>NW_026948638.1:4943125-5271250 GCF_035770615.1 Melospiza melodia melodia
TGTGCCGCACACGGACATCCCGCACATGGACATCCCGCACGGGGGACATCCCGCACGGGGACATCCCGCACATGGACATCCTGCACAGGGACATGTGGTTATGGGGGTCCATCAGGGTTATGGGGTCATGTGGTTATGGGGGTCCATCAAGATCATGGGAGTAACCAGGGTCATGGTGTTATGGGGTTCCATCAGGGCCATGTGGTTATGGGGGTCCATCAGGGTCATGGGGTTATGGAGGTCGATCAAGGCTATGGGGTCATGCGGGTCAATCAGGGTCATGAGGGTCCATCAAGGTCATGGTGGGTCAGCAGGATCATGGGGTTATGGAGTTCCATCAGGGTCATGGGGTTATGGAGGTCCATCAAGGTTATGTGGTTATGGGGGTCAATCTGGGTCATGGGGGTCCATCAAGGTCCTCGGGGTCCATCAAGGTCATGGGGTTATGGGGTTCCATCAAGGCCATGTGGTTATGGGGGTCCATCAAGGCCATGTGGTTATGGAGGTCCATCAAGGTTATGGGGTTATGGAGGTCCATCATGGTCATGTGGTTATGGGGTTCTGTCGTAGGAAGGAGACCAGGACACCAGCTGGTTCATCACAGGTCCAGTTTATTGAAGAAAGCATCAAACACTTATACAGCAAATAATAAGCTCATGAATATTCTGTAAGCCAAGCAATCTATTGGCTAAACTATACCATGAACTCTTCCGCATTCCTTAGGGGTTACATCTCTCTTTTCTCATGTCCCTTTCATTTTTTGTTATCCTACTACAGCTAGGCCCAAGGACACGCTATCTCACAGGTGCAGGACTTGGAATTAACCACGGCTTTGTACTTTTCCAATCTCCAGCCTCCTAAATTTCCCAACACTTCCCCTGTTTTTATTTTTTATGAAAAGCAAAATTCTATGGGCTAACTGTGTCACACTCTTTGCAACACAAAAACAGGCAATTCTAACAACTAAACAGTATTTCAAACAGTATTCTCAGCTAGCAAGGTTTCTCTCTTACAAGGGATCTAAGCCAGGGAAACAAAACAAAAAGGCCGTCACTATTTATAGGATATGCTATACAACAGATACAAAAAGAATTCTATGTGCTACAAGGCTCAAACCAAACTCAGGTGTGCTAATACAACTTACAAAAATAAGCTAAAGGAGTAACATGTGCGCAGGTTTCACCCGTGTCAACTGTCTGGTCAGTTTCCTTTCTATTCTCAAACAGCAGATATACTTCAAACAGGAATGGCTCTACTTACAAATGCTTCTGATTGTCCTTTTTTAACTAGAGTTTCTCTGATGTTCACAACAACACTTCGCACACAAGTCATAAAAATAAACGCCTATCATAAAAGTATAGATCTATCTAACATCACTTAAACTAATAGTACCTAGACATAAAATGCTTAAACTTAAAATATTTTAACTTAATAGAACTTAACATTACTTAAACTTATCTTTACTTAAACTTAACAGATTTTTAAATCAACAGAACTTACATGTAAAATCACTTAAATCTAACAAAACTTTAACAAAACTTAACTGACTTTAAATTCTACATAACTTAAACCTAATATAATTTAAACAGAATCTAGGTTTATTTAAAATTAATAACACTTAAACTTAACAGGAGATAAATTTAACAAAACTCAACCTTAACAGTATTTAACATTTAATGGCACTTAATAGATAATTTAACTTAAACTAAGCAACGGATAATACTTATTATAGAAATAAAATATCGCATTTACTATAACTTACTTACAGGCCTGATTCTAAAATACTAAACTAAAACAAGTTTCTTCACGTATTTGCTGCAGCATTTTTATACTTAAATGCACTCAAACATAAAATGTTTTTTTTAAAGGTATACCTGTGGAAAAATTCTTTTAAATTCAGTGCTTGCTTTTACTTTCATCACATCTAAACAAAGTTTAAAAAATACAAAAAACACACTCATTACATCTTACTTCTACAACCACTTTAACACATTTTTAACATTTTTAAATTTTTTCAAAATATAATTTCAGAGTTTAATGTTCTACTGACTGAGTTAGTTGGGCTTCTGATATTTAAAGTCTCTTTTACAGTCTCTGCTAGGAAAAATAAAAAATCCTTTTGACATAGGTGAAAAACGTCTTGACCGTAATGGTCCTCAGTGTCGTTTGTTTATTATCACTGGCTTCTTAATTGCAGTAGGAATCTTTCTTTTGTTGACAAGAGTCACATTTATTAAGCTGTTAGGTCTCACAGTGAAGCTTTTGCCGGCTGCGGGGCAGAGGGAGAGCGCTCCCGCTGGAAGAAGCGCTCCGGTCCCGCGGCGCTTGTGTCGGAGGGGGCGAACCCCCCGTGGCTGCAGCGCAGCATTTCAGGTGGCCGCTCGCCGCAGCTGCTCCCCATGGCAAAGCGCCCATGCCGAGTTCGGAGCAGCACAGCCTCGCAGGCGTCCTGAGCCGCAGCTGCTGCTGTGCACTCAGAGACATGCTGAAGTGTATTGCATATCACCCGCCATGGCTTGCTCGGTTTCTTTGCTGACTTATCATCTTCTAACACTGCTTCCCACAGTATATCCCCAGATTTTCTCCATTCCGAAAGTTCATGTGGGTTAAGGAAAGTTTCTTCAGCGTATCCGTAGGCTAATAACAAATCTATCCCCTTTACCCCTCGCCATTCTAGATACGCGGCGGATAACTTATATGTTTCTTGCCTTTTCATACCTCTTTCGTGAGCGCTCTTGCAGCTTTCCAGGCTTCCGGCAGCACATATGGCTCAGGTCACCGATGTGAACCCCAAGGGTGCTTCAAAATTCTGGCACCGATGATTTAAAATATAATACGTTGTTGTCATTTACAGAACACACCCTGTGGGAAGAGGGATGGAAGTGTTTATTATGCTAATAGCAATGAGTACGCTAATAATGAGGCAAGGGCGGAATTGACAATCAACCATCTAGCTGGAGAAGGACAACACAGCCTACCAGATGATCAAGCAGCAGGTATCCCCAGAGAAGTATTGGATGATATCAAAGAGATGGCTTTGAAAGCTTTAATCCAGGTATTGGATGGTAGCACCCCCAATTTGGACTAGCTTGGGTGGCTGCAGCTAAAGCTTTAGGACAATCAGACCATCTTGGGTGCCTGTTAAGTAAGCAAACCAATGCTACTCCCTCGCACTGAGTGGCCTGCTCCCAGACGTAGAGACCATCAGACATGCCACCTTGCAGAACAGCGATAGAGTTTTAACTCTGGGCACAGGGGCATGGCTGTGTAGACTCTGAGGGCATGTGTTCCATGAACCTCTCCAGCCACAGCGAGTCAATCCACAAGAGCATTCAAGTACTGAATAAAGAGTTCAAGAAGCTCCAAGTGGAAAACAAAGACTGGTTCAATAAACTCTTCCAATCCAAGGGATAAAAGGGTTGGATGATGTCTATCTACAACAGGACATTTAATTTTCCTAGTTGTTGTTGTATTGTTAATTGTCTCATGTTTGTTTAGATGCTTTTAGAAAGTCTTACAAAATTCTTTCAGTTTTGTCTTTGTTGTAAAATAGAAAGAGGGAAGATACCCAACACAGGCTCCTCATGGACTCCTTAGAGGAGAGAACTGGAGGTCAGGATGGCACAAAAACCTCTCAGAGACTCAGTGAGGAAAGGAAAATCCTTAAAAGTACCTAAAAGTATTCTTAAATCCATTAAGTACCTTAAAAACCTTGAGTATCTCAAAGTATTAATGAGCCCTGCTAAGTTTCAGTACAAAGCTCTCAAGGGACTCGTTAAAGCAGATAATTGGGGCCATGATTGCACAAGCCTCTCACAGAGTCTGTATCAAAAGGGAAACATCAAGTACTTTGAAAAAACTGAAGTACCCTGAAGCATAAATGAGCCCCACTGAGTGTTGTTACTGACAAAGCCTCTCCAGGGACTAATTACAGCAGTAATTGGAGGCCATGATTGCACAAACCTTTCAGAGACTCCAAGGCAAAACCCAAAGTCCTTTGAAAAACCTGCACAGAGGCTTCTGGCACAGAGGCAGCTCCTGACAAGGGCAGCGCTGCAGAGAGACAGCTCTGGCCAGGAGCAGCTCCTGTGCACAGCCCAGCAGGGCTGGGGCACTGCCTGCAGCCACCCCGGGCACAGCGGCACACAGGGGTTAAACTCAGCCTGGGCTGGGAGCACAGAGCAGAGCTACCTCAGGGCTCACTAGAGCAGAAATCATCGCAGGTTTGAAACAGTCATTCCCTGGCTTTGGGAAGAGAAGTTGCAGTTCCTGCCAGGATCTCCTGGAGCTGGCACATCCCACAGCTTTGAGGACCTTTCAGGAGGACTCTCAGAGCTGCTCCAGGGCAGGGCTGTGGCCCTAGGACAGGGCTGGCTTTCCCTGCTGCCCCAGCCCAGGCACAGCCCAAGGCAGCTCCTGTTGCCGGGCTCTGCTGCAGGGCTGAGCAGCCGGGGCTGCAGCCAGGGGTGCCCAGGGCTGTCGTGCAGAGCAGGGTCCTGCAGCCCAGGGCGCTGTGCTGGGGCAGGGACTCTGCTGCCTGCCAGGGACAGCTCTCAGCCGGCCCGGGGAGCTGCTCCCAGTGCTGGGGAGAAGCTGTGGGGGGAAGGAGCCACCCTGAGCAGGGCAGGGGCTGCTGCTGAGAGGGGCTGGGTGGGGCAGGGCTGCTCCCAGCTCCAGACCAGCCTGGGCACAGCTCCGGAGGACACTTCTCAAAGAAGGTAAGCCAGGGATTGCTGTAAAGGTCAGGAGCTTTTCTGAGAGTTTTCAATTTCCTACTTGGAGAAGAATGGGAAAGTTGGGGTGATGACAAAAAGATTTTTGTATTTTTTACATTTTATATATTCATAGCTCTCTAAATTACTATCATATAGTTACAATACTATAATCCTTACTTAACTCTAATAAACTCTTAACTGTATTAAACCACTATTATATTCTTATATAGCTTTAATCCTGAATTAAATCTAGTATGTTTCCTTACCTTTCTCTTAATAACCTGTCTAAATATATTCCTAAAATGCTGTATAGTCCTATTCTTTTATATAGTCCTGAAATACTATATAGTCTTCTAGGAACTGGACATATAGGAGCATTTTGGGTTTTGAGAATGAGCAGAATATGAGCAGTCATTATAAAAAGTGAAGGCAAAGAAGCCTTTGGACCTACTCCAATGGGTTGACCCAGGGGTGTGTAACTAGGGAAACTGAATCTCCTTTTGGATGCTCCTGTTAAATATCCTAATTATCAACCTTAATAAATTGTTGAAATCAGGAGGTGGGTGTGCCCTTTCCCACGGGGACACCTGGAAGCTTCCAATAAGTGTCTGGCTTTTACTTTACTTTACTGTTCTAACACTGCTGCAAGGGTTTTTTTTTTTTCTCTTTGGATTATAGACAACAGGGGGATGAGAGAAGCAGAACAGGAATTGTAATCCCAGAATCCCAGGACATTCTGAGTTGAAAGGGACACACAGGATCATCAAAGGAATGTTTGAACATTTACACAGACTCCAGAACTGTGACTTAAGCTGGTCAGTATCTCTGCTGGGAGCCTCTCAAAGGCCCTCAGCCACTCCTCAGCCCTGGACAGCAGCAGCATCACCTCTGCAGGGCCCAGCAGGGCTCTCCTGAGCTGCCCTTGCCCAGCTGCACACAGAGCCTGCCCCAGCCAGGGCCCTGCACACAGGCAGGTTTCTGTAGGGCCCCGGCCAGGGCACACAGGCTGGGATGGGCTCTGTGAGCGCTGGCAGGGACAAGGCTCCTCTCAGGAGGGAATGTGCAGGCCCAGGGAGATGCTCAGGGAAGGAGAGGGGGCTGAAGAGAGCAGAGCTGGGGGCAGGATGAGGGCACGGTTGGTGTGTGATTAGTGCCAGGCACAGCTGGGCACGGGAACACTGTCCTGAGTGCCCGGCTGTCTCTGCCCTGCCCTCTCAAGCACAGCACCACAACATCTTCTCTTGGTTCTGCCCTGCCCTGATATTGTCACTGTTACCTGCTGCTCTCAGGGACGCTCTGGCATTTGCAGCAGCTGAGTCAGGCTCTGCCCTTGGCATTCCTGCCAGGCAGGGCTGTCCATGGGAATGGGGTGTCCGAGCTTCCCTGGCAGCTGTGGGGCTGTGGGCAAAGCAGTCCATGGAAAAGGGGAATGAGCTGAGCCCCCTCCCTGAGATCCCATCAAGGGGACAGCCACGGATCTCCTTGCTGTGCCCTTCCAAGCTCTGAGCTGCCCTTTTGGGTGCAAATCTGTGCCAGAGCCTCTGGGAGTTCCCTGAATGTCCCGCAGGGAAGGGCAGAGCTGCCACAGCTGAGGAAATGCTGTTGGGTTTGCCAAGGGAGCCATGAGCGTCCTTGGCACAAGGGGGTTCTGAGACCTTGCCCAGAGACCTTGAGAGAGAGTGAGAAATTCAGGGATCCCTCTGCTCTGGGCAGGGTCTGGTTTATCCCAGGCTAACCCAGGAGTGTGATTGTGCTCTGATTGCAGCCTAAGGTGCAAAGCCAGGGCAGCTGGGAACAAGCCCATCCAGCCCCTCACCTTCCTTTAGCCACAGGGAATACTTTCCCTCTCACATCTCTAAGTGGGAAACTCTGAGTGCAGCCGAAATGCTGGGGATTTCTGACCTCAGAGAGCCAGGAATGATGTGTGGGGAGGCAAACAATTCCTAAAACCAACTCCTGCCCTCTATTTCCTTTAGAAATGGGAGTGCAGACACTACCAAGCCTTTCTGCATTAGGAGTGGTTCCTCTGACAAATCCTGAATATCCAGCCTTGTCCTTCTGCCCCATGGCCACAAACCCAGAGCAGTGGGGCAGGGATGGCTCCTCAGGAGCCCCCATGCACAGGCCTGGCTGCTCCTGGCAAACTCAGCCTGCACAACTGGAGCTCAGGCAGGGACCCAGGTGAAGGTTTTCCCAGAGAAAGAACAAGGGTGGGTGAGTCCCAGCAAGACAGTCTGCAGGGAATGGCCCAGGTTTGGCTCCAAGCAGCCTCTCCTGACCTATCACTCTCCTTTCTCCATGAACAGGTCCCCATGTGCAGCCACAGCAAATGTCCAACAGCAGCTCCATCAGCCACTTCCTCCTGTTGGCATTGGCAGACACGCGGCAGCTGCAGCTCCTGCACTTCTGCCTCTTGCTGGGCATCTCCCTGGCTGCCCTCCTGGGCAACGGCCTCATCATCAACGCTGTAGCCTGCGGCCACCACCTGCACACGCCCATGTTCTTCTTCCTGCTCAACCTGGCCCTCAGCGGCCTGGGCTCCATCTGCACCACTGTCCCCAAAGCCATGCACAATTCCCTCTGGGACACCAGCACCATCTCCTACATTGGATGTCCCACACGGCTCTTTTTCTTTGTGTTCTTCATTGGAGCAGAGTTTTATCTGCTGACCATCATGTGCTACGACCGCTACGTGTCCATCTGCAAACCCCTGCACTATGGGACCCTCCTGGGCAGCAGAGCTTGTGCCCACATGGCAGCAGCTGCCTGGGCCTGTGCCTTTCTCCATGCTCTGCTGCACACGGCCAATACATTTTTCCTGCCCCTGTGCCATGGCAATGCCCTGGGACATTTCTTCTGCGAAATCCCACACATCCTCAAGCTTTCCTGCACCAAACCCTACCTCAGGGAACATGGACTCATTGTGGTTGGTGCATCCTTAGGTTCTGGTTGTTTTGTGTTCATTGTTTTCTCCTATGTGCAGGTTTTCAGGGTTGTGCTGAGGATCCCCTCTGAGCAGGGATGGCACAAAGCCTTTTCCACCTGCCTCCCTCACCTGGCCGTGGTCTCCCTCTTTGTAAGCACTGCAGTGTTTGCCCACCTGAAGCCCCCTGCCATGTCCTCCCCATCCCTGGATCTGGCCCTGTTAGTTCTGTAATCTGTGGTGCTGCCAGCTCTGAATCCCCTCATCTACAGCCTGAGGAACCAGGAGCTCAAGGCTGCGGTGTGGACACTGATGACTGGATGGCTTCAGAAGCATTAAACTGCTGGCCAATTTCGGCAAATCACTTTTAATAAAACTAATTGTTCATAGACGGATTGGTTTGGTTTTTTTTTTTTCCTGATCCTTTTTTTTTTAATATTCTTTCTAAAGCAAAGCTACTGCTTGTGCTGCTTCAACCTTTGCTGTGGCCTCAGTCTTTGTCAATTGGGAACAGTGCTCTCAGTGCCTTTAAATGAAATAAATGTCTCCCAGCACAGTTTTCACCAGAGATCCCCCTTTTGTTCCTTCTCTGGAGCTGCAGCAGCAATGTCTGTGTGCAGAGCTGGGGGCAGATCAGTGCTGGCCCAGCAGCTGTGCCCAGCAGCAGCAGCACTTGGTGTTGCCAGTGCTGCTGCCGTGGCCCTGCCCCACTGCCCTGGTGGCCCTGGTGCTGCTGCAGGGCCTGAGTGCTCTCGGGGCCGGGCACAGTCCTGGGGGTGGCAGTGCCAGGGCTGCAGCAGGGACAGGCCATGGGCACTGCTGGGGCAGCGCTGACGCCTCAGCCCAGGCCCTGGGGGCTCCAGGCTCCTTGCCCAGGCTCTCTCAAGAACACGGCCAGGCCAATTCTCAGCACAGAAAAGCCCCGTGAGCAGTGCTAGGCTGGCCGTGGGCAGGCTGGGGGAAACAGCATGGCTGGTGCTCTGCAAGGGCCCTGGGGCAGACGGGAAGGAGCAGCAGAGCAGGGGCTGATCCATCCCCAGTGTGCTGCACAGCCCAGGGCAGCATCCCAGAGCGTCCTCATGGAGCTGCCAACAACATCCTCCCTCTGCAGCCCTGGGCCTCTCCCCCAGCTCACACAGGTGCCCCATCCTTGCAGGCACAGACACGGCAGCACTGGCTCAGGAGCCCCTGTTTGCATTGCACAGAGCAGGGGGAGAATCCTGCTGTTGTTGTGGGGAAATGAACCTGAGGGAGCACAAATGCCATCAGCCCCTGGGGCCAGCAAAGGCTGGGGGACACTAGGTGTAGTAAAACCCTCAGGTTTTGCCCGGGCCCCTTGGAGAATAGAATGCTGACACAGCGGCAAGGAAGTTTCCTGTCTTCAGGAATATCCACCTTGTACCTTATCCCTATACCATGTAAAACAATATTGTGTTAACCCTACTATTGGTCACTTATGGTCACTCTAACACCTTTGCCATTGGTCAGGATTGAATCCAGGCCAAGTGTATAAAAGTAGCATACTGTACCCCTACTAACTCGGAAGAAGAAGAGCTGAGACCCTTCACGGACCCTCCAATAAAGCCATACACGTGGAACTGCCGGCGTCTTCTGCTTCTCCTCTCTCTACCGTCCGCTGGAGCCTTAGGCCAAGGGAAAAGCTACCTAGCAAGCAAAGTTGAAACCACAAGAGCTGCCTAATCACTAAGAGCTGGATATTCCCTGCTTGCTAGGGCTGTCCCGCGGCCTTGGTCTGAGAGCGAGCTGGCTTCTGGCACCCAGTCCCCTTGGGGACTGAGCTCTGGAGCTGTAACAGCTTGCATAGGATAAGACCAAGCAAGGCTCATTTAAGTGGCAGCCCAAACGTGTCATCGGACCCTGGCCCCCAGGAGCGAAGCGTCACCGGAGCATTGGAGCCTTTCAGGGCCTCCTGTTATTGCCAGTTCGGGAAGCCTCTCCTTCTGCGAAAGGACTTTTCATTTTAGAAAATCCTCTCTGCGGAAGGCTCAATTCAACCCTCAAGAAACATCTGGACGAGATAAAGTCTAAGTAGAATTGAGGAGCAGACACCCTTCCACAGACCCCTGACCCTAAAGGACGTAAGTATTAAGATTGCGCGCATACCTTTGGGTGCTCTAAAAAACCTTTTTCGTTTTATTTTCCTTTTTTCTCGTTTTTCTGTAAAAAGGGCTTGAAAATCATAGGTACTTGTTTAAGCACCCTAAGACTAACCACACTTGAGAGAGAGTTATATTTAACCATTGTAGGAACCTCATCTGTTAACAATTTCTCTTTTTTTAAAGGTAGTCTGTCAAAAAAAACTCTTGAAAATTTTGTAACTTGGATTGTGCTACATTTTCCTGAATCTGATAAGACCACAATTACTGAAAATTCTTTTTGGGATACAGTTGGAAGCACCATTTATATGTCTCAAAAAAAACAGGACTTTTCTGTTACTAACTTCTTACCTTTATTTCATATAATAACAAAATCGATTGAATAATCGAACTCTGAAAAAATTCCAAACTAACAGATCTTTCCTCTTTATATGCTAATTGTGCTGATAAGATAACAGAGGAATGTGCCTTGCAGGCCAGAGAGCCGCTGGGCTCTGCAGAGCTTCCTGCAGATCCCATTTCGCAGGCAGAAGTCAAGCAGCCCCCCCCCCTCCCCATTCCCCCCCCCCGCGGGACCCTCGCTGCCCAACTCCCCGTTTCCTGCAGCCCCCAACCCCCCCGGCTCCGCTTCCTTCCCGTGTCCGGCCCCGGGGGCCCCGCTCCCTGTCCCTGCCGCCGTACCCTCCGCTGCGACCACCCCTCCCCCTGCGCCGCTCTACCCCCTCCTCCCTCCCCCCGCGCCCGTGCTGCCGTTACCGCCTCCCGTCACCGCGATCCCGGTCCCCCCCACCCCCGCGCCGCCGTTACCCGCCCCCGCTTGCTCCGTCGCGGTATCCCCCGCTCCCGCTGCTGTCCCCGCCCTGCCCCCCGCTCCCCTCGCCGTACTCCCCGCCACCCCACCCAACCCTGCGCTGCTATTCCCCGCCCCCGCGACCGTCCTCCCCGCCGTCACCGCCCCCGCTCCCGCCCCCGCCGAGACCGCCCCGGCCCTCCCGACTCCTCCCGCCGCTTTCCTGACCCATGTCCACACCCTGTCCTCCTGCGCCGAGCCGCACACATGTGCAGTAACACCAGCTCACCCTATACCTTTAGTACCCCAAACCAGCGGCATTGCTTGCGTACCCCCAAACCCCCCAGGCGTGCATCCACAGACCCCATACCCCCCCTGCCCCCACCCGTCCCTCCAACCCCTGACCCAACCCTCCTGCCACCCGAACGGATCAGAGGCCACCTGTGGCGTCACCCCCCCACCCAATCCGGTCCCTGCTGTCTTGCTACCCCTCATCCAATAGCGCTAACTTCTGACCAGTCACTGAAAACCATGAAAAATGCTTCTAAACGAAAAAAAAAAAGGAATTCACGGGTAGCATATCCCTCACAGCGTTCCTCAGACAATGAGAGCTCTTCTGATGAATCTGATTTCGATGCGATTAATATAGACCCATGGGCTTTTATTAAGATAGAAGCTACGAAGTCTGGAAACTGGGATCTAGCACAGAAAATCACAGCCTTTCCAGTCAAGTACAGGCAAGGAAGGAATGGTGGGGAATCTAATATCAAGGCATGGAAACCAATTTCTAATAAAGAACTGGTACAATTGAGAAATATAGCCAAGGAACATGGACGTAGTTCACATATCTTTAGAAATTTCCTAGAAGCCATGTTCTCTGCACATGTCTTGCTTCCTCATGATGTAAAAAATATTTCACAATGCCTTCTGTCACCAGCAGAATATTTGTTATGGGATAGGCATTGGAAGAAACACTTAAAAACGTTATCAGATTCATATACTGCTGATGCTACTAAGACCAACTTCACAGTAGAACAATTGGCCAGTGAAGGAGACTTTCAAAAGCCTGCAGAACAAATGGAAACACTGAATAAAGAAGTGCTGCAGGATGTAGCAATTGCAGCGAAAACCTCCTTGCTTCTTACGCAGGATGAGTCAATGCCAACAATGCGTTTTTCTACTATAAAACAAGGCATTGAAGAAAGCTATATAAAATTTGTGGACAGACTTAGAGATGCTTTGAAGAAACAAATAGAGAGTACTGAGGCAAGAAAGGAACTCTTATGTAAGCTTGCTTTCAGCAACTCAAATGAGAAATGTAAGGCCCTTTTGAGGTCTTTACCCGTGGATACAGACCCCACTATAGAGCAAATGCTAGAATGCTGTACACGTCACCTGTCCACTGAAAATACGGTGGCCCAAGCAGTAGCTAAGGGTATTGCTGAAAGAGTTTTGGGTGCATATGCAGTCATAACCTCTAAGGAACAAGTTAAATGCTATCACTGTAGAGAGCTAGGACATTATACAAAGGACTGCCCGGAGAGAACACCCCCCCAATACCATTGGAATTATAATCAAAGAGCCCAACATCAGCAACGTATCAACCACGTCCTTTAAACCCCTTGAGGCACCTGTTCGACCTTCGGGCGCGGAATACAAATCAAAGGCCACCAAGACCCAATCATGCACAAACCCAGGCTGCTCCAGACCCAAAAGAGAAGCCCCAACCCACGGGACAACCCAGAGAGGTACCCGCCGGCAACTGGTAACTGCTTTGACCATTGACTTTAATGATAAGAATGTTCACCATGTTCCTACAGGAAAATATGGATCTCAAGGGAGTCCTTTAGACATTTAAATTACAGGTGATTTTGTTAATACTCCAAAGGAAATCTTCGTTGTTCCGGAAGTGCTGACAGCGCAGCCGGGACAAGAGATCCTCGTGCAGGTATACTGCATAGACTTACCATTTTTTCTTTCTAAGGGAACTCCAATAGCTCAGGCATTTTTACTCCCAAAGAATCACAGGGAACAGATTCCTCTCAACCCTACAGCTATGTGGGCACAAGTCATGGGACCATCCAAGCCTACCATCGAGTGCGGCCTCTCCCACAAAGGAGAGAAGACCCACCTGCCAGGGATGCTGGACACCAGTGCAGATGTGACCATCATCGCCCGTTCAGATTGGCCAGCACACTGAGATCTACAACCTGTTGCAGGCATGATATCCGGGATTGGTGGAACTACAGTATCCATGAAGAGCAAGAACAACATCCTGGTTGAAGGGCCAGAAGGAAGCTGGCAACCACCCGTCCATTTGTGGTAAGGGCCCCCATCACCCTTTGGGGCAGAGACATTCTATCCCAGTGGGGAGCTTCCCTACGTATTCCCATTCAGGATTTCTGACTAGGGCCACTGAGTTGAGCGTGCTGCCAGAAATACTCCGTCTCACCTGGAAAAGCCACAAGCCAATCTGGACTGAGCAGTGGCCCCTAAAGAAAGCCAAGCTGCGCGCCCTAAACGCCGTCATGGAAGAACAGCTCAAAAAAGGCCACATAGTGGAGTCCAACAGCCGTTGGAACTCTCCAGTCTTTGTTCTACCAAAGCCTGGTACAAACAAGTGGAGGCTTCTCCACGACCTTCGCAGAATCAACAAGGTTATTGAGGACATGGGCCCTCTTCAGCCTGGCCTGCCCTCCCCATCAATGCTGCCTAGAGACTGGACACTTGCTATCATAGATATTAAGGACTGTTTCTTCAGCATACCACTGCACCATGAGGATGCTCCACGGTTTGCTTTCTCCGTTCCCTCTGTTAACAAGGAAGCTCCGCTCAAAAGATATCATTGGCGTTTTCTTCCTCAGGGATTAAAAAACTCACCGACTGTCTGCCAGTGGTACGTGTCTCACATCCTGTCTCCCATTCGGAAACCATTTCCAGACGCCATCATCTATCACTATATGGATGACATTCTGGTGTGTGCCTCAGACAAAGCTTACTTGGACAAAACGGTCGAAAAGACTATTGAAGCCATTGAAAAGGCAGGAATGGAAATTTGTGAGGACAAAATCCAGTACACCAAGCCATGGACTTACCTTGGAGTCCAGATCCGGGAAAGAACCATTGTACCTCAGCAGATCGTCATCAACGACGACCCAAAAACCCTCAGGGACTTACACAGCCTGTGCGGATCCATCAACTGGGTACGTCCACTGCTAGGAATTACATCAGAGGACCTTGCTACCTTGTTCAATCTTCTTCGTGGACCCAAGGAACTGGACTCTCCCTGCACTCTCACAGAGGAAGCCAGAGGTGCCATCATCAAAGTCCAGGAAGCCCTGTTTTCACACAAAGCCCATTGCTATGACCCCAGTCTGCCTTTCCAGTTCATCATTCTGGGAAAAGCACCCAGATTCCATGGACTGATCTTCCAATGGGACCCTAAGCTGCGAGATCCTTTGTTGATACTGGAATAGGTTTAAACAAGTAGCCAGCCTACAAAGACAATTACCACCTACCAGGAGATTATAGCACACTTAACAAAAAAGGCTAGGACTTGTCTTTGCTGTCTTTCAGGTTGTGATTTTGAATGCATATATTTGCCAATAACCCTTAAAGACTTTGAGGATTTGATGAAGACCAATGTGAGTCTACAGTTTGCTCTGGACAGTTATACGGGTCAAACTTCATCAGACATCTCAGAACACAAGCTTTTCAACCAGAATGAAACTTTCCATTTGATTCCAAAACGAATACAAAGTAGAAATCCTCTCAAGGCTCTAACCCTATTTACAGATGGCTCAGGGTCATCCCACAAGTCGGTGATTACTTGGAGAGACCCCAAACACAAGAATGGCAATCTGACGTGCAGACAGTAGAAGGATCGCCACAGATTGCAGAACTAGCAGCTGTCGTCAGAGCCTTTGAAAAATTTAAAAACGAGCCTTTCAATCTGGTCACAGATTCAGCGTATGTTGCGGGAATAGCTATGAGAGCAGAACATGCTCTTCTCAAAGAGGTCTCTAACCCAAAGTTATACCACCTGCTCTCTAAATTAATACACCTGATCTCCCACAGAAAGCAACCTTATCACATAATGCATGTGAGGTCTCACACGGACCTCCCAGGTGTTGTTGCAGAAGGCAACAGGAAAGCAGATGCATTAGTAATGGCAGCAGAAACTGCTAATGTTCCTAACATCTTTGCTCAGGCAAAGCTGTCACACGCGTTCTTTCATCAAAATGTACCTGCCCTTATGAGAATGTTTAAGCTCTCAAAGGATCAGGCAAAAGCTATCATGGCTACCTGTCCGAACTGTCAAAACTACCAGATACCATCAATGGGTACAGGAGTCAATCCCCGAAGTCTGAATTGCTGTCAGCTGTGGCAGACAGATGTAAATCACTATGCACCTTTTGGAAGGTCAAAGTACGTGCATGTTTCGGTCGACACGTTCTCAGGAGCAGTGTTTGCATCATCACATGCAGGAGAAAAGATCATGCACACAATAAAACACTTTCTCCTCACTTTTGCCACCCTGGGTGTACCAAAGGAGATTAAAACAGATAATGGGCCAGCTTATACCTCCCACAAGTTGAAGGAGTTCTTCAATGAATGGGGCATAGCACAGAAGACGGGCATACCTGTAAACCCCACAGGACACTCCATTGTGGAAAGGACACATCAAACCCTCAAAAGAGTCCTCGAGCAACAGAACAGGGACATGAAAATCACATCTCCAGTGGAGAGACTTTGCAAGGCTCTCTATGTCATCAACTTCCTGAACTGCACAGCATCAGAGCCTGACCCACCAATACTTCGCCACTTTGCAAATACCACACAAGCAAAGCTCATGGAGAAACCACCTGTGCTTGTGAAGGACCCTGAAAAACACCAAATTTCAGGGCCTCATCAGTTGATTACCTGGGGTAGAGGTTATGCGTGCGTGCTACTTTCATCAGGTCCAAGGTGGTACCCAGGAAAACACGTAAAACCATACTCAGGCACAGTGAACACTACTGCAGACAAGGACAAGAACTGTCCTGAGGCAAACACAAGACCACCTCAAAACCAAACCAGCTCAGCCTGGAGACGAAGGCGTCGCCAAACGCTCACAAACACAAGAAGAGACCTGTGGAAGGGGCTAGCAGCGGTCCTGTTAGCTAAAGGAGCGAGAAGTAAGAAGAAGAAGAAGAAGCTGATAAGGAGCTTTCTCCAAGGCCGTAACCAAGGAGATCGAGAGAAGGAAGATAAGAACATTCTGCAGCTGGATGAAGCATTTTTAGAAAGTTAGGTGGAGTCAGAGTAACTTTTCACCAATGGCATGGTATTGAATTATTGTGGCCAATAGCTAAGGTAGAGGAAGGGTAAACAACTGGAAAGTGTATAAAAGATCAGCCATTTTCATTAATAAACTGTTGCCAAGTGTTACTAACTGAGACTGCTTGTGGTCTCTGCTTTATGTTGTGACCGCCTCGACTGCGACATTTTGGTGACCCCGACGTGATAAGAACATAGTCGGTGGGGGCCCATATGGGGTCCTAGCAATTGGCAACCGTGACCCACTGGGACGTAGTGGGGGAGGCGGTGTTGGTGCAGCTGAGAGTGGCAGGTGGAAGCCACAGGGAGGTCCGGACCTGATTCCCTTCAATCAAGACACCTGGAAGTAGGTGAGCCACCAACTAGTAATAATGGGACAAAATTTATCTAAAGAGGAAGAAAGTGTTCTGTCTACATGAAAAGTTTTGTTAAGAAATAAGGGAATTAATACGTCAGACTATGAACTTCGTAATATATTGCTGTGGACTAAATCACAGAATTTTGGCACTGATCCCAACACAGCATTTAGTGTTAAGGCATGGAAGAAAGTCGGGGACAGACTATGGCAAGTTATTCGAGCGGGAGATAAAACAGCTGTTGATTTAGCAGTAACCTGGAACTCGCTCTTTGACGCTTTAAAGGAATGGAGAATAGAGAGAGAAACGGAGCAAGATGCGGACGAAGAGTCGGGGCTGATATCTGACGGGGGGGCGGAGGTAGAAGGGGGCCCTGATGGGGAACTTGGTGAAGAAAGTTCGGATGCCATGGGAGTTACCTGGCATGCTGCCAGAGCTTCTGGGAAAGCTGCCAAAGCTTTCGGGAAGGCTGCCAGAGCTTCTGGGCTGGGTGCCAAGGCTTCTGGGAAAGCTGCCAAAGCTTCTGGGAAAGCTGCCAAGGCTTCTGGGAAAGCTGCCAAAACTTCTGGGCAACCTGCCCTAGCCTCTTCTTATCAGACTCCTAAGCCTCCTTATCTCACACCTGCGCAGCAGCTCGAGATGGTGCCTGTATATACTACACCGCTACGCCAGTTAGCTGAAATGTCTTTAGCAGAGAGAAAGGTCCAGCCATCTGCCCCCCCGCTTCCCTCCTCTCTGGTCCAGCCGTCTGCCCCCCTGCTCCCCTCTGAGATGCTTGAACAACCTGCAAGGCCGTATCCTCCTTTACCTGACAGTGACAACAACAGTGAGTCAAGTGATGAGTCGCCCGCAGTAACACCTGAGTTGGGGCAGGGAGCTCTGGTCTCTTCATCTCCTAAGAGCTCTAGTCTTACTGCCCCATGGACTTTGCCTCCATGCCAAGTCACTGTGCTTCCTCGACACCCTCAGGAGTTTTGGGAATTTGTTAGGAGGAAAGCAGTTGAAGAAAAGAACTGGGACATCATAGAAAGGTTAGGTGCTCCAAGAGTACCTCAGGAGAACAGTGCCATTGCAAATGTTGCTTGTGATAACCCTATGGCTTTTCCAGTTTTCAAAGCAGTTCCTGGAACAGGACAGAACGACAGTCATCATGTCTTCGCCTGGAGGGTTGTGCAAGACCTCCAATCAAAAGCAGCTCAATATGGTATTAATTCCTCAGAGGTAATGCAATTAATACGTGTGATTAATGCAGATTTGCTTGCACCTTATGACATCACTCATCTTGCTACAATTCTATTCCAGCCAGTACAATTTGGTGTATTTCAAGAAACTTGGAGGCGAGTGGCTGAGCGCACTGCTTTAACAAATATGCAGTTGCCTCAACACGACCCTCGTCATGCTGTGGGTGTTGATGCCCTAATGGGCTCTGGGCCTTTTGCTAATCCAGATTTACAGGCAAGGTGGGATCCTTCGATTTTGGCACAAGCTCAGCAAATTGGCATGAGTGCCTTAACTAAAACAATGGAAATGGCAGCTCCAAAACAGAAATATGTTACTATACAACAAGGAACAAGAGAACCATTTTTGCAGTTTGCAGAAAAACTTGCTGCCGCTATTGAGAAACAAGTAGATGATGAAACTTTGCGAGACAAATTGTGTGTACAATTGGCTAAAGAAAATGCAAACCCAGATTGCAGAAAGATTATTGATACTTTGCCTGGGGAACCCACCTTGTCTGAGATGGTTACTGCTTGCTCGAAAGTTGGTTCAGTCGAGCATAAAATGGCAGCTCTTGCTGCAGTGTTAAGACCTTCAGCGAAGTGTTATAATTGTGGACAACAAGGGCACGTAAAGTCACAGTGTACTGTTGGGAAAACAACATTTAGGCCAAGTGCAAGTAGCGATGTTGTATGCAATCGTTGTGCTAAATCTGGGCACTATGCTAAGCAATGCAGAAGTAGATATCATGCAAATGGTCAGCTATTGCCGGGAAACCCAAAGAGGAGCGCGAAGGGGCGCGTGGGGAAACAAATACCCCAACAACCACAACAGCAAATGCGGGCCTTCCCAGCCCTGCAAAGCCACCCATTTGCGAACAATTCTCAGGGGCAACAAGCGGGTCCGCAGGGATTGATATACCCACCGCTGACACAGTAACCATTTTAACAAAAGAAATATGTAAAGTGCCTCTTGATGCCTATGGTCCGATAGGACGGGGATTAAGTGCGTTTTTGACAGGGAGATCAAGTACTACACTTAGAGGTATTCATGTGCATCTAGGGCTTCTTGATGCTGACTATTTAGGGCAGATTCATGCTATGGTATCCATTGATGACCCTCCTGTCACTATTCAGAAAGGAACTTGCATTGCTCAGCTTGTACCTTTTGTGAGTTCTGTTCCAAATGCAGTGGACCGAAGTCGCGGCACAGGAAGCTTTGGATCGACAGGAGTACCTCAGGTGTTTTGGACTGAGAAAGTAACAGAGAGCCGTCCAGAAAAGACATGCACTCTCACCGCCAGTGGATGTCATCCAGGAACTATATCAGTAACAGGTTTGATTGACACTGGAGCAGATGCCACAATACTCTCACGACTTTGCTGGCCTCAATCGTGGCCTCTCACTCATGCAAGTTTTGGACTCCTCGGGTTGGGTGGTGCTACAACAGGTGGCCTGTCAGCCATTGTAATTAATGTGAAACATCCTGATGGCCAACAAGCTAATATCAGACCCTATGTTGCCGATACTCCTCAAAGTTTGTGGGGACGAGGTTGTTTATCTCAAAGGGGTGTCAAAATTACTACGGATTTTTAATGGGGGCCACTGTGTTGCAGGGCAATGAACGTCCAGTTGTACCCCTGACATGGTTGACAGATAAGCCTGTCTGGCCCCTGACTACTGAAAAGCTTACTGCCCTGCAAGAATTAGTTACAGAACAATTACAAGCAGGACACATTGAGGAATCATTCAGTCCCTGGAACACCCCCGTTTTTGTAATAAAAAAGAAATCGGGAAAATGGAGACTTTTACATGATTTACGGCAGATAAATGCTGTAATGGCAACAATGGGAGCCTTGCAACCAGGCCTTCCTACACCCACGATGATTCCACAAGAATGGCAAATAGTTGTCATTGATCTAAAAGATTGTTTCTTCACTATTCCATTGGCTGAGCAGGACAAAGAAAAATTCGCATTTACGGTGCCTTCTATAAATCATGCTGAACCTGATAAAAGATATCAATGGAAGGTACTCCCACAAGGCCTGAAAAATTCACCAACTATTTGTCAATGGTTTGTGGCACAGGCCTTGTCAAAAGTGAGGGAGCAATTTAAAAACTGCTACTGCTATCATTACATGGATGATATCTTGTTGGCATCTGACAACAAACAACAGTTGTCAGCTCTTAAACAATGTGCTGTGACAAATTTGAAAGACTTTGGCTTGATTATTGCTCCAGAGAAAGTGCAGGAACACATGCCTTGGAAATACCTAGGTATGTTGGTGACCAACACTCAAGTTATGCCTCAACCTGTAAAGTTAGACATTGATGTTAAAACTGCTACTGATGTACAGAAATTGGTTGGTTTAATAGGTTGGATTCGATCATATTTAGGCATAACTAATCATCAGATGCAACCATTGTTTGATCTGCTGTCAGGCATCACTTCCTCCACTGATGAGAGGCAATTGACCTCAGCGGCAAAAAACACCCTAGAAGAAGTTGAATTAGCCCTAGCACACAAATTTGTTAACAGGATAGATCCCTCTGTTGGTGTTCAATTGTTTATTTTGAAAGACCATGAAATACCATGTGGAATACTGTGTCAATGGAATGATACTTGGGAAGATCAATTGCATATTCTGGAATGGATATTTTTATCTTTCAGATCCCGGAAAACAGCTCCAGGACTTTATGAGCTCTTTGCAGATATTATCATCAAGGGTCGCAGGCGTTGTCATGAGATTTTGGGACAGGACCCTGTGACCATTGTGATACCTGTGCAACAGTGGTATTTTGAATGGTGCTTTCAAAATAATCATGAATTGCAATCTGCCTTATCTTGTTTTACAGGCCAAATCTCGTATCACTTGCCTTCTCATCCTGTTCTAACACTGACTAAAGAGATTCCTTTTGAAGGCAAGCAAATTTGTTCTCCTGTTCCGGTGGAAGGTATAACGGTTTTTACAGATGGGTCCGGGAAAACCAGAAAAGCAGCTGTGGCTTGGAGAAAGGATGATCACTGGGAATATCAGACAGTGATTCAGCAGGGATCTCCTCAACTGGTTGAACTTTCTGCTGTTCTTTTGGCTTTTACTTTGTTTCCTGGTTCTGTAAACATAGTTACTGATTCAGTTTATGTTGCAAATTTGGTTAAGCATTTAGATCAAGCAGTGTTGTATAATATTCAAGAGAAACCATTGTTTACTATATTAGTGAAGTTGTGGACAGTTATTGGTGCTCGAAAACATTCTTACTTTATCATGCACATTCGCAGCCATACATCATTACCGGGATTTTTTGCTGAAGGCAATGCCTATGTAGACTCTTTAGTAGCTGCTGCTGCAATCAAAACTGTACCCAATGTGTTGCAGCAGGCAATTTTATCCCATCAATATTTTCATCAGAGTGCTCAAGCTTTACAGCAGCAATTCAAATTGTCTACTGCTGAAGCAAAATCTATTCTTTCCTCTTGTCCTGACTGTCATATGACTCATGTCACTCAGTATTGTGGTACCAACCCTAGAGGTCTTTCTGCATTAGAAGAATGGCAAACTGATGTTACAAAAATGCCAGAATTTGGTCACTTTAAGTATGTGCATGTTTCAGTTGATACTTTTTCTCACGCAATGGTTGCTTCAGCATTCACAGGAGAGAAAACTCGAGATGCTATTTGTCATTTTTATCATGCCTTTTCTATTCTAGGTTTCATGTCATGTAAAAACAGATAACGGCCCAGCATATGCTTCGCGGAAAATGCAAGCATTCTTTCGTGCTTGGGGCATTGAGCATTCAACAGGTATTCCACATGTCCCCACGGGCCAAGCAATTATTGAAAGAGCTCACGGACTTCTTAAATGTCAGGTTCAAAAACAAAAAGGGGGAATGCAACAGGAGTCACCTGAAGTGAGATTAGATAAAGCTGTTTATGTGTTAAACTTCTTGCGTCCCCTACCTGACTCACAGTTATCTCCAATCTTTTGCCATTTTTCTTCTTTGAATTCTAAGCAACCAAATTTCCATAGAAATGTCAAGGTATGGGTCAAGGATTTGATTACTGGTATATGGTCTGGTCCAGTGGAACTGGTAACCTGGGGAAGGGGTTATGCTTGTGTTTTGACAGATAATGGTCCTCGATGGGTTCCTGCTCGCTGTGTTAAACCTTACCTAGAGCGTGCAGGAAAGGACAGGATTGATGGCTCCGCAGCTGAAGCAGAACGTGCAGATGACACTGGCTAAGACCATACATCAGTACTTAAAGATGGATGAAGGAAGAATGGGAATTTTGTTGATGGTTGTGATTGTGATTTTGTGTGTCCCCTCTCTGCTTGGGTTTTTGCAAAGGGCCCTGCAAAAATCCATAGCAGCTGTATTTACAGGTCAAAAACAAAAAAGGGGGAATTGTGGAAGGGGCTAGCAGCGGGCCTGTTAGCTAAAGGAGTGAGAAGTAAGAAGAAGAAGAAGCTGATAAGGAGCTTTCTCCAAGGCCGTAACCAAGGAGATCGAGAGAAGGAAGATAAGAACATTCTGCAGCTGGATGAAGCATTTTTAGAAAGTTAGGTGGAGTCAGAGTAACTTTTCACCAATGGCATGGTATTGAATTATTGTGGCCAATAGCTAAGGTAGAGGAAAGGTAAACAACTGGAAAGTGTATAAAAGATCAGCCATTTTCATTAATAAACTGTTGCCAAGTGTTACTAACTGAGACTGCTTGTGGTCTCTGCTTTATGTCGTGACCGCCTCGACTGCGACAGAGACCGCCCCATTACATAGCAGCAGACAAAACAGAAAATTAAATAACAGACTGCTGTAATAGGCCACAGATAGCCTTAACAAAAAAGTGTTCTCTGAATTATGTGTTATTACACTGTGTTGTATTGTAAAAAACAATATTATTCCCTCTTCCTAACCTTAAAACCCCTTAACCTTCTACCCACTCCTCCTCCCGTAGTGTAGCTTAGAAATGAAAAGAAAAAAGGGGGGAGGAGGGGAACACAGAAAATAACAAGGCAGAAATCCCTCTCATCATAAAGATAACAAATTGTGCTTGTATTCCCTATCAGAAGCCCTAATTCTGCCCAAAGATGAAAAATATTTCCGTCGGTGCTGTCCTCACTGCTGCCTGGATGCTCTACACCGTACCACGTGTCTTTGGCTGGATTAGCCCTCAGCCCAGCCATAATGTTTGGGTAACCTTAGCAAAAACATTAAAACAAGACAACATGTGCTTGTCTATGGGAAGCATAGATAATCCACTTTCTACATGTCTAGTAGGAATTCCCTTTGTAGCAGACGATTGGCCTGTCTATAACTCAGAGGTTCTCCACACCACAGGTAAGAGACCCAATGGGGCTGATACTTGGGACGAGTGGACGAAAATTCTGCCAGATGCTTGAGAGGAACCCCAAGAATTGGATCTATTGGGATTCTCCAAGGCCACATATTGTGTCAAATTTTACTTTAGGCGTCCAAAAAACGATTGGCCAGAAATTGACCAACACAAAAACACATATCGAAAAGATGCGCCACCAATTAACAAAGCCTATAACCCATATGATTGGTGCAATTACACCGCTCGTGTAATTTCTGTGTCCTCTCTCCATCCCAAAGTATTACCCAAGGGATGGGATCTTGCCGCAACCAGGTCTACTGGAAAATGTTCCTTTACCTGTCCTTGACTGGGGGTGAAATGAGATGATCTTTTAGGTCCCTTCCAGCCCATGCCATTCCAAGACTCCATTAATCTATGACTTCATGGGACCCACTGGCTCCCAGGAGTGGAGTGGAGTGGGGTGTGTTGCCTGGAAACAGGAGTTGTGTTGAGGAGGGGCCTCAGTCCTGCAAGGGATTCAAAAGGAGAAGGAGCCTGCTGGCTGCTCGTCCTTTTTATCATCGCTTTGCTCATTGCTTCTATCAACCCTTTTGTTCACCCTGTTTGTCATCCATTTTGCTCATCCCTGACAGACCCAACTGGGCAGAAGGCTTGTGACAAATCAGGGACAGAGTGTGTGCAGACATGGCAACATGCCAGGACCCACTCAGCCTCTCCCAGATGCTGGATGTCGCCATTGGGACACCAGAGAAGGGAGCCATTCACTTTGCAGCCATGAGAAAACTGCTGCAGGCCGTGCTGGAGAACCTGAACGTGCAGTATCTGACCAGTGAGGAGCCGTGGAGCAGCTGAGTGGCTCCTCACTTGCTGATGTTAATTATGAAGTGAAAGTATTTAAGAAAGAGATGGAAAACTACGAGAAACACATGTCCAAGGTAGAGGCTTTTCCCAGCCCCCCAGGCACTCCCCCAGCAGACAGCCCCTCCCTGCTCCCTCAGACAGCAGTGCTTGGCTCTGCCCTCACTGCCCTGGCAGAGCCGCTGGCAGGGGCTCTTTGCTGTCTGGTCGGGCTTCAGTGCTCTGGCACTGAGCCCAGCTGGGGCAGGTGGCACTGGGACTCTTCCTGCTCACCTGGCTGTGCCAAGGGCTGCCCATGGCAGGGTGGGGCTCTTTGGGGTGTTGCTGCCCTGGCTATCACCTCTGACATCCCTGTTTCTGGGCCTGTTTCACAGGTTCTTCATGAGGAGATTGGTGGGATAAAGGCAGAAACTTCCCGCATATCAGAGGACTTGAAGAAGTTCCAGGAGGCACAGGTTTGTGCAGATCACTGTGGTTCTAAGGTCATGTTTCCTAAACACCCTCACCAGAGACTTGTCTCTGACAATGCTTTCCCCTAGACCATGGAGATTTCCCAGCATCTTGAGGAGCTTTAAAAGTTAAAGGCTGGCCAGCGTCACATGGCAGGGGAAAGGAACAAGGTCCAGATGTCGCAGGACCAGGTGAACTGCTGCTGGGAGCAAGTTTTGGGTCTGAGACAGCAGCCTGTACCCTCTGCTCTGCTGGCTGGAGGCTCAGCACCCTTGGCCCTGCTTGATGCATGGACCGTGCTGCCTGCAGAGCCCTGCCAGCCTGGCTGAGCCTGGCCCTGCCCTGTCTCCAGGGCTCCACAAACCCCAGCAGGGGTCAAGGGCTTGCGGGTCCCCATTGACCCTCCCTGAGGCTCACTGCTACCACTGCTCTTCCCTAGGACATGGCTGTCACCCAGGATCTCTGTGAGGAGGTTGACAAGTTAAAGACAACCCACATCCTCATGGAAGAAGACATAAAGAAGCTTAAACAGTCTCTTGCCTTAGTGAGCTGTTGGGTCATGTAATCTTTGGGCTCTCATGGGGAACTTCAATGTGATTCCAAGAGCAGGTGTTGGGACCAGGGTCTCAGGACTGGGTGGAGGACCCTGGCTCTGCCCATGCAGCTAAAGGGCCCCCATGCTGGGACAACATGATGTCTGTGCCCTGACTCTACCGTCACTGACCTTTCCAGATGAAGAAACTGGGGGAGGACCTTAAAAAGCTGAGGGAGGATTTTGCCAAGTGGAAAGAAGAGAGCAGGAAGTAGATCTCTCAGCATATTGAGTAAGGGGACAGGAGTGGGTTTCATACCCTGGGGGGCTGGCAAGGGAGCCCAGGGGGTCTGGAGCATCCTGGTTTGTGGGCATGGGATGCCCAGCAGCCCTTCAGGGGTAACCCTGCCCTTGCCCCCATCCCGCTAGCCAGGGCTTTGGGGCAGGAGACAAAGTCACAGCTGAAGAAGATGGGAGAGCATCAGGAGATGAAGAATGCCATGCTGGAGGAGCTGGTGACTGAGACAGCCGACCAGCTGAACATGCAGGTGAGGAAGCATGAGGAACGTGCTCCTGGGGAAGCACTCCCACCACTCCTGGCTCAGTCCGGTTGGAGGTCCATGCCACATCCTCATGCTGTCTTGTGCTTTGCTGTAATCATTTGGGAGACCCAAACTGCCGAAATTGGCCTGGATCAGTCAGCAGCATGGACAGAAACTAAAGCCTTGATGCAAACGTCCTCTTGACATGGTGGGTTCATGGCCAATGGCTGAGTAATTGTCACAGTGGTTACAAGGGTCTTCAGGGTGAAAAGAGACGAGAATGTTGACTTCATGTTCAGAAGGCTTGATTTATTATTTTATGATATATATATTACATTATAACTATACTAAAAGAAATAGAAGAGAAAGTTCTCAGAAGGCTAACTAAGCTAAGAACAGAAAGGAATGAATAACAAAGATCTGTGTCTCCGCAGAGAGCGAGACCCAGCTCTGCCGTGAGTGGTCAGTAAATCTAAACATCTACAGGAGACCAATCATGGATTCACCTGTTGCATTCCACAGCAGCAGATAACCATTGTTTCCACTTTGTTGCTGAAACTTCTCAGCTTCAGCAGGAAAAATCCTAACAAAAGCATTTTAATGAAAAGATGTCTGTGACAAGTAATGCGGGTCTTCCCCTGTGGAGCAGACAGACCCCTTTTGGTCAGCACCTTATGTTTTTTCATCCCGGGAGCAGGATCAGAAGCTGAGACAGGACATGGAAGCCAAGTTTTTGGAGATCCAAAGAGACTATGAGAAACTCAGCTTTGCCTCAAAGAGAATCCAAAAGGACTCTCCACAAAAGCAAAAAGATATCACGGTGTGTGGGTGAAACACCTTTTGGGTCAGAGCATCCCCCAAGATGACTCCAGGCAGGAGACAAAGTCATATCCAGGCAGGGATCACAAGGAATCTCCTACTGCCCTCTTCACAGCATTGTTCTGGTCCCAAGTGCCCTTCCTCGAGGTTTTTGGGCAAGGGGAGAGGGGTATGCTCCTACATCCTGGGGTGTGCCCCAATCTTGCTGTGGTGTCATGCATTCCTTTCTGTGCTGAAAATTGCTGTTCCGGTCTCTGGAGAAGCTGCAGAAGGAGAAAGCAGATCAGCAGGACATGATGGTTGCAATGGACATGGTACAGTCTAAGGGGCCTCTGTGCCAGCCCAGAGCTTCCCAGGCAGGGTGACAAATGCCCCTTGTCCCTTGGGGTCTGGGTGGCAGAAATTGTCCCCTTGGGAGGGGGAATTTCCTGAGCTCATGGGGTCCCTCACCCTTCACATGGTGGGACCAAGCTCACAAGGGTGATGGGGCAAACGGGGCCACAGCAGCCTGAAAGGGGCATGATGGCCTGGAGGAAGCACTCCTCCCTCTGCCCCTCACACGCTGGCCCTGCCTGGCATTCCTCATCCCTTTCCCCACCGCTCTCCTGCTGTTCCACTCTGCCAGAAGGCAGACAAAGCTGCCTTGGACAGCAAAGTCGATTGCAGCCAGTTTGGAGAGAACATGGAGGAGCTGGATGAGAGGATGCAGGAGTTGCAGAGCCAGATTTCAGGCCAGGAGCAGCACTGGAACAATATGCAGCAGCAGTTCAGCAATGCAACTGAAGACAAGGTGAGGGGTACCTCGTTCCCACCATGAGGAACTGGCACCTTTGGGACTTGACAGCCTGCAGCAGCATCCCTCTGAGGATCCCTCTCCAGGCTTTTCCCTGGAGAGCTCCATGTCACATCCTGGAGCAGCTGGCTGAGGCTGTGCACCTGTTTACAGCTGGATCGCCTGGAGCTGAAGACTTTCCGTAAACACCTGGAGGACTCCTGGAACAGGAACATGGAGGAACTCGAGGATAGGCTGTTGCGTGAAAACGCCACTGGGATTAAGAAGTGAGTGCGATGGAGATTCTGATGGCTTTGGCAAACAACTGTTTCTGACAGCGATGGCAACTGCTCCTCCCAGGCAGGGCTGTCAGATGCAGTGACCCAGAGCTGGGTCGTGCCCTGCCCTCCTGGCTGTGCACACGGGAGGACTTTGGTGCCAGAGAGGGGCTGAAAGCGCTGCAGGGGCTGCTTGAGATGGTGGCATGGGTGCCTGTGCCCTTCACCTGGCATCAGCCAGCACCTTGGGGATGGGGAGAAACAGGCTCAACAGCCCACGGTTCACCCTGCAATCACCATGACCCTGTGCAGTGACCTGCCCAACACCTGGCTGCTGCAGGGAGCTGCTGCCTGTGTGCTGCAGGCCTGTGGCCCCAGGAGCTCAGCCAGCCCTCTTCCCTCACCCTCCTTAGGTAGCTGCCAGTCCCTTTCACGTGCCTGTCCTGTGACCGCATGCTCAGCGTGCAGGTTCCTGGCCAGTGAGTAGCACACGTGCATCGCGGGCAGCGGGGCTGGCATGGGGGGAGATGGGTGCCAGCAGTGACCCGCTGTGCTGGGCACAGGGGTGACAGTGTCGGCTTGGGAGGGGCTGATGTGGGGAGCCCCCTCTGCCGCCCTGCCCATCACCAGGGCCTGTGGGAGCTCATCCCAAGCGCTACAGGCAGCGAGATGCCATGGGCTACAATCCCATGGCTTTAGGGGTGCTGCCTCCAACAGGAACAGGTTCGTTGTCCCCGGCCACACACCTGTGACTCCTGCCCTCCCCAGGTACCCCAAAAAACTCCCGTATTTGCACTCAATGCCCCCCAGCAAGGAGCCACTGCCCAGCCAAAGGTAAGGGCCCTGAGGACACATTCCCCACGCCTGGGGTGCAGGGTAGCCCTGACACGGCAAGGAGGGCTCTGCACCTGGGCTGGGGCAGAGGAGCCTGGGGGGATGGGGCAGGGCAGGGGAGCAGAAGGCAGCTGTGGAGGGCCAGTGCTTGCCCCAGGGCTGGGGGCTTTTGCATTCCTTGCCTTGCACTGCCCTGTCTGGCCCACCTCTCTGTCCCAAGGTTGCTGAAAGCACATCTGATGAGCTGTGTCTGTTTTCAGTCTGAGCTCAGGCTTGCTGGGGAGTTGTGTGCCTCCTGTGAAGGGAGTTGCCAAAACTAATCCCTGCAGCTGGGACAGCCCAGTTCCTGCCAGCTGGTGTCCTGTGCACAGGGACCTGCCATGGCCATGGCCAGCACACCTGGCCGTGGGGACAGAGCCAGCAGATCCAGCCTGGTGGGATGGGTTTGAGGCTCCTGCAGCAGGTGGACAGGAGCTGGCAGGGACATGCCCCTGCAAGCAGCACTGCCAGTGCCCTGCCTGTCACAGCAGGGTGATGCCCTGCATGCCATAGGGCTGGGCACTGAGCCTCCTCTGTCCCATCACACAGGAGGCTGCTGGTCTGTGCCAGTGTGCCCCATATGCCGCAGATCTCTGGGGACCATCAAAGCAGCAGTTTCACGATGCAGAACATCAAGGCTTCCCCACATACAAGTGCACAGCTGCAGCCTCTCCTGGTACACCTCAACAAGGTAGGTGTGATGAAAGTGGGGACACAGAATGGTAACTGAGGTTTGATGGCATTGCTGACTGTCCAGGGGGAATCTGTGCCTTCAGTGCCCAGAGAGACCTGGGTTAGGAGGATTATTGGGGAGTGCTGGATTGGGCGCTGCATTGCAGCCAGCTGCCCCCTCCTCCTCAGCCCAGTGTGACCCTGCTGCACGGTGAAGGACACATCTCGAGGGGCCGTAATGACGAGCATCGTACGGCGATCAGGACACAGGATGTGTCAGATATGGCCCTGTCAGGGCGAGGGGGTCAGTGATGACAGGGGGCTGATTATCTGCAGGGTGCTAGCTGGGTGATGAGTGGGGTTCAGTGTACAGAGCTGGGTAATGTGGCATGGGTATTTTGTGTCTGGGGCAAGAAGGAAGGGACAGAATGGAGCAGGAGGACTGGCACATAGGGCAACTGAGCTTGGAGCTGGAGTAACGTGGGAGAACGGCCATGCCCAGTGTGGGACAAGAGCTTGAGTCCTGGTGTGGTGGGGCCAGCACCTGTGGCGGCTCACCCTTGTCCTTCACCGCCCAGGCCCTGCCGCCTCAGGAGAGCACCGGCCAGGCACAGCTCCTCAACAGGTCTCATGGGCCCCAGGGCTCGAGCAGCCTCTCCAGCCCCGCCAGACATCAACAGCCCCCGGCCAGCTGGAAAGGACTCAGTGCCCAATGCTCGACCTGGGACATCTTGTCCAAAGCGAGAAACGCCTGCGACAACTGTCATAAGAAATTTGGCTTTTTACTTGTATATCGTTATTAAGTTAGTTGTATATAGTTATTAGGTTAAGAAAAACTGTTAAAATTAGGGGCAGAGCCTTGTCTCACAGCCTGTCTCTCCCCGGGCTCCCTGGTGCTCCTTCAGCTCCTTCCCCCCTGCTCTGGCTCTGCCCCCGGGCTGAGCAGATCGAGCCCCGGGCCAGGCCCTGAGGCTGCTGCTGCTCCCGCGGCGCCTGTGGGGCAGCCCTGAGGCTCCGGGCCGGCTGTGGGAGCAGGAGCTGCGCTGCAGAGCCCGCGGCCTTCACGGGCTGCGAAGGCACGGGTAGATGGCCATGGGGCCCGGCTGGCAATGCCGGCGCTGCTGCTCTCGGCTGCTGCCTGCAATCCTTACAGGCAGCCCTCATGCCGGCTCAGGAGCCGCTCGGAGCCGTGCCCAAGGGCTGGCCCCGACCCGCGGCCCCCAAGGGCACTTGTCCCTTCATCTCTGCACTGCCACATTCCGAGCTCATTTGTCAGCTCCCTCCTCCCCTTCCTTTCTGCGTGGCAGTGTTAGGGGAGGGCCCAGCGGCTTTCCTCCCGCACAGCCGGCAGCCTCTTGCCCACAGCTCCCTGGCGGGAGCCAGAGCTGCTTTCCACCCGGGCAGCCCCGCCGTGTCCCACAGCCTGGGCCGGCTCCTGCCCACTGCCGGCGAGGCCCAGCAGCTGGGCCCGGCCATCCTGGGCCAGAGCAGCTCCCTGGCCGGGAGAACACAGCCGGACATGGGGGGACACACGGCAACACACGGGGGACACACGGCGGGCACCGTTTCCCCGTGTCCCCATTGCCTCAGAGCAGCGCCGTGTGCGGGGCTGGCACGGACCCGGGCACAAAGGAATGTCTGTGCTGTCACCGGAGAAAGGACACGGCAGGGGTGCTGCTCACGGATGAGGGTGCTTGGGGCTGGGGGGGCTCTCCGACCTTCTCACACCTGCAGAGGTCGGGGCAGTCTCTGTCCCTCTCAGCCCTGGTGTGACCCCACCCGAACATCATCGGGGTCAGAGGGACAGAGACACCCCCAAACCCCCAGAAGGGCTGAACCCGGGATTTGATTTGGGGCTGAGGATTTAGGAAGGGGCTGGAATTGGGGCTGAGCTTGGAGATGGGGCTGAGATTTGGATTAGAGCTGGGATTGGGGTTAAGGCTAGACATGGGATTGGCTTTGGGCTGGGGTTGGGATTGGGTCTGGGGCTAGATGAGTGTGACACTGGGATGAGATTGAATACAGAATTGTGAGTATGTCTAAACATGGAGTGCGATTGAGACCAGGATCAGGGTCAGGTTTGGGACTGAGCTCACCCAGAACAGGACAGGGGGGATGTCACTGCAGGATGTCCCTGGCATCATCCCAGCCCTCCTCAGGCACCTCCAAACATGGGAGGCAGCTGGGTGCTCCAAGATCCAGGTCATCCCATGCTGCCCCTCAATATCATGCAAGCATTCCCTGAGGGCAGCCCTGACTGTGACCCTTGGGGCTCTGGGATCAGCCCTCACATCCCTGTGGGAGCAGCTGCAGACAGGATGAGAGATCCCTCCGCTGGTTCCTGTGGAAAGGTGAAGCTCAGCTGCCCTTTTCTTCTGGTGCATCCTCCACTCCTCAGTTGAGGATGTCAAACTCCCCAGGAGCAGAAAAATCCTCATTCCCGGTTTTGTTGTGGCTGCAGCCTTGAACATCCATGCAGAATGAAGGACTTTCTGACAGCCCTGCTGAATGACACTGGCAAGAGGTTTGTGAGAAGGGGAAGGAAATGTATTTTAATAGTAAATAAAAGGTGCAAAATTATTTCTTTCTGTCATATTCCTTTTCAGTCAGTTCCAGGTCTGTTTTCAGAGTGCCACCTTCTCAGCTGATTGTGTTTGTGCCCTCCTTTCTCCCCTCCCTTTCTTTGTCTGCTCTGCTTCTCTCTCTGTGTCTCCCTTGACCCAGGTCAGCTCCCACCAAAGACCCTGCCCTGATTTAATTCCCAATCCACGAGCTACAACAACCATGGGTGAAGTTATGAAGACTGGCAGTGAAATGTCACTGTAAGATCTTGCCCCATTTGGCTTTTCGCTTGTCCATAAGAGCTTTGTGTTCAAGAGCAGGAATATTATTTCCTGGCTGGGAACTGGAATTCCAGCCCCTGGGAGTTTGTGCCACTGATCCCAGAGGGGCATTCCCGAGGCTCCCAGGGTGCTGTTCCTGCCGTGCCGCCCAAGGAGCTGTGCAGGGCCAGGGGACAAGGTCCAGCAGCTCTGTTGGTTCTGCAGTTCCACAAGGGCCCCTGGGTCCATGAGTTTCCCTACTGCCCACAGAGGTTCCTTGGTTCCCATGATGCCCTGCTGTGTCACCATGGATATTTGGTGCCATGAAGTTCTTCAGTGTCACAATGGCCTCCCTCGCTGCATGAGCTTCCGCAGTGTCACAATGGCTTCCTTGGATGGGCGTTGTCACCATGGACCATTGGCTCCATGCAAGCCTGCTGGGTCACCATGGACTCCTTGGTTCCCTGAGGTTCTGGGGGTGTCTCCATGGTCTCCTTGGATCCACAGTGTCACAATGGACCACTGGATCCACCTGGACCTGCTGTGTCACCATTGCCCCTTGGTTCCATGGGACCCCAGGGTCACAACTGACTCTTGCTTCCACGTCACCCCCTCAGTGTCAAAATGGCCCCTTCCTTCCATGAGGAATATGAAAGTTTTGTAGAAACATTGAGCAAATCCTGCTCAACACACCTGGGAACATCTGTTTGCATTCAAGAGAGAGGTTAAAGGTGAGGATGGCACCAGCAGCTTCCATCTGCAACAGAGATCCAGGGAAAGGACAGGGACAGAGAATTCAGCTGCAAGACTCAGAATTCTGCTTCCAGAGATCATTTCTGCTCACACTGTCCCTTGGAGAAAGGTGACACTATTCCAGGCAGCCTGGCCTGAGCAGGTGGTTCCTCAGTGGGTTTTTTTTTTTTTAGGACACCTGCTCAGGCTTTTCCATTCTTTACTTTCCTTCAGCCAGGGCCTGTGTGCAGACAAAGCCCTGAGGAGAGCAGGGGGGACATGGTGCAATGGGCTGGGACATGGAGCTGCAGAACTCAGGGGAAAAGGTTCTGCTGCAGGGCACAGGGATGTCAGTGTCAAGTGGGCCATGTCAGACATGGTGAGGCTGGGGGTGAGGAACAGCTTGTCCAAACAGGGTCAGCCCTCAAGGGGCTCATTGTTCTCTGTGCCCAGACCTCCTAAGGAGACATTCAGCATTAGGATCACCTGGGGAATGCTTCTATCAGCTCTTCTCTGAACTGGGAAATAAAAAATACTCACTTGATTAAAGAAAACAAGTCAGGAGGTGCACTTTGAAATCTTCCTTCTTAAATGAACTCCAAACTGACTCCAGTGGGCTGCACTTGATCTGGACACATGAAGAGAGCTGAAGGAAGATAAAGAGCCCCCGAGGGCTTTCTGTATTTTGATGATCCCCGCAGTAGATTTGGGGCTGAGTCCAGGACCCTCAGGCACTGAGAGAAGGCTGAAGAAGCATCTCAAGGAGTCAGAAGCAAAACTCCAAGTCCCTTGAAGCATCCCTGGGTCCCACTGAGGGCAGGGAGTGCCAAAGGCTCCCCAGGGACTGCTGAGAGCAGATCCTTGAGGCTGGGATTGCAGGGAGCCAAAGGCTCTGAGCAGGGAACTGCAATGCTGAGCAGCAAGGCCTTAGCTGGGTGGGGGAAGCAGAAAGGCCAAGCCCTGAGCCCAGCCTGGGACAGCAGGGCCTGTCCCTCACAGGGGGCTCGGGGCTGTTTGTGGGGCAGTGGGATGTGAGGGGCAGCAAGGACAAATGTCATAAACCTGTGTGGCACTGCAGATCCTCATGGAACCAAGGGGCCAGTGGGACACTGTGGGGCCTCATGGAAACAAGAGGCCATTGTGAGCCTGCAGGGCTGGAACACCCCAGAACACTGAAATGTTGGGGATAACCAAAGGTTCCTTTCCTTGAGTTTGGTGCAGAGGAGAAACACCAACCAGATGTTGTCAACATGGCCAGATGCAAAGAATATTCTTGGTAGGAAGGGACCCACAAGGATCATCAAGCCCAGCTCATAAGTGAATGGCCCACACAGGGACTGAACCCACAAACTCAGTGATACCAGCACCATGCTCTAACCAACTGAGATAAGAGGTCAGAATGACACAAAATTTTACTGGCAAAATGTGGACAGTCAAGGAACTTTGGCAAAGGTTTTAATACAACATCCACTTCAACATAAACCTCTTATCATAGCATTAACTTCACTAACTTAGCCCATTTAACCTAAAAACCTTTAACTGTTGAGATGTTATGTTACCCAAAAATGTTCCAGGTAAGTAGGATTAGAAGGAGAAGAAATAGAGAACAGAAAGACAGAAGATTTTTAGAAAGACACACACATAGGTACCAGCTACTGGGGTTCCAGCATTGCTAACAGAGAAACTCCAGGAGAAGACAGGATCCAGATCATGGGCTGGCCTCATGCTCTGGCTTTTAAACTCCTTGGCCTTCATGGGCCCACCCCTGGGGTGGGACTGCCAATTGCTTGTCCAATATGAGCCAGGATAACACCAGCTGCTACTGTGTGATTGATTGACAGCTCAGCCAATCAGAGTGGGGTTAGCACGGCATTTGCTATGTGATTGACAGCTCTGCCAGGCGAGGGCTGGGGGCGGGGCTGTGTCCCACCACAAACCAAGTCCTGACCCGGCCCTGGCCCCACACGAGCATTCCGAGCATCCCAAGGTGTCTAGGGACATCGATGTCGTCCAGCCTCTGACAATGACCACGGTGACACTACGGAACCTCATGGAGCCATGGGTCGGTTGTGACAATGTGGGTCCAAGGACACTACGGAACCTCATGGAATCAGGAACACCATTGTGCAACTTAGGGGCAGTATGGATGCAAGGGTCAGTAATCAAACAGTTGGAGCCCATAGAAACAAGGAGCAATCGTTTCACAGTGGGGCTGCGTGGGGCCAATGGACCCTTGTGACTCTGTTGGGGCTCATGAAACCAAGAAGCCATTGTGACATTGCCAGACCTCATGGAATCAAGGAGAATACTCTGACAGTGTGGGCACTCATGAAATCAATGGAACATGGAACAGGTCTGCCTGGTTTGGCCTCCTGGGGCCTGTCTGACAGGTCCCACTGAATTTGACATGTCAAGGGCCACTTCCCATCTGACCGTGAAGCACTGGGGCTCCATGATTTTATTCCTATGGGAAAGAAGTGTCTTTCTTGTCTAGGCACCCATGGCCAAAATTGAGATTCTGCATCTAAAATTCTCTATATCCAAGGGTTACTCCCAGACAAAATCTGCCTGTACAGTCCAGTCTGGCAAGACTTGGCCCCTGGTGACTGCCTCTTATCTGCCCCTCCACCACTGGGGCTCACTTGTTTCCTTCCTATGGAGACCATTGTGACACTGCTGAGGATTGTGGAAACGATAGGCCATGGTAACATAACAGGCCTTTGTGAAACCTGTTACACTGTAGGAAGTTGTGGAACCAAGGGGAACATTGTGACGCTGCAGGGTACCATGGATGCAAGGGGCCACTGTGACACTGTGGGGCCTCGTGGAACCAAGGACATCACTGGGGCTTTGTTGGGCCACATGGTCCCAGGGAGCCAGTGTGAAGCAGCAGGGCTTTGTGGAGCCAACAGGCCATTGCTGCATTTCAGGGCCTTGTGGAGCCAAAGGGCCGTTGTGATCCTGCGAGGCACTGTGTATCCATGGAGAGCATTGTGGCATTGCAAGGCCCCATGGAATCATGGAGACCATTGTGACACTGTGGGGCTCCATGGAACCAAAGGGCCACTGTGACCCTGCAGGGCCTCATGGAAGGAAGGGGCCATTGTGACATTGTGGGAACTTGTGGAACCAAGGGGATCATTGTGGTACCACTGGAGCCAATGGAACCAAGGGGCCATGGTGACACAGAGAGGGTTCATGGAACCAATAGAGCATTATGGCACATGAGGCCTTGTGGAACTATGGAGACCATTAAGATCCTCAAGGACTTGTGTAACCAAGGGGGCATTATGACACCAGAGGGCATCATGGAAGCAAGAGAACCATTGTGACACTGCAGGGCCCTGTGGAACCAAGGGAACATTAAATAGGTGTGGCTGCCTTGGCCTCCCAGGGGTCACAGGTCTGACTGGTCTGGCTGACCTTGAAATGTAGAAGGCCACTCCCATGTGCCCCTGAAACACTGAGGCTCCGGGCTTTTCTTTGTATGGAAAAGAACTGTCCATCTTTTCCAGGCATCCATGGCCAAATTTAGGATTCCACCTCCAAATGTTTGTGTATACAAGGATTGCTGCCAGACAAAAGTTGCCAGGACAGACAAGTCTGGCTGGTCTTTGGCTCCTGAGGGGCAGCATTCACCTATTTTCCAAACACTGGAAAGGGCTCTGTGCTTTTCTTTTTATGAAAAAATACGCATCGCTCTTCTCCAGGCACAAATGTTTTAAATTAGGACTCCACATTCATAATTTCAAATACCCAAGGGTTGCTCAAAGCAAACCTGCCAGGACAGACAGGTCAGGCTTGCCTTGGCCTCTGGTGGTTGCCATTCATCAGCTCCTGAAACATGGAGGCTCCATGGTTTCCTTCCTATGGAGACCAATGTGACATTTGAGAGCCTTGTGAAATGAAGGGGCCATCGTGGCACTGCAGAGCCTCATGGAATCAAGGACATCATTGTGGCTCTGTTGGGCCACACGGTCCCAAGGGGCCCGAGCAAAGCAGCGTGTGGAGAGTTTTTGTGCAGACATAGCTTGAGGGGAAAGGCCATGATCATATACAGCTGGTTAAGGAGTAAAAATGCAGCTGTAAGCAGTAAGTTCTCAGCCTTCTGATTACAAGAAAACAACAACACTGTGCCCTTGAGCAAGTAACTGTAAGACAATAATAACAGGATGTAAAAACAGGTGCTAGTCTCAACAGAAAACCACAAAGCATCCTGAGACTATAGCTACAAAAACGGAGCTGACATTTAACCTGTAGCCAATGATGAGCTTAGCTTTTGCAATATGTATGAGCCTAATTAACACTACTATAAAAGGATGTAAGACGGATCAATAAATTTGCGACTTGATGATCATCGGATGTTTATGTCTCCCTTCGCTCCGTCAGCAGCAATGTGGGAGTTAGCCCAGTTGCAACTCAGAATCAGCCAGATTTTACCCCAAAATAATTGGGCATGAATTTCAAGCCCTGGGAATCATCTGTTTAATTTAGGGTGAGCTTGAGAGTTCTCCAATAAGCCTTTAGTGTTGTTATGCTAACTTGTCTAAGTTATAGTCCCTTATTGGTTAATTGTTTCCCCTAGATGGTTATTGCTCTAGATGTTCTACCCACAAGTGTGCATGTTGCTTCTCCTTTGTCTTTGGTCTTTGGATCCTCCCCCTCTTACTGTTCTCGATATCTCCATGTTTATTGTTTATCACCCTGTTATTCAAGTTCCTTTTAAACAACTCCGTTGGTGCTGCTCCTTTTCATTTTTGCCACCCTCACCCTGAAGTCAGGGAACCAGAGAGGTTTGTTGCAGCCACCTTTATGTGACATTTGGCGCTCGAACAGGGACCATGACACTCAGGGCTCCTTGTGTCAGTCATGTCAGTTGGGGTTAGCTGATGAATAGGCCAGTGCTCCCCAAGATTTTGGATTGTACCTGGCCCGGCGGATTCATCGTTGCTTCAAGGGACCTTGCCCAGGATCAGCAGGGACAGCAACGGTTTTACCTGCATAGGATTGCAGGTGGGTTTGGGGAAATACAGGACATTTATTGCCCATTTTGCCACTGTGTATTTACAATATGCACCCATGTCCCATAATTGATTTGGGGTGTTCCAGTGGCTCTTCCCCATAAGGCAGAGAAAGAGAAAAATGGGCAGCCAGATGTCCAAAGTAAAAAAGGACCATATATGGATGCTTTAATTCTCACTGATCATGACATAATATTTTCAAAGAACGAAAAAAAATCAATCATGAGGTGGATCATTAAAAATTTTCCAGACTCAACTGCTGACAAAATCCATACCACTGAATTTTGGGACTCAGTGGGAGTTAAATGGTACAACCTTTCAATCAAAAGGGTTCCCATTGCACCCCACATGCTCTGCATCTTCCACACTATCCTTGAGACCCTTCACCAGAAAGCAGTGTGTTGAAAATTCAATCCGATGGTCACTCCTAACTCAGGACCACCCCTCAAACCTGCCTTTCTCAGACCTTCCATGATGGTCCAAGATGGCAATGGCCATGCGGTCTTGGAGCATCATGCCCTGGAGACTCGAGATGAAAGGAGCCCAAAGGGGGCTTGGGAGCCCAACCATCCTCCCTCCCTCTTGGCTCCTCCACTTCCTGCTACCACAACCTTCTCTTCCACCCTGAACAAACCTCCAGACTACACCCCCACAACTGCGGGTCATGCCCCACTGTCAATCATTCCACCTTCACCCTGGACCATGCCTCCAGTACTCCCCTCTGGAAGTCCGCAATCCTAAATCAAGGCCCTTCCTCTCTAACACCTGACAAAATGGCAGTGCCCTTTGCCTCACCCTTCAGCAACAATATAACCCCATGATCAAAGATACTAAGCCCAACTGTCACTCTATTTCTAATCCAAATGTTTCTGTTACAAGTTCTTCTTGCTCCCCAGAAGACAGTGTGGACTCCCCAGAGCCACTTTGCCCCTCAACCCCAGAAGATCCCTAGGAAAGGATCCAGAAAGAAACAGTTAAGGAAGGAGACTGGCAAATAGTCTTGAAACTCCTTTTTGCCCCTGTATGTTATGAAAGAAGGGGCCAGAATCCCAGGTATCAGCCATTTGTTTACGGGGAAATCTGTGTAGGGCAGCTAAAGACCATAGAAGGCATTTACCTTGTTTTAATGGCCTAATGAGGGCCATGTTTACAGCACATGTCTTAACCCTTATGATTTAAACTGTATTATGACCATGTTGTTGTCACCTACAGAATACACCCTGTGGGAAGGGGGATGGAAGTGTTTACTAAATCAATTAATAGCATACTATGCTAATTATGAGGAATGGGTGGAATTGACAATCAACCATCTAGCTGGAGAAGGACAACACAGCCTACAAGATGATCAAGCAGCAGGTATCCCCAGAGGATTATTGGATCAATAATATCAAATAGATGGCTTTGAAAGCTTTAATCCAGTTATCAGATGGTAGCACCCCCAGTTTGGACTATCTTGGGTGGCTGCAGCTAAAGCTTTAGGATAATTAGACCATATTGGGTGCCTGCTAAGTAAGCAAACCAATGCTACCTCCCTCGCATTGAGTGGCCTGCTCTCAGACATAGAGACCATCAGACAGGCCACGTTGCAGAACAGCAATAGAGTTTTTACTCTGGGCACATGGGCATGGCTGTGTAGACTCTGAGGGCATAGGTTGCCTGAACTTCTCCAGCCACAGCGAGTCAATCCACAAGAGCATTCAAGTACTGAAGGAAGGGTTCAAGAAGCTTCAAGTCAAAAACAAAGACTGGGTCAAAAAACTCTTCCAATCCAAGGGACTAAAGGGTTGGATGATGTCGAGCTAAAACAGGACTATTCATTCTCTTAGTGGTTGTTGTTGTTGTATTGGTAATTGTCCCATGTTTGTTTGGATGCTTTTAGAAAGTCTTACAAAATTCTTTCAGTTCCATCTTTGATGTAAAATAGAAAGGGGGAAGATACCAAACACAGGCTCCTCATGGACCCCTTGGAGGAGAGAATTGGCAGCCAGGATGGTACAAAAACCACTCAGAGACTCAGTGTGGGAAGGAAACAACTTAAAAGTACCTAAAATTATTCCTAAATCCATTAAGTACCTTAAAAAACCTTGAGTATCTTTAGGCATTAATGAGCCCTACTGAGTGTCAGTTAAAAGCTCTCCAGGGACCCATTATAGCAGATAATTGCGGGCATGATTGCACAAACCTCTCACAGTCTGTATTAAATGGGAAACAGCAAGTAGCTTAAAATAACTGGAGTACCCTGAAGCATTAGTTAGCTCCACTGAGTGGTGTTACTGACAAAGCCTCTTCAGGGACTAATTACAGCAGATAATTTCAGGCCAGGATTGCAAAAACCTCTCAGAGACTCCAAGGCAAAAGCCAAACCCAAAGTCCTTTGAAAAACCTGCAGTCATTGCAGGGAGCATTAAGGAGCCCCAGGGGCATTCCTGGCCAAGGCTCCCCAGCGACTCCTTCCAGCAGATCCTTGAGGCCACTGGGATGTGGGCTAGGGGGGGATGCTGAGGGCAGGACAAGGGGCTGACAGTGCCCAGCCTGGCTGGGGCTGTGCCAGGAGGCCCCAGGGCCTCAGGGCAAGGTGTCTCCTCACAGCCCTTGGTGGCACAGACCCTGATGCTGTGCCCCAGGGCACCAAGACTTGCCTTCTCTTTGTCCCCACCTGTCAGCACTGCCTCCAGTTCTTGGCTCTGCCTGGGGCCTGGGGACACTTTCTCAGTGGTGTCCCTCAGTGGGACCCATTAAAAATCCAAGAAAGTTTGGAGTTGGATTCTGCCTTGGAGCTCTGGAGAGGTTTCTTCGGCTCCCTCTCAGGGACTGATGTTCAGGGACTGAGCACAAAACCCCAGAGGCTCATTAAAGTCCTTGTGCTGTGTCTGTGCTGATGAGCTGGGCTGGGCTGCTGGCACAGAGGAAGCTCCTGGTAACCAAGAAGAGCTTCAAAAGCACATTTCTCTTGATGAGCATCTCTTCTGCCAGCCCAGCAGGGCTGGGGCACTGCCTTCAGTCACCCCAGGCACAGCACAGAGAGCTTCAATCAAGGGCTGGGAAGGTGCTGAGAAGTGCCTGGGGCAGAATCACTGCCAGCCCTTTGCACAGGAACCTCTGGCTGCAGGACAATGCAGCTGCAGCTCCTGGAGCCATCTCCCAAAGTTGGAACCTCCCAATGCCTACAGACCCTGTGAGTACCTTCTCTGATTGTCTCTTGTGCAGAGCAGCCAGGGGTGCCCAGGGCTGTCCTGCAGAGCAGGGTCCTGCAGCCCAGGGCGCTCTGCTGTGGCAGGGACTCTGCTGCCTGCCAGGGACAGCTCTTAGCCAGTCCTGGTAGCTGCTCCCAGCGCTGGAGAGAAGCTCTAGGGGGAAGGGGCCACCCTGAGCAAGGCAGGGGCTGCTGCTGAGAGAGGCTGGATGGGGCAGGGCTGTTCCCAGCTCCAGACCAGTCTGGGCACAGCTCCAGAGGGCACTTCCCAAGGAAGGTAAGCCTGGGATTCCTGTAAAGATCAGGAGCTTTCCTGAGAGTGTTTTGAATTTCCTGCTTGGAGAAGGATGGAATATTGGGGTGATGACAAAAAGATTTTTTCATTTTATACATTTTTCATATATTTGTAGCTCTATAAATTACTATTACATAGTATAAATCTATAATCCTTATTTAAGTCTATTCAACTCTTAATGAACTGTATTACTATTATAATACTTCTATAGATACAATCCTGTATTAACTCTATTATTTTCCCTAAGCTTTTTCTTTGATTTTAGAAAAATAAGCTGACTGTCTAAATGCATTCCTGAAATACATATAGTATATAATACATATAGTATCCTGTAAAGTCTTACTATCAGGAACACGACCTACAAGAACATTGTGTTTTTTGACCAGAATGTGAGCAGTCATAACAAAAATTGAAGGCAAAGAAGCCCTTGGACTTACAGCAATGGAATGAGCCAGGGCTATGTAACTGGGGTGAGTGAATCTCTTATTGGATGTTCCTGTTAAATTTTCTTTATTAATCAACCTTAATAAATTGTGTAAATCAGGGCCCGGGTGTGCCCCATCCCCACTGGGACACCTGGAAGCTTCCAATAAGTGTCTGGTTTTTACTTTACTGTTCTAACACTGTTGCAAGGGTTTTTTGTTGTTGTTGGTTTTTTTTTGTTTTTTTTTTTTTTTTTTTCTCTTTTGATTATAAAAAACAAGGGGATGAGAGAAGAAGAACAAGAATTGTAATCCCAGAATCCCAGGACATTCTGAGTTGAAAGGGACACACAGGATCATACAACTAATGTTTGAACATTTACAGGGACTGCAGAACTGTAAATTAAGTTGGTCAGTCTCTCTGTTGGGAGCCTCCCAAAGGGCCCTCAGCCACTCCTCAGCCCTGGACAGCAGCAGCATCACCTTTGCAGGGCCCAGCAGGGCTCTCCTGAGCTGCCCTTGCCCAGCTGCACACAGAGCCTGCCCCAGCCCGGGCCCTGCACACAGGCAGGTTTCTGTAGGGCCCCAGATGGGCTCTGTGAGCGCTGGCAGGGACAAGGCTCCTCTCAGGAGGGCATGTCCAGGCCCAGGGAGATGCTCAGGGAAGGAGAGGGGGCTGAAGAGAGCAGTGCTGGGGGCAGGATGAGGGCACTGTTGGTGTGTGGGAGGTGCCGGGCACAGCTGGGCACAGGAACACTGTCCTGAGTGCCTGACTGTCTCTGCCCTGCCCTCTCAGGCACAGCACCACAACATCTTCTCGTGGTTCTGCCCTGCCCTGATATTGTCACTGCTATCTGCTGCTCTCAGGGAGGCTCTGGCATTTGCAGCAGCTGAGTCAGGCACCACCCTTGGCATTCCTGCCAGGCAGGGCTGTCCATGGGAATGGGGTGTCCAAGCTTCCCAGGCACCTGTGGGGCTGTGGGCAAAGCAGTCCATGGGAAAGGGGAATGAGCTGAGCCCCCTCCCTGAGATCCCATAATGGGCACAGCCAGGGATCTCCTTGCTGTGCCCTTCCTGGGTGCAAATCTCTGCCAGAGCCTCTGGGAGTTCCCTGATTGTCCCACAGGGAAGGGCAGAGCTGCCACAGCTGAGGAAATGCTGTTGGGTTTGCCAAGGGAGCTGTGAGTGTCCTTGGCAGAAGGGGGTGCTGAGAGCTTGCTCAGAGACCTTTAGAGAGGGTGAGACATTCCGGGATCCCTCTGCTCTGGGCAGGGTCTCGTTTATCCCAGGCTGACCCGAGAGTGTGATTGTGCTCTGATTGCAGCCAAAGGTGCAAAGCCAGAGCAGCTGGGAACAAGCCCCATCCATCCCCTCACCTTCCCTGAGCCACAGGGAATCTTTGCCTCTCATATCTCTCAGTGGCAAACTCTGAGTGCAGCAGAAATGCTGGGGATTTCTGACCTCAGAGACCCAGGAATGATGTGTATATAGGAAAACAATTCCTAAAACCAACTTCTGCCATCTATTTCCATTAGAACTGGGAGTGCAGATGCTACCAAGCCTCTCAGCATTAGGAGTGATTTCCCGGACAAATCCTGAATATCCAGCCTTGCCCCTCTGCCACATGGCCACAAACCCAGGGCAGAGGGACAGGGATGGCTCCTTGAAAGGCCCCTCACACAGACCTGGCTGCTCCTGGCACACGCAGCCAGCACAACTGGAGCTCAGGCAGGGACCTGGGTGAAGGATTTCCCAGAGCAGGAACAAGGGTGGGTGAGTCCCAGTGGGACAGTCTGCAGGGAATGGCCCAGGTGTGGCTCCAGGCAGCCTCTCCTGACTTTTCACTGTCCTTTCTCCATGAACAGTTCCCCATGTGCAGCCTCAGCAAATGTCCAACAGCAGCTCCATCAGCCACTTCCTCCTGCTGGCACTGGCAGACACGTGGCAGCTGCAGCTCCTGCACTTCTGCCTCTTGCTGGGCATCTCCCTGACTGCCCTCCTGGGCAACGGCCTCATCATCAGCGCCGTAGCCTGCGGCCACCACCTGCACACGCCCATGTTCTTCTTCCTGCTCAACCTGGCCCTCAGCGACCTGGGATCCATCTGCACCACTGTCCCCAAAGCCATGCACAATTCCCTCTGGGACACCAGGGACATCTCCTACAAAGGATGTGCTTCCCAAGTCTTTTTCTTTATGTTTTTCATTTCAGCAGATTTTTACCTTCTGACCGTCATGTGCTATGACCGCTACGTGTCCATCTGCAAACCCCTGCACTATGGGACCCTCCTGGGCAGCAGAGCTTGTGCCCACATGGCAGCAGCTGCCTGGGCCAGTGCCCTTCTCACTGCTCTCATCCACACAGCCAATACATTTTCTTTGCCCCTGTGCCATGGCAATGTCCTGGGCCAGTTCTTCTGTGAAATCCCACAGATCCTCAAGCTCTCCTGCTCACGTTCAAACTACAGGGAACTTGTGCACATTGCAGTTAGTTCCTGTTTAGCACTTTGCTGTTTTGCGTTCATTGTTTTCTCCTATGTGCAGGTTTTCAGGGCTGTGATGAGGATCCCCTCTGAGCATGGACGGCACAAAGCCTTTTCCACCTGCCTCCCTCACCTGGCCGTGGTCTCTCTGTTCCTCAGAACTGCTGTGTTTGCTCACCTGAAGCCCTCCTCCATGTCCTTCCCATCCCTGGATCTGGCCCTGTCAGTTCTGTACTCAGTGGTGCCTCCAGCCCTGAACCCCCTCATCTACAGCCTGAGGAACCAGGAGCTCAAGGCTGCAGTGTGGAGACTGATGACTGGATGGTTCCAGAAACAATAAACGGCTGTAAAATTCTTGTCAATCATTTGCAATAAAAGTCATCTTTCATACTACTTGTTTGTTTAATTTTGGACGATGTGTTTCTTTGTTTCACTTTTTTTCATATTGTCCACAAAGAAATGTCATTCCTTGTACCATTTCTCATTGTGTTTCTATCCAAATTCCCTGTAGCCCCAGACTGTGTCAATGATGGGCCGCGCTCTGGGTGACTTTAAAGGAAATGAAGGATCTCCCAGCAGAGTTTTCACCAGAGGTGCCCCTCTTGCTGCCTTCTCTGGAGCTGCAGCAGCAATGTCTCTGTGCAGAGCTGGGGTAGATCAATGCTGGCCCAGCATCTGTGCCCAGCAGCAGCAGCACTTGGTGTTGCCAGTCCTGCTGCCGTGGCCCTGCCCTGCTGCCCTGGTGGCCCTGGTGTTGCTGCAGGGCCTGAGTGCTCTCAGGGCCGGGCACAGTCCTGGGGGTGGCAGTGCCGGGGCTGCAGCAGGGACAGGCCATGGGCACGGCTGGGGCAGCGCTGACGCCTCAGCCCAGGGCCTGGAGGCTCCAGGCTCCTTGCCCAGGCTCTCTCAAGAACACGGCCAGGCCAATGCTCAGCACAGAAAACCCCCGTGAGCAGCCCCAGGCTGGCCGTGGGCAGGCTGGGGGCAAACAGCATGGCTGGGGCTCTGCAAGGGCCCTGGGGTAGACGGGAAGGAGCAGCAGAGCAGGGGCTGATCCATCCTCAGTGCACTGGACAGCCCAGGGCAGCGTCCCAGAGCATCCTGATGGAGCTGCCAACAACAATCCCCCTCTGCAGCCCTGGCCTCTCCTCCAGCTCACACAGGTGCCCCATCCTTGCAGGCACAGACACGGCAGCACTGGCTCAGCAGCCCCTGTTTGCATTGCATGCAGGAGGCAGGAGCACCCCCATGCTGTTGGTGTGGGGACATGAGCCTGAGGGAGCACAAATGCCATGAGGCCCTGGGAGGTTCCTGTCCCACTGCAGACGCGGTTGCTCAGAGCCAGGGCTGCCTGGAAGCCACCCCCAAACTTCCCTGAGCATTTCCTTGGCTTCATCCTTGTTTTCTTTATTCTTCCTGCTACAAATTTCTTCCCATTGCCCACTCCAGTGGGCCCAGAACTGGACACAGCCCTTGAGGTGCTGCCCAACCAGTGCCCAGCACAGGGGAAGAATCCCTGCCCTGCTCCTGCTGGCCACACCATTCCTGATCCAGGCCAGGAGCCATTGGCCTTCTTGCCCACCTGGGCACACTGCTGCCTCATGTCCAGCCTGCTGTCCATCAGTCCCTGCAGGTCCCTTTCTGCCTGGCTGCTGTCCAGCCACTCTGTCCCAGCCTGTAGCACTGCAAGGGTTGTTGTGGCCAAAGTGCAGGAGTCAGCACTTGGTCTTGTTCAACCTCACTGTGTTCGATTTGGGCCCTGGATCCAGCCTGTCCAGGGCTCTTTGCATAGCCCTCCTATGCTCCAGTAGATCAACTCTCACACCCAGCTTGGTGTCATCTGCAAATTTGCTGATGCTGGACTCAGTCCCCTCATGCAGATCATCAGTGCAGACATTGAAATCCACGCTGGCTGGCTCTGACCCCTCGGCCATCCTGTGGGTGCCCTGTGATGGCACTCAAAGTGATCTGTTCCATAACCTTGCCGGGCACCCAGGTCAGGCTGACAGGCCTGGAGTTCCCCAGCTCCTCCTTCCAGCCCTTCTTGGGGATGGGCTCACATTGGCACCTCCAGTGCTCTGGAACCTCCCTGCTGAGCCAGAACTGATGGTGAATGGTGGAGAGCAGCTTGGGGAGCTCATCCACAGCTCCCTCATCCCCCTGGGATGGATCCCATCTGCTCCCAGAGACACCTGTGAGCATCTGAGTGACTCAGCAGGTCCCCAGCTGCTTCCTCCTGAAATACAGGGGGCTGTTCTGCTCCCTGTGCCCATCCACATGCTCAGGAGAACTCTTTTCCTGAGGACAACCTGTCTGATTTTTGAAAATTAAGACAAGGAAGCGGTTAGGTACCTCAGCCTTTCCCTCATATTTGTAAACCATATGTCCCCTAATAATGAATGGATATTGGCCTTGTACCTCCTTTTGCTATTAATGTATTTATAGAAACATTTTTATTATCCTTCACAGAAATGGCCTGGTTAAGCCTTAAGCTTTCACCTCTCTAACTTTCTTTCTGCATGACCTAACAACATCCTTACACATTTCCTGAGTTACCTGCCTCTCTGTCCAAAGGTGATGCACCTTCTTTTTTTTCCCCAAGTTCCTGCAAAAGGCCCATCACGTACAGAACGTCACCTGTTGCCTAAGGTACACCTCACACGAGAAAAATACAAGAGTCTATAAAGTAAAAGAGGGAAAGCAATCTAGTAAGGTAAAAGAAGAAGAAGAGGCTGAGAAGGCTGACAAAAACTGGGATCCCCTTGACCACTTACTTCCTCCTACCCTTGCAGTACCTCAAATCCTTCCTCCAATTCCTCTTGCTGTGGACGCAGTTCCTTCTCCTCTCCCAGCCGTCATTCCTTTACCACCTCCTAACCCAGTTATACCTCCACCACCTTCCCCTCAACCCTCTGCTCACTCTCTTTACCCTTCACTACTGTTCCCTTACCTCAACCATTTCATGCACCCCAATTCACCAGCAAGTTCCTGCTCTGCCTCCCCCAGCACAAATGAGAAGCCAAACAACATCTCAGAATCTCATGCCCAAGAGTGAAGTTACCCAGTCAGCCTCCACAGCTGATGTTGTAACACCTGGTCCAAAGTGGGTAAAGTGGAAAAATTGTTCCCCCTCAGAGAAGTTCCCATGTGCAGGGTGGCCAGTGAGATTGGCCAGTAGGAATAGTAAATCAAATAATCCATTTTTAGCCCCCAATATTTATACATGGGGAGAATTGAACTCCACCTTTAACATCCTATTTTCCCCAGAAAAGACTCAATTAATAAGAACTGCAGGAATGAAAATTTGGGAGCAAGACAACCAACCCAGGCCCCCAGGTGACAAAAGAAATGCTTTTAGTGGAGCCTAGCTGGGACTCTAATCAAGAAGAGGGGAGAAGGAACATGAGAGATTACAGGTCCCTGATGACCAGAGGGATAAAACAATCAGTCCCTAGAGGGAGTAATACCAGGTTAGCGTTTGATGGCACCCAGGAAAAAGATGAGACCCCAGCACCATGGCTTAATAGGCTAAAGCAAAACTTCCAGATTTACTCTAATGTTGACCCAGACAGCCCAGAAGGCCAATCTTGGGTTCCCTGCAGTCGGGGATGACCCCAAGAATCCTTTTTTCTCAGCCTGATGTTTCCAAGAAGGAGTCTGAATTCTTTGGCTCTGGTTTCCAAGGTTGTTTATTGTTTCTTATCTATAACATTTTTTCTCTGGCCTGCCGAGATGCTTTTAGCAGGTCAGACAGAGGCACACTCCCCATCCCAGGGCTGGTGTCTACATTTTATACTATGAACTACGTGTACTTTATTTATCATCATTTCCCAATACCTATCACCTATGTTAGACAGTCTACTTCTACTCTAAACCAATCCTAAAATGCCACCACCACCAAGAACATGGAGACTAAGAAGAAGAAGGAAGAAGAATAGGACAACCCCCAAGTCCCTCCATCTTGCCTCCTAGACCTCTATATAAAAATCCCCAAAATACCATTTTATACCATGTGACAGATTCATTATCATTCTACTTAAATTTTGTGACTTGTAATTCTTCATACAAGGGTGGTAATTTGCTCCATGGGTTAAGATCAAAATCCCAGGCGTCTTTGGCTTCCTGCCAGGACTCCCCAGCCCCCTGCCAGGGATCCCCAGCCCCCTGCCAGGGGCACATGTCCTCCAGGGCACCCAGAGGTGTGTCCTGGGTTCCGACAGGCCAAGTCCTTCTCAAGGTACAATTTGTCACTACATCCTGGCAAGATATCAGATGAAAGTTAGAAAGAATAGAGGACTGGCAAGAAAAAAGTATTAATGAACTGCTGTGAGAAGCCATAACAGTATATATAGGAAGAGAAGAAGAAAAGACAAAAAATAAAAATTAAATTATGGAAGCCATGGCCAGTGAAAGTGTGGGAGCCAGTAGAAATACACGCCAGTAGAACCACTTAGAAGAGACAAAGGTTTTATTGGACCAAAAGGGGCAAGGTCTCTACTCAGTGACAAATATTGTTATTACTGTGGAGAGAAAGGACACCTAAAGAGAAATTGTAAGAAACTCCAATTAGATGAAGCCATAGCCTGGGAGCAAGAAACTCTAGAGAAAAACTTAAGAAGAGATGAGAAGTATGCGGAATAGGTTCTATGCCCTGGAGAATTTAATGTATCATCTAGAAGAGCCCTTTGTAAATTTCGAGATTGGTCCCCAGAATGATGAATTTGAATTTTTAGTTGATACCAGAGCAGACAAGTCATGTGTGACTAAAATACCAACAGGAATCACAGTTGGTAAAAATGTCTGCAAAGAATGAGGGGCCAAAGGAGAACCATTTGAGGCCCAGATTATAGAAGATGTAGAAATTAGATGAAATTCAAGAGAGTGTTGAGCTAAGTTCATTTACATCCCCAAGTTAGGTTGTAATTTATTAGGACATGATTTACAAATCAAATTGAGAACTGGAGTAATGCCAAAAGAAGGAAAAATGGTAGTACAAATAATTGGTCTTAACAAAGGGAGACATAGATGAAATCAACCCAAATGTGTGAGCAGAGGAGGGAAAATTGGTTGTTTGAATAGTTCACCAGTAGAAGTAGAGCTGCAGAAAGACATCTCCCCCATTTGGGTAAGGCGGTATCCAATTTCCCCAGAGGGAAAGAAAGGACCAGCCCCAGTAACTGACCAGCTATTAAAGGAAGGATTCAAGCACCATGCATGTCTCCACATAATACTCCCATACTAGCGTTGAGAAAAGCTGATGGAAGGTATCAATTACTACAAGATTCAAGAGAAGTTAATAAAAGAACGGTTGCGAGGCATCCGGTAGTACAAAACCCGTATACATCGTTTGAAGCCAAGTACCTGAGGAGCATGCATGGGTCTCTGTCATGGATTTAAAGGATGACTTCTGGGCATGTCCCCTGGCTGAAGAGTGCCAGAACTGGTTTGCCTTTGAATGGGAAGACATTTAAAAGAAAAGAAAACAGCAACGAAGGTGGACACATCTTCCCTAGGGGTTTAAAGAACCCCCAACCTCTTTGGCAAGCTTTAGAAGAAGTCTTAGAACACTTTAAACCTGAGAATGGGGTGCCTATTTTACAATATATTGATGATTTACTAGTATCTGGGTGAGAACAAGACAAAGTTAGAAGTTCTAACATACTAGCATCTAAATTTCTTAGGGGAAAAAAGGCCTAAAAGTATCACAAAAGAAACTGCAATTTGTGGAACAAGAAGTAACATATCTAGGACATATAATGGGCCAAGGGTATAAAAGGTCAAGCCCCAAGAGAATTTTGGGAATTCCGTCCATCCCTGCCCCAAAGACCAAAAGAGATGTTAGAAAATTACTAGGTTTATTTGGGTATTGCAGATTATGGCTTGATCAGTATACTAAAAGTGTTAAATTTCCATATGACAAATTGATAGACTCAGAGCCTGCAACCTGGACCTCAAATGACGAGGAACAGCTTCGGAATCAGAAAACTAAATTGTCTTCTGCCCCTGTACTGAGCCTACCAGACCTTATAAAGAACTTTGACCTATTGGTAAACGTGGAAGAGGGGATAGCTTGCAGAGTCCTTACACGGGATTGGGGAGGATGCAGGAAGCGGTCGCATCTCTCTCCAAGTTACCAGATCCAGTAGCCAGAGGGTGGCCAGCCTGTGTGCACGTGATAGAGGCAACAGCCACCCCAACAGAAGACACACAGAAACTAACCTGAAAGGGGAAGATCCAGGTTCATACCCCACACAATGTGAAAGATGTTTTAAGTCACAAGCCCCTCAGTGGCTAACCGACGCCCAAATACTAAACCATGAAGTCATCTTATGTTGTGGTGTGCTGTATTGTCCCATTTTGGCCTTCCAGGTCACTTTCCCAGGTGTGCCTATACTCTCTCCCTTCCCTCTTACCCCCATGCTGAGTGAGTCCTGTCAATCAGACTTAACATTCCAGCAAGGCGTCGTGTGGTTGGTCAAGTTCAAAGGATGCCACTCAGGCCCAGGGGTCATTGGCCTGTCTGGGTGTCATCTTCCCCTGAGACCCTGCCCCTCTCACCTGGTTGGTGGCTCACCTGTACCTCCCCTCCCCCTATCCCTGAGCTTAAAAAGGTCATGAGACCATGCGGTCCCTATTCTGTTGGAGCAGTTGCTCACGTTCAGACCTCTGTAACCATGGAATAAACCTCTGGACATTAAACCCTCCAGCAGAATCCATCTCCTTTTTCTCTTCACCATCGCCTGAAGCTATCCTCCTGAGGTAAACCGGGTTCCTTACAAGCCTGGACTTGTTCAGTGCCCAGCTGCAACCACCAGCAAGCCAAGGTATCTCTGGGGTGATACACCGCAGTTGCTGCCTTTGGCCCAGCAGCGAGGGTCAGACTGGCCCAGGCACAATCTAACTGGTAATATTGGGAGCCTTTTTTTCCAATAATCTTAATAAGTACCAAGGGCCTCGAATTAGTCACTTCAAAATGTTTAAATCCAGCCCAGTTCCTCATGGGAGAGCTGTAAACAGACCTGGATCGTGATTGTTTGGAAATTATTGAAATGCAGACTAAAGTGAGAGAAGATTTAGAAGATGAGCCCTTCCCATATGGGAGAATTTTATTTACAGGTGGATCATCACAAATGGTAGCCAGTAAACAGGTCTCAGGGTGTTCAATCATAAATGGGCAGAACATGCAAGTTGAGGAAATGGGAAAGCTACCCTCAAATTGATCTGCCCAGTGCTGTGAAATCTATGCCCTGAAGAGGCAGCTAGATTTACTAGAAAAAGATAAAGGAGCAATCTATACTGACTCCCAGTACACATTCAGAATTGTCCATACATTTGGAAAAATATGGGAAGAACAGGGGTACCTAAATTCTAAAGGCAAAAATTTAATACATTAAGAGATAAGAAAATTAGTACTAGAGTTCCTAAGGAAACCAATAGAGATAGCCAAAGGTCACATAGAAGGTCATCACAAAGGGGACACCCTTGAAATAAAGGGAAATCATTTAGCTGATCAAGTAGCAAAAGAAGTAGCCTTGGACCAAGGTAGACCAATTAAAATTCTTAAGATAGAGGGAACAACTAGTAGAGAAAGAAAAGAGGAAAGACCCATCTTTGACGAGAAAGAATTAAGAGAGTTAGAAAAGATGAGAGGACAGCAAAAAGAAAATGGAGAATGGTGGACCCCTGATGGATGGCAAATTTTAAATAAAGCTCTAGCCCGAAAGGTGATGACAGAATTATATGAGTTGACCCATTGGGGAATACAAGGATTATGTGACCCCTTTCCAAGGGATCAAATGTGCATAGGAGTACGTACCATAGCAAAGGCAGTTACCAAGGGATGTTTAACTTGCCAAAAAATCAATCAGAAATTAATGAGAAGAGTACTGTCTGATCTGGGGGAAGAGAGTTGGCCTTGCGGCCGTTCCAAAGCGTGCAGGTAGACATCACAGAAATGTCCCCTGTCCAGGGACACAGACACTTATTAGTGACCGTGGATCACCTCACCCATTGGGTAGAGGCATTCCTGACCAAAACAGAGACAGCCCAAGCAGCCACAAAAGCAATTCTAGAAAACATCATTCCCCAATATGGGTTGATAAATAATGTCGATTCTGACCGAGGTCCACATTTTGCTGCCCAAGACTTAAAACAAGTTGTTGAAGCCCTGGGAATGAAATGGAGGTTGCACAACCCATTGGCATCCCCAGAGCTCCAGAAGAGTAGAAAGAATGAATAAAACCATCAAAAACACGTTAACTAAATTAGTTACAGAAACCCAGATGAATCGGCTTAAATGTCTACCCTTAGCACTGTTACAAATTAGAACAAGGCCTCGAACAGGTATAAGAGTCTCACCTTATGAAATGATGGTTAGACTCCCCTTCTTGATAACCTCATAGAGCATAGGAATTTATCCAGAAGGAGAGACAGCCACCCAAAAATATCTAAAGGCTACAGGAAATATGTTAGAAGATCTTAGGAAAAAGGGCTTTCTCCCTCAAACCTCTCCCTTAGACACTAAGGGACATAACATCAATCCAGGGGACTGGGTGTTAGTTAAATCATGGAACTCTGCACCTTTAACCTCTAAGTTTGAAGGCCCTTTTTAGGTCCTACTCACCACCAATACAGCCATACAGACCCAAGAGAAGGGGTAGACACATATAACCCAGACTAAAGGACCTGCACCACCTCCCACTGAAGAGTCCAAACCAACCACATCCCCTACTAAGTCTTCTAATGAATGGATTGTGACCAGTCACGGAGACATCCTAAAGCTAACCCTCCAGAGGAGACCTAAAGACTATTAGAGAGTGTTAATAGTCAAAAACTTGTTAAGAACTGTTTAAATAAACAAAACTTGTTAGGAACTGTTAAAAATTGCAGTTAATGTTATTTATATTTTACTTTTGAGTTTGACAAGTAGATACTTTTCTGTTGCATTTATTATTAGTTAGTGTTTATTAATGAATGTACAGGTTTTAGTTTGTGTTGGAGCCTTTGTTTGTTTCAGCGTATATTGTGATTTTATAGGATTAGGCATAAGAGTAAATAACTCGTTATTTGTTTGGAGTATTTTTTCTATCATTTTGGATACCGATAATTCTTAAAGTCATCTGACCATTGAGTTCAAGGTTTTTAGGTCATGTTTTTGTGTGAAAAAGTTTAAATATCCCAGTTAACTCCAATCTTAGTGTACAAATCAATCTCCTATAAAACATCCATCAGGGCAAAAATAAATTAGTAAAGAAAAGTCAAATGTGTTGACACTGAGAGAATAAAAACTCTGTACTAAAACCAACGAGCTCTTCTGTAGGAGAAATGCATAACCAGGAGGCAAGGCTGGGTGAGTCTACAGTCTGCCTAAAAACAGCCACTCCAATCACTGGGTGCAGCTCAGTAGTTGTAGAGTTTAGGGGAATGCCTCATACCAGACTCCTGGGAATGCTCTTAGTGATCTTACTGGTTAACATCACGCTGGGAAGTCAGAAGAGCCCATGTGCTAAATGTTACTACCCCCTTTACAGAGGGGAAGAAACCAGATCTTTAATACGAGTACATACAAATTTAAACTTAAACTGTGTCAACCTCTCTCTGTTAGCAACCTGTCTAGGGGAAGGGAAGACTTATTGGATTTCACAAAATACAGCCACTTACCAGCAAGGACAGCCTGGGGAGTGTCCTATAGGAGATGCTTGGCTTTGCTTTGAACGTAAGTCCAATCAAAAAGGCACAGCAGACTTAATAAAAGAGAAAGAAGTAACAACATCAGTAAATGAGAAAGAAGACCTAGAAACATCTCCTGGGATAAACTTGTTCATAGATTTAGTGGAAAAGATCAGGAAAGAGTTACATTTAACTAATTGCTGGATCTGTGGAAATACACAAATGGCCAAAGTCTGGCCTTGGGAAGGGATCAGCTTAAGACCAATAGAAATCTTAAAATGGACACAAACAAAAAAAAAGGTACCAACTATTGGACAAAGAGGAAAAGAATGGTAGGAATTAAAGTTAAAAATAATTGGAGAAGAGTAGTGTATATCTAGGAAAGGGAAAATGTATAAAATGTATAAATTTATAAAACCCGAGAAGGAGAAATATCCTGTAAGAGATATTTAAAAATAAAATATCCAGTAGCTGGGTAGGTCGCTAGAGAACCCAATAAATACTGGAAGTATTATTTATTATTTATTTATTGGATAAGTAAATATTATTATTTATTAAATAATTAATAATATCATTTTAATTTATGTTAAATTTTTATAAAAAACTAATATTATTTTAAAATATTAATTATTAAACAATAAGTAATATTAATTTCTTAAAATAATATTTCTTTATAATAATATTTTCATAATAATATTATATTTTCATATCATATTACATATAAAATAATTATAATCAATATAAAATCTATATTATATTATATTATATTATATTATATTATATTATATTATATTATATTATATTATATTATATAACATATTATATATAATATATATGGTACTATATATTATGTATTATATATTATATAGTATGATATTAATATATAATATATTATAATATTAATAATCATATTTGAAAATAATAAATTTAACACTGAAAATCCATTGGGAAGAAAGAAACGGGGTGTATCTACCGAGAAGGTTCTACACTCCAGGAGTGTACTGGAAAAGGAATAAATAAAGGAATAAATAAAGGAATACATAAAGGAATAAATAAAGGAATACATAAAGGAATAAATAAAGGAATAAAAGGAATAAACTCATTCTGGGGAGTGAGGAAATATCCAAATACTGGGAATTTCCAATGACTCTCATTGATGCTTCCTGGAAAGCTTCAGAAAACCTGCTTTGGATATGTAGGAATGTGGCTTACACTGAATTACCCGGGGAGTGGAGCAGCACTTGCCCTATCGGAATTATTAAACCGTCATTTTTCTTACTCCCAAAAGAGTCTGGATCGAACCTAGGGGTCCCAGTATATGTTGATTTGAACAAATCTAGCTGATGAAAAAGAAACTTAATTGAAATTGGAAGAACACAGACACAGAAAAACACAGTATGGAACACCCAGGAAATAATTTGCACTTATGGGCCGGCAACCTGGGCTCAAGATGGGTCCTGGGGACACCGGACCCCAATTTATACGGGGTTAAATCGGATTCTGAGATTACAGGCAGTACTCGAGATGGTATCGAACCGAGCCTCTCTAGCTTTAGACCACATAAATGACCAACTATCCCAGACTAGAACTGTAGTGTATCAAATCAGACTAGCAGTAGATTATTTATTAGCTGATGATGGAGGCACATGTGGAAAATTTAACTCCTCTGAGTGCTGCTTAGAAATAGATGACCGCAGTGAAGTCATTAGAAATATCTCAAAGGAAATCTGGAAGTTAGCTTATGTTGGAACAAAAGAGTGGACCCCTACATTTGATACCAGCTGGTGGGACAATTTCTGGTCATTAAAAGGAAACTGGTGGGGAAAAAAAACCTTTTTCATCTTATGTGAAATTGCTGGCTTGATCCTCCTACCTTGCATGCTCCCCTGTATAATCCGAGTTGTAGCATCTGCTGTACAAGCAAGTGTAATGATACCAAAAGAGCTTAATAAAAAAGAAGTAAAAGTAATCATGATAATGAATGATCAAGAATGTGAAGATGCCAAGCAAATTTACAATCAATATTAAAAATTGTACTTTCAAGAAGAAGTAATTGCTAAATGATGCAGGCTTGAGCCCAACTGAACAATTAGAGGGGGAAATTGTAGAGAATCAATTGTTAAAGGAGTTGATATAAAGTTCATTGTTAAAGGAGTTAATATAAAGTTCCAATGTTATTTATAGATTGTTTCTTGAATGTTTAATAGTTATGTCAAGTTCCAATGCTAGTTAAAGGATTTATAATTATGCAAATCCCCTCACTGTCAGGTGTTCCCCCCACTGCTCCTGTCAGCGTTCAGAAGCGCATAATCACGAGAATGATTCTATGCAGGTGCTTTTATTGAAGAGCTCTGGGTGTCAGGGGTACAAACCCAAATCTGTCTCCGACATGCATTCGGGATGAACATGTTTTTATATTCTATCATTATATAACTTCCATGTTCATTATTAAACTTATATTGTTGTATTGTATACATAGATTTCAGCCAAGCATGGGCTCATCGTGACCCCCCCCCTCAAACATCTAACATAGTTTCTCATGATTCTTTGTATGATTATACAATAATTGTATTTAATTACTAAACAATCATCACATCTAACAATTATATCTTTTATCATATACTGCTTACACAGGTGCAAATTCACATGATCTGGCAAACACAAAGCCTAACATTTCCAGAGTCTATTTTTAACGTTTTTCTACGGCCCCACTATGTCTAGCTTCTTTCTAATTCCCTGAATTTTATGATTTTAGAATCTTTTACTATCATTCCCACTCCCATCTAAGATGTTGAACCACCCAACACCATAAAGAAGAGGACTGTGTCGGATAATAACCAAATATGAAAATCCCAGAAGACATAACAGAAAAGAATGACCTAATGAAAACACCTAGAACAACAAGCCACCATGCAAATGAAGAATTAAAATAACACTTCTAACCAGAGAAAACATAACACAACATCAGGACCATGGTCAGAGCTTTTTGCCTTTGTCACCCTAACCAGAGCAGGCCAAGAGCAGCACAGGGACCATGGACCTGAAGCCAACAGTGCCTACCCAGAGACTCTTGAAAGGAGAGAAAACCCAGCCAAGCCAGGCCTTGCTCAGCACTGCAGTTCCCTGCTCAGAGCCTTGGGCTCCCTGCAATCCTGCCCTCAAGGATCTGCTCTCACCAGGCCCTGGGCAGCCTTTGGCACTCCCTGCCCTCCCTGGTGCCCAGCCATGCTCCAAGGCACTTGGAGTTTTGCTGCTGACTCCTTGAGCAGCTTCTCCATCCTTCTCTGCGTGCCTGAGGCTCCTGGAGCCAGCCCCAAATCCAGCGTGGGGCTGATTAAAATACAGAAAGCCCTCAGGAGCTCTTTGTCTCCCTTCCACTGTTTTTGAGTCTCCGGGGCTTGTGCAGTGCTTGGAGTCAGTTTGGAGTTCCTTTCAGGAGGAAGATTACAAAGTGCACATCATGATTTTTCTTTTCAGTCAACGGAATATGATTTTTTGTTTTCATTTCAGAGAAGAAGGGACAGAAGCATTTCCCAGGTGATCTTGATGCTGAATGTCTCCTTAGGAGGTCTGGGCAGGGAGAAGAATGAGCCCCTTGCAGGCTGACCCTGTTTGGACAAGCTGCTCCTCACCTCAAACCTCACTATGTCTGACATGGCCCACCAGGGACTGACATCTCAAAACACATAAAAAAATGAAAGTATTTTTCCTTCTTAAAAAAAATTTAATTAAGTAACAAAATTATATTTATATTATTCTAATTATGATAGAATTATTCAATATTTTACTACCTAATTTTTATATTTATATTTAAAAATCAATACAATTTTAGCAAACAAAAAAATTATTTCTCATTAGTTCAAAGTAAATACAATACCGTTCATTAATTAATTAAGCTTTATTGGCTATTTATTTCTTCCTCTTTATGGTAACTAATAATATTTGTAGTCCTTTTGGCACCATTTTTATAAACTTTTTCTCTAATAGGGTCAAGGGGCAGCACTTTGGTGTCCCTCGAGACATTTCTGGGGCCCAATTGGGGCAGTTTTGGGTCTGGGGAGGGAATTCAGAGAGAACTTGAGGGTCTGGAGGACACTTGGGGGAGCCGGGTGGGCATTTGGAGGGGCACTCAGAGATTCTGAAGGACAGTTCGGGGCGCGGGGCAGCACTTGGGTGTCCAGGGGGGCCCCTGGAGGTCAGGGAGGGGAATGTGGCACCCTTCGGGGTCCGGGCGGGTCATTGGGGGACTCCAACGGGGCGCTCAGGGGAGCAAGGGGTGATAGGAATTTTAAGCACGGGTATCGAAGAGTTAAACGGGGTCGCGGAGCATCACGGGAGTTCTAGGCGCAGATGCAGTGGCTCTCGGTGAGGCGCGGAGCATGATGGGAGCTGTAGTCCCGGAAGTGTTTCAAACACGATGTTTGGGGGTCCCGGAAGGCTCCTGGAGCACTCTTTTGTGTCCAAGCCGTGACTTGACGACCTCGGGGGAACTTAAATGGTTCGGGAGCACTTGCAAGGATCTCTGGGTGTTCCAACCGGGCTCCTTAGAGCGCGGGACACGGCAGGATTTTTTGGCGCGGGACTGTGTTCTGAGGGGCTCTGGGGCCGCGGGAGATGAGAGGAGATGAATTCCCAGAAGTGACTGTACCGGGCATCTGTGGGGTTGGGAGCACTCAGGGGATCCGGGGACGCTTTTGTCCGGAATGGGCACTGAGGGGGCACTGAAGGATATTGGAGGGTCTGGCAGACACTTAGGGAACAGATGGGGGCGGATCCCGGGGTTCTGTGGAGCGTGGGACCTGACGGGCTTGTAGTCCCGGCTGCAATGGTGCTATACTTGGCCACGGTGCATGATGGGAGTTGTAGTCAAAAATAAAAGATGGCGTCCATCGAGGTACCGCCCCCAGGCCCGGATTTCTGGCACTGATAGGCTGCTGGAAGTGATGGGAGGGAGCCTCGGCAAATGGTTTGGGGAGGAGGCGGGAACAGCCCATGCACCAGCCTCCACTCCATCCCAGTACAGCCCATCTCAACCCAAGTAGAACCCAGTACAACCCCAGTACCCCTCCAGTCCCTCCCAGTACAGCCCAGTCCCTCCCAATACACCTGAGTTTCTTCCCTATCCCTTTCAGTTTCCCCCCAATGTCATGCACAGGATGCACCAGTGTCCCCAGCCTTCCCCACAATGTCCCCGGTGTCCCCAGTATCCCTAAGTATCACTCTCAGTATATCCTGGTACCTGCCAGTATGTCCCAGTGTACCCTCAGTGTCCATCCCAATCCACCCAGATTCCCCCTCAACATTCTTCCAGTCCTCCCCAGTATCACTCCCAGTATGTCCCAGTGTCTCCCACAGCGTTCCCAGTGTCCCCAGTATGTCCCAGTCCTCCCCAGTGTTTCCAAGGACAGTTTCATTTCTCACAGTGGCCGTGGTAGCTAAACCCAGCAGTGGGGTCAGTGCAGTGCCCATGGCCACAGCCCCTTGCAGGGGCCCAGTGCAGCTTGGGCTGATGATCCACCCTCACAGCTGGCCCAGGGCAGCTCTGCAGTGCCTTTGGTGGCACCTGGGGCTGGCACACACCTGAGCAGTGTGTCTGTTTGCAGTGGGGACACTCAGGAAGTTCAGATTGCTTCAAAAAATCCCCAAAAAGTGAAAACCCCTCTTAGGCTGAGTGCAGCCAGCTCTGCAAGCACAGCAGGGCCCAGGGCAGTGAGGACAGACAGGATGGGGCTGGGCAATGTGGAGCAAGGTTGTCCACACTGGGTCAGAGCTCCAGGCACAGCTTCTGTGAGCAGGCCAGAGCTGCTGAGGAGAGACCCTGGGTCAATATCAATCACAGAATGCTGCAATCACCTCTGCTCTAAAGAGAAATTTAATAAAAGACACCCTTTAAAATAGGAATGTGTGTTTTTTTACAAGGTGTTAGAAATCCTTCTCCATAACCGGACTTGGAAAATTTTAATAACTCTCTCAGGGCTTTGCTGTTGTTTACATCAGACTCAGTCCCTGAGATGTCTTCAAAAAACTTCTCACAAACTCAAAGTTAAATGTAGACTCCAAAGTTTCTTCAAGTTTTAATGGCTTCCACTGAGGGACACGACTGGAAAGTGTCCCCAGGTTCCAGTTAGAGCAGAACACTGGAGGCAGTGATGACAGCTGGGGACAAACCAGGCAAAGGTGTCTCTGGTGCTGAGCAAACCTGGATGTGTTTCAGGAATGCAAAGGGCCAAGGCCTGAGCCCCAGCCCCTGGCCAGGCAGATCCTGTCCCTCCCTCCTTGCTCAGGGCTCTTCTTGGGATGGGCACTGGCATGTGGGGATGTGCAATGGCAAGGGCAGGAGCATGGGGCGGCCCCTGCCAGGCTGCTGAGCAGGGACAAGGAGGCAATGAGGCCCCAGGCCTGCAAGGGTCACTTGTCTCCTGCTCCTGCCTCAGGCCCAGGCCCAGCAGCCATGGCCAAAGTGCTGCCCAAGTTGGCTCTGGCAGGGCCAACTGGTAGAATTACATGTCCATGTGAGATTGAGGGTTATGCCTCCTAGACCTCATGCCTGAATAAATGATACCCTCTGAAATAGCAAATGAGTGTTAAGGAGCCTTATTCTGATATTTAAGAGATTTGCTGACAGCGGGGCCTCATAGAAGCAAGGAGTCAGCTGTGACACTGCAAACTCAAGGAACAAAGGGTCCATTATGACACAGCAGAACTCCATCGAACCAAAATCCATTTTGTTACATTGGGGCCACATTGACCCAATGCTCCATGGTGATATTGCAGATCCAAGGAGACCATTCTGACCCTGAGAAACCTCTTGGAACCCGGGGTCCATTGTGACACAGCAAGGCCTGGTGGAACCATGGGTCCATTGTGACACTGCAGAACCTCACAGAACCAAGGTGACCATGTTTTACTGTGGAACCTCATGGAACAAAGGGTCCATGGTGACACTGCAGAACCAAGGAGACTGCTGCTGGCAGTGTGAGAGCTCATGGAACCAGAAGTCCATTATGACACAGCAAGGCCTCATGGAACCATGGAGGCAATTTTTACGCTTGGAGGACTTGTGAAACAAAAGGGCCATTGTGGTATTTCAGAGCGTTGTGGAGCCAAGGGGACCATAATGATGCCGTGGGGCTCTGTGAAACCAATGGTCTGTTGTGACACGACAAGGCCTTATGGGATCATGGAGACCATTGTGACACTACAAGGCCTCATGGATCAAAGGGTCCACTTTGACACTCTGGAGTCTTGGCAGGCCAAGGGGCAATTGTCACACTGTGGCACACTGTGGAACCAAGGAGTCCGCTTTGACACTGCAGGGTCCCATGGAACTAAGGATCCATGGAACAGTGGAGGACCCCATGGAACCAGAGGTCCACTGTGACATTGAGGGGCCTCATGGAATCCTGGAGGCCATGATGGCACTTGGAGGCCTTATTGAATCACGGGACTGTGCAGGGCCTCATAGAACCAAGGAGACCCATCTGATACTGTGAGTCCCCATGGAACCAAGGAGCCATTGTGACACTGTGGCACCAAGGAGACCCCTGTGACACTGCAAGGCCTCATGGAAGCAAGGGACCATTGTGACACTGTGGAGCCCCATGGAAACAAGAGGCCAGTGTGACACATCTGGGCCTGATGGAACCAGGGACCCCATATGACACCACTACTGTGACACTGCAGGGCCCCATGGATCCCAGGGAACAGGGAACAGGTCTGGTTGGCTTGGCCTGACTGGTCCCATTGCCCTTGGCATGTCAAGGGTCTCTTCTCATGTATCCCTGAAACCCTGGGGCTCTGGGCTTTCCTTCAAATGGAAAAGAACTGCCATTCTCATTCAAGCATCCATGGCCAAAATGGGATTCCCCCTGCAACCTTCCCAATATGCAGGGATTGCTCCCAGACAAAAGCTGCCATTACCAACAAGTCTGGCTGCCTTTGGCTTCCTGAGAGCTGGGTCTCCCCTGCCTTTAAACACTGGGGCTCAGTGCTTTCCTTCCTATGGAAAAGAAACATCCTTCTCAAGGTGCCCATGGCTGAAATTGGGATTCCACCTCCAAAAGTCCTATATCGAATAGTTGCTCCTATACAAAAGCTGCCCTTACAGACAGGTCTCGTTGGCCTTGGCCTCCTGAGGGCCAGCTCTCACCTGTCTTCCAAACACAGGGACTCTGTGCTTTCCTTCCTGTGGAAAAGAACTGGCCTTGTCTTCTGGGCAGAAATGGCTGAAATTGGGATTCAACATTCAAAATTCTGAATATCCAAGTGTTGCACCCAGACAAAGCTGCCAGGACAGGCAGTGCGTCTGTCCAGAGGCCTTTGTCTCTGGTAACTGCAGTTCATCACCCCTAAAACACTGGGGTAACATGATTTCCTTCCTGTTGAGATCATGTTGACAGTGTGGGGACCCTGTGGAACCAACGGAGATCATGTTGACAGTGTGGGGACCCTGTGGAACCAAGGGACCGTTGTGACATTATAGGTATCATCAATACCAGAGACCACTGTGATACTGTGGGACCTTGTGGCACCAAGGCCATCCCTGTGGCTCTGCTGTGCCGCATCGTCCCAAGGGCCCAGTGTGAAGCAGCAGGGCTTTGTGGAACCAAGAGGCCATTGCTGCATTTCAGGGCCTCGTGGAACCCAAGGGCCGTTGTGATCCTGCAGGGCACTGTGGATCCATGGAGAACATTGTGGAATTGCAAGACTCCATGGAATCATGGAGACCATTGTGACACTGTGGGGCCTCATGGAACCAAAGGGCCACTGTGACCCTGCAGGGCCTCATGGAAGCGCGAGGCCATTGTGACACTGCAGAAGCAAGGAGAACATTGTGACACTGCAGGGCCTCATGGAAACAAGAAGACATGGAACATGTCTGGCTGGTTTTGCCTCCCAGGGCCACTGGACAGGTCCAGCTGAACTTGGAATGTTGAGGGCTACCTCTTATCAGCTCTGGAAGCACTGTGGCTCTGTGCTTTCCTTCCTATGGAAAAGCACCAACCTTCTTTCCAGGTGCCCATGGCCAAAATTGATACTCTCTCTGAAAAATTCCCTATTGGCAAGGGTTCTCCCACACAAAAGCTGCCAGGACAGAGAGCTCTGGCTGGCCTTGGCCTCTGGTGGTCACCTCTCATCTCAAGGAAGGCCTGAGGAAAGTATTTGAACAGGTTTGACCTCTGGAATATCAATGAGTCTCTCCTACTCTGAAAAAACTCAGATGATCTCCTGATCATGGGTCTCCTTTTTTTTTCTCATGGTCTATCATGCATGAAATATTTTTTTTAGCTAAAAATTATAATTCTTATCCCTCTACCAGTGTTATCTGACACAAATCACCTCCTCTATATATGGATCCAGGTCTCCTGTACAGGCAAACAAAAGAATGTAGCAGGAATGATTTATCTCTGCTCCCACCTGTCCCATCTCTCTGGGACTTGGGGCTCACAAGCTCAGCTCCCACCCAGAGAACTTACAGACCCTGGGCTGCTCTTCTTGGCCCCTGCACACTCAGCCAGGCTGAGATGGACACTGATGGTTTCTGGGCCAGGCTCTCTGGGCCCAGCCCAGCTCCCTGCAAGCTCTGCCAGCTGCCCTGAGCTCTGGACAGCACCGAGGGCCTCTCCCCAGCCCAGCCCAGCCCAGCTGGCTCTGGCCCCACAGCTCTGCTCAGGCCAGGCTGCTCTGGGCACTGCCCCATGGCCTCAGCCCCTGGCAAGGGCACAGCAGCAGCTGCAGCTGCCACAGGACTCAGCCCCAGCCATGGGGGAAGGTGCTGGGCCAAGGCAAAGGAGGCTCCCTGGCTGCCCTGCTCCCCTTGGGCTGAGGTGCTGAGAGCTCTGCAGCCCCTGCTGCCATCCCATCTGCCCAGGGCAGCAAAAGAGCCCCGGCCCTGGGGCCCTCAAGAGCTGCTCCTGCTCCAGGACCAGGGCCACTCCCAAAGCTGGGGCAGACACAAAACTGTGCCCATTTCTGTTCATTCCTGCCCGGATCAGGATAGATCCTCAGCACCTTGGAGGTTTGGTGATGAAATTTACTTTTCCAGAGGCCTCTTCTTTCTTGAGCTCTTCAGTTGAGAAATTCAGTGAAAAAGGCTCATAAACATTTGTTCAAAACACCCAAACAAGACAAGCCCATGGGAATAATTCAAGTCTTGAATTCTTCGGTGGTTAATTAGAAAGATTCCAGAATTGTATTCAAAGTAAATCTACGACATTGAAAACAATGAATAGAGAATAGTTTTGTCCTGTTTAGTTTTCTTTTCCCCTTTTTAAAATGCTATCAGCAATCCCCAGTTGATATTGATCCCCAGCCCCTCCCCATGCAGTCTGAACAGATATGAAAATCAAGACCCTTCATGGCTGACAATCAGTCACACTTTGTCCCTACCCTCACCCCACCATTTCCCCCATCCAACCACTGGCACTCAGAGCAGCTGAGGAATGGAGTCACATCCAGGGCTGTCCCCAGGGCTCAGGTCAGTGAAATCTCTTTATTGCTGATCTGGATGAGGCCATCGAGGGCACCCTCAGCCAGTTCCCAGGTGAGCCCAAGCTGGGTGGGAGTGTGGCTGTGCTGGAGGGCAGGAAGCTCTGCAGATACATCTGGACAGGATGGAGCCATGGGCCCAGGACAATGGGATGAGGTTCACCAAGGCCAAGGGCCACATCCTGCCCTGGGCTCACAACCACCCCAAATCCATGGCTGTGCCCTGCTCCTGATCCTCACAGCCTGTCCTGTTTCCTTCATCCCTGCATTGCCAGGGACTCTCTGCTCAGGGGACGGAGGGAGGTGCAGGTGCCACCACTGGAGTGGGAACCAGAACTCACCAGGTTTGTGTCCTTTGGGGGTCAGGAACTCATCAGACTCAGAGGCACAGGAAGTTTCTCTTCATGGTGAAGAGACTCTGGTTGAACAGGATATAATTCAATAACGACCATGCTCTTCCCTGAGCCATATGCAATGTCCCAGCAGTGTCTGACATGTCCACCATACACAAGTGATTTCCATACTAAAATTAATTTTAGAAAAATATGGTTCTGTGATAGATATAAATAGAGTTAAGTTGTTGTATCAGGATCCTCGTCTGGAAGTGGGGATAAAACAGCCTGAACAATTCCTGATTTGCAAAGCTCTCAGTGGTGGATGGAGAAGGGAAGTCAGGCTGCTTTTAGTGTTGAGGAAATGCTGAAACCAGCCTGACTCATTTCATCTCCTCATGCCCTGGCTGATCTCCCCTCTTTTCCCTTCCACCCATTGGCTTTTGTCTCCCCCAGGCCCCCTGTGAAGAGCCTGGCTCTGTGTTCTCCATCCCCTCCTCGCTGGCACTGCCAGGCTGGCATGAGGAGCCCCTCAGCCTTCCCTGCTCAGGGCTGGACCAGCCCAGCTCCCTCAGCCTCTGCTCACAGCCCAAGGGCTCCAGCCCCACCTTGGAGGCCCTTCCCAGACCCTGCTCCAGCTGCCAGACATCTTTCCTGCCCTGGCCAACCCAATCCAGGCTACAGTGACCTGGATAATCCACGTCCTTGATGTCCTGGTCACACAGCCCTTTCACAGACATTTCTCCACAGAAATCCTTTCTTTCAGATTTCTGCATCTTCAGGAGGCCAGAGGCCTCCGAAGAGAAGGCAAACAATTATTATCAGCTGCTGTGGAATGCAACAGGGACACCTTGATTGGCTCATTTCCTATGTTTATAATTAAGGGCCAATCACCAGTGCAAGCTAGGGGACTTATTCCTTGGCCACAACTTTGTTATAGATTCTTTCTATTCTTTTCTTAGCTAGTCTAGCTGCTCTGCAAACCTCTCTCTATATTCTATTTAGTATAATAACAATGTATTATATATAATATCATAATAAATAAGCCTTCTGATCAAGAAACAAGATTCACAGTCTCTCTCTCACCAGCAGCGCCCACTCAGGCGCGGTAACCCCTCGTGTAAGAGCAAAAATTAATCTAATAAGACCAGAGGAGCAAATTGCTGCACTGGGTAAAAATCCTGTATGTGTAGCATTTGATGGTTGCTTTGAAGTGACCACAGAAGTGGATTCAAGCCAGGAGCTGAAGAACTGAAGATCCTGATTTGGACAGAGTTCACAGCCAAGGCTGACCACAACAGAACCTTCTTCTGAAAAACCTTCAGGAAACATGGTAGACAAGAGCAGCATACCTGCAGAGCTGGCCAGAGCAAGCTGGACTTTTGAAAAAGGTACTGTTCACTTTTCTATCCCTGAGGGTTCAACTGCGATAAAATTATGGCTGTTTATATGGGGGAGATACACTTTGAAGTACGTGGTTCGTTTTACTCCTTCAGAGAAGAAATTCATGGCCCTCTGGAAACATTGGTGCAGGGAAGACGGTTTCCTTTTGTCAGAAACAGATATCTATGAATTCTTTCGATGGGCTAAGCTTTTTGGGTTCTTTACTGATGTCCTGTACGCTTTAGATTCTTTTGTCTGGGAGTGCATGGACTCGATTATCCAGCGCGTCTACAGTCAGGGCGCGTGTTGCCTTCCATCTACCCAGCATTTATAAAGCTTTTCCCAGTCCTGAAGCGCAGAGCAGCTTGTTTTCAATGGATCTCTAATTGTTATAGCCAGGCTCCGTTTCCACCGCCCTTGTCAGAAGACCCCGTGGGTGATGAATTTGGGCTTTTTCCCCCCCCCTGCTTCGCGGCGGGGGGGCTGAAACTTCGCGGCGCGAAGAAGTTTTTTTTACTCTTGCTCCGGATCATGCTCAGATGGAGTTTTCTCCTTCCCCCCCTTCTCTCTCTCCGGGGAGATGGGAGTGGCTGCTCAAGCCACAGCCGGCCTCTCAGACTCCGCCTTCAGACATGGGGGCGGCACCGGTCTCTGAGGTTTCCTCCACGGCCCTGCCAGAGCCGTCACTCCAGGAGGTCCCGCCCGCGGTTTCACCGGCCTCCCTGCCCCCGCCAGAGCCTGTGTCGGAGAAGGCAGAAGAGACAGCACTTTCGGCGATTGACCTGTTGCTAAGCAACAGCGACGCTCCGCCGCTTCTCCCGGCTCCGCTGCTGCCTGTTTGCGCTGCGACGGAGACTGCGACTGCGCCTCCGCAGCGGACCCCAGAGTCAGTGGCAGAAAACCGTGCTGAACCTGCGGGACCCTCGGAGCAGCCCGCGGCATATCCCACGATCAGCACGGTTCCCTCCCCAGTTCCGGCTCCCCCCTCGCTGCTTCCACTGGCCATCCCAGTGGCTCTGCCGTTGTCGGAGGCTCTGCCCTCCGTGTGGGCATCAGAGACTGCCCTGGAACCGGCTGCTTGTTCTAGCTCGGACCATCCCGGACTGGCTACTCTAAGCCACACAATGTATTTTTAGACAGTGACTGTGCTCTGTCCAACTGGACAAACCAGATGCAGAAGTGACTAATTCTGTCAGCAGGAAATTCAGCTGGCACAAGGGGGTGGTGGGAACCAGCTCTGCACTGGAGATCTTACAGGAAAGCAGAGATTCTCCTGCAGTGGGGGATCATGGAAAGGCTGGGATACGCCATGGAATACGGCTCCCCAGCATGATGTGTGCAAAGCAGGGGTCCCCCTGGCGGGGGGTCTCTCCTTCCGTGGAGCGGGGGCTGCCCGCCAGCTGACTGTTGCGGCAGTCCAGCTGCCTGTTTTTAAGATCAGCATTCTCGGCGGTTTGGGGGGTGGTTTTTCGGGGATTGTCCCATGGAGGCCGCCGCCTCTCTTGTGCCCTAGTGGCATGGGGGGCAGGTGCATCCAGAGAGTTCTGCCTCTGATCCCCAGCCCGGAGGGGATGGGGATGATGCCACGGGGCGGATGAGAGACAAACCCGATGCATTGCAGAGGGAGAGGGCACAGTTGGAGGAGACCATAACTGGTTTGCTGTGGGAAACAAACATTTCCAGACCCCAGATGGGATTTCTGGGGAATGCTTCTATTTCCCGGTTGCTGGCATGCCTCAGTGGTTTTGGGGAAAGGAAGCATCTGACTACCCGTGCTGCCATTGTGCTGGCAGCAGGGTTCAGGCCTGTGGATATGCAGAGCCTTCCTTATGGGTTTGGCCTAGGACGTTGGGCTCAGATGGTTCCTGGGCCAGGGTCATCACTTGGCCTCCTTGTGTTTTTGGGGATTCTGGTTTTTCCTACCGGTCCTGGTCCCCCTTTGTGAGCCAGTTTTGGGGTTCCTGGTCCAGCATGGGCCAGGGCCCCCAGGGCCTTTCCTTCTCTGGCACTCCTCTGCCTGGCTGCTGCTCTTTTGTTTTCGATCAAAAAAAAAAAAAAAAAAAAAAATTAAAATTAAATAAAAAAGATTGAAAATAGCGGGCAGCAGCTCTGAAGCACTGAAAGGCCAGAAAGGACATTTCAAAACTGTACAAATTGTTTTAAATTGTTTAAAATTGTATTAAGACTGTCAATGGTTTTTGATAACTATTGATGGAACTCTTTTGCAGAAGTCTGTTTCAGGACGAAAAGGACTCTCAGGTATTCCAAGGGAAACAACTTCAGCTCTTGGACTGTTCCTGAAACTCAGCTGCATAGACTTGAATTCTCTTTGCATTGTTTCTTGCAATTTTCTTATATTGTAGGATTGTTGTAGTGAATTATTAGTATTCTATATTTTATAGGTGAAGGAATTTCCTGTTCATTCCACATCAGCATTTTTCTTTTATTTTATACAATTTAGAAAGGTGAGATGTCGCAGACATTTCTCCACAGAAATCCTTTCTTTCAGATTTCTGCGTCTTCGTGAGGCCAGAGGCCTCCGAAGAGAAGGTAAACAATTATTATCAGCTGCTGTGGAATGCAACAAGGACACCTTGATTGGCTCATTTCCTATGTTTATAATTAAGGGCCAATCACCAGTGTCAGCTAGGGGACTGAGTCCTTGGCCACAACTTTGTTATAGATTCTTTCTATTCTTTTCTTAGCTAGTCTAGCTGCTCTGCAAACCTCTCTCTATATTCTATTTAGTATAGTAATAATGTATTATATATAATATCATAATAAATAAGCCTTCTGATTCAAGAAACAAGATTCACAGTCTCTCTCTCACCAGCAGCGCCCACTCAGGCGCGGTAATACAGCCCAGCCCCCTGTCCCTGTGTCAGGTTTTGGGGTTGATCTTGTGGAACATCCTTGGGGGAGGCTGCAGCTCCATGTGGACCAGGGGGATACCAGGGGATAGGGACTCTGCTCGGCATGGACACATTGAACCTCTGGGGGGAAACTGTGAGGGGGACTAAGGCAGAGTGACCAACCCCGTGACCTCACACAGCCCTCCTGTGATATCACAGCCTTCTCTGTGATGTCATATCCTGCTCTGGGAGTCACAGCTGATGTCAGCCTGCTTTGTGATGTCACACAGCTTCACTGTGATGTCACATCCCACTCCCTGATGTCATGGCCCACTCTGTGATGTCACTCTGCCACCCTCTATGATGTCAGAATCTCCCCTGGGATGTCACAGCCTGCTCTTTAATGTCCCAACTTACCCTGTGATGTCACAGCCCACCCTGTGATGTCACAAATCTGTCCTGTGATGTCAAAGCTTGCGCTCTGATGTCACAGCTGGCTTTGTGATGTCACACAGTCCCTTCTATTTTGTCTTACCTGATCAATGACCCCACAGAACCTACTCTGTGATGTCATAACCTACTCTGTGATGTCACTGCTCACTCTGTGACCTCACTCAACCCATTCTGTGATGTCACACAGCCTCTTGCTGGCATCACAGCTGCTCTGTGCCTCTCTCATCACAGACAGAGTGGTGCCTCAATGACACAGCCCCTCTGTGACACCACAGCTGTTCCCTGAGGTCACTGTCCCCTCTCTGGGACATCCCCCGGTGTCACTTTGGGGCAGGGGGGACAGGTGGCCTCCAGGCACATTTGGGCTCCTGTTCATGCAGCCCCCAGTGCCGGAGGTTCCCAGCAGCTCCCACAGGCTGCAGAACCTCTGTGCCACCCCCGACAGCCACGAGTGTCCATCCTGATCCTGGCAGAGCTGGCGCCACTTGGAATCCCAGCCCGAGAGCAGCTGTGGAGCGGCCGTTGGGCTCAGCAGGGTGGGGACCCCTGGGAGCCCCCAGACCTGCCTGCCCCGCAGGTGCCCGCGGCAGCCCCAGGGCTGTGTCCGTGCCCGTGTCACCGTCCCCCCAGGTGTCCGTGGCAGCCCCAGTGCTGTGCCCATGCCCGTGCCTGAGTCACCATCCCCTGGGTGACCCCAGCAGCCCCAGGGCCGGGACCGTGTCACCGTCCCCCGGGTGCCGGGGCTGCACTTCTCTCCTGGGGACAGAGCCCTGCACGGTCCCGGCCCCCCAAACCTTCGGGGGTGCTGTGGGGGTCTCACCTGGATGCAGACGCTCAGCAGAGCCCCCCTGTGCCCACTCCTGTGCCCACCCCTGTGCCCACCCCTGTACCCATCCCTCACCACGGTGTCCCCAAGTGCTGCAGATCCCGCGGTGCCCAGGGGGCGGGATGGGAACCTGCCCCTCCTGGAGGGATTGTGTCCCTTCCCTTCCCCTGTCACCTCCGGTCAGGGCTGCTCAGGGCGTCCCGGCTCTCGTTTGCCACGGCCCTAGGAGCCGGGCAAGGGCCATCTCCCTGCAGAAGGAGTGCTGAGCATTCGCCCTCAGCCGGGGCTGGTCATGGAGGAGAGCCACGGAGGAACGAGCCTCCCACAGCCGGGGAACTCCCCCTCCTGTGCTGGGCCGGGGGGCAGCCCCACGGTCCCCTGAGCCCTGCTCAGGCCAGGCTGATCTGGGCACTACCCCACGGCCTCAGCCCCTGCAAGCGCATAGCAGCAGCTGCAGCTCCCAATGGGGCCATTGTGGTACTCCACACAGTCCCATGGTCTCGGAGTGTTGGGGAGTAGGACAGTCGGGACAGATGGAGACAAAAGATTTCTGAAGCCAGGTCAGGGAACTTGCAGTTTATTGCAGAGGGTCTGCGTGCCTAGGCCCTACTTGGAGCTGCCAGCCACAGCTCAGAGCAGGCCCAAGGGGTAGATAGAGTGAGAGGGTAAGAGAGTAAAAGGGTAAGAAAGGAAAAGCATAAGAGAGTGCGGTTCCCTTTACAATACAATAAATCTTCTGTGTTGAATATTCTATTTCTCACTAACCAATCTAGTACAATATACAAATCCTATAGCGCTTACATACAGCCTATAAGAATCATTACATTACCATACTGTGTTACATTTTAAACCCTAAATACTCCTCTTTGGGCCCATTCTGCCAAGCTGGAAGGGTCTGCTCTTACCCTTGGACCTGACTGCAAGCAGAGGGTATTGTTTCATCAAAAGGGGATTACCTTCAGTCTGGCCACACTTATTGTTTCCAGTTTTTTAGTAACTAAGGTATCTCAAAGCCTGCTTTCATATCGATCTCTCTTATAGTTTCTATATTCTTTTACCAGACAATAATATTTATAAGTCGTTCCTGTATCATCTTCCCCAACACCATGGAACCAAGGAAACCATTTTGACACTGCAAGGCCTCATGGAAGCAAGGGGCCATTGTACCAAAGGGGACCCAGAGAGACCACTGTGATATCACTGGACTTGGGGAAACAAAGATCTGTTGTGATACTACAGGCCCTCATGGAACCACGGGGCGATTGTGATGCTGCAGGGCCCCAAGGATCCAAGAACATGGAAAAGTTCTGGTTGGCTTGGCTTGACTGGTCCAGCTGAACTTGGCATGTTGAAGGTTGCTTCTCATCTGCCCCTAAAACCCTGGAGTTCTGTGCTTTCCTTCCTGTGGGAAAGAACTCTCCCACTCCTCCAGGCATTCATGGCTGAAAGTGGGATTCTACATCCAAATTCAATTATATTGAAGCATGATTCCTCTATGAAACCTGCTAGAACAGACAGCTCTGGGCGACCTTGATGTCACAGACATCTTTTCATTAAAATCCTTTCATTAGGATTTTTCCTGCTGAAGCTGAGAAGTTTCAGCAACAAAGTGTAAACAATGGTTATCTGCTGCTGTGGAATGCAACACGTGGATCCGTGATTAGCCTCCTTTAGATGTTTAGATTTACTGACCACTTATGGCAGAGCTGGGTCTTGCTCTCTGCTGAAACACAGCCCTTTGTTATTCATTCCTTTTCTATTCTTAGCTTAGCCAGCCTTCTGAGAATTTTTCCTTCTATTTCTTTTTAGTATAGTCATAATGTAATATATATCATAAAATACTAAATCAAGTCTTCTGAACATGAGGTCAACATTCTCGCCTCTCTCTTCATCCTGCAACCCTTGTGACCACTGTGACACCTTGATATCTTGGGGGCTACCTCTCATCTGCCTTAAAAATAATGGGGGGCCAAGCTTGCCTTTCCATGGAAAAATCATCTTTCAAGTGCAGGTGTCCATAGCCAAAATTGGGAATCCGCCTCCAAAATTCTTTATTTCCTAGGATAGCTCCCAGACAAAAGCTGCCAAGACTGTCTAGGTTCCCTTGGCTTCCTGAGGGCCAGCTCTCATCTGCCTGTGAAACACTGGGGCTCTGTACTTTCCTTCCTATGGAAAAGAACTGTCCTTCTTGTCCAGGTGCCCATGGACAAAACTGGGATTTGGCCTCCCAAAGTTCATCTACCCAAGGACTGCTCCCAAACAAAAGCTGCCAAGACAAACAGGTATGGCTGTCCTTGGCCTCCTTGGGGCTGCCTCTAATCAGCCTTTGAAACACTGGGGCTCTGCCCTTTCCTTCCTGTGGAGAAGAACTGCCATTCTGTTCCAAGCAATCTGGGCTTAAATTGAATTCCACCTCTCAAAACTCCCCAAATATCCAAAGGTAGCTTTCAAACAAAAGCTGCAAGGACAGACAGGTCTGGCTTGCCTTGGCCTCTGGTGACTGCCTCTGATCTGCCTTCAAAATCCTGGGGCTCTGGGGGTTCCTTCCTGTAGAAAAGAACGGTCCTTCTTGTCCAGGTACCTATGGCCTCAGGCACATGAGCACTGTACAGGGACAGAGGAGCTCTGTGCTCAGTGGAGTGGGGACTGAGGACAGCAGAGGAGAGCCCTGGGAGGGACTGAAGGGCGCTTTCGGAGATGGTGGATCCTTTTAACATAATAGTAAACCAGGAGAAAAAAGGAAAAAATTAATGTAAAATGCCACTGGGGAGATCTGGACTGGACACAAGGACAAAGGAATTTCCCTTGCAGGGACGGGCTGTTGTGCAATACATCCTCCAGAAGGAGTCTGGGTCAGCCCAAGGCTTTGTGTGGGCAGGCAGAGGCAGGCAGAAGGCAGAGCTGGCAGCAAAGGAAGGGCCCAGTCAGGTGGGGCAGCCGGGGGATGCCGACAGCCTGCAGGGACAGAGGCACAGGGCAGGGACACCGTAGGACAGCCTGGGCTGCGCAGGGCACAGGGATGGGCAGCAGCTGCAAGACAGCCCTGCCAGAGCCAACCTGCGCAGCACTTTGGCCATGGCTGCTGGGCCTGGGCCTGAGGCAGGAGCAGGAGACAAGTGACCCTTGCAGGGCTGGGGCCTCATTGCCTCCTTGTCCCTGCTCAGCAGCCTGGCAGGGGCTGCCCCGTGCTCCTGCCCTTGCCATTGCACATCCCCACATGCCAGTGCCCATCCCGGGAAGAGCCCTGAGCAAGGAGGGAGGGACAGGATCTGCCTGGCCAGGGGCTGGGGCTCAGGCCTTAGCCCTTTGCATTCCTGAAACACATCCAGGTTTGCTCAGCACCAGAGACACCTTGGCCTTGTTTGTCTCCAGCTGTCATCACTGCCTCCAGTGTTCTCTAACTGGAATTTGGGGACACTTTCTGAGTTGTGTACTTCAGTGGGACCCATTAAAACTTGAAGAAACTTTGGAGTCTAAATTTAATTTTGAGTTCTTGAGAAGTTTTTTGAAGACACTCTCATGGACTGAGTCTGATGTAAACAACACCAAATCCCCAAGAGGCTCATTAAGGTCCTTGCGCTGTGTCTGTGCTGCTGAGCTTTAAAGGAACAGCTCTTCCCAGGACCTGCTCCTCTCCCAGCCCAGCAGGGCTGAGGGCTCTGCCTGCAGGCACTGAGGGGACAGGAGCCAGGCAGAGACAGGCTGAAGGAAACCAGGATTTGGAAGACATTGAGCTGAGACTTCAGCTGGGGAAACATTTTCACAGCCCTGTGCATGGTGAGTGTGTGGGTGCAGGGCAATGTCCCCTGTGCTCCGGGAGGGATCTCCTGAAGCCAGCACACCCCACAGCCTGGGGGATGTGTCAGGAGGACTCTCCCAGTTTCTCTGTGGCACAGGAGCAGGAGGAGGAGGATGTGCTGCAGAGCAGGGCTGCCCTGGGCACCATCACAGGGAGAGGGCAGGACGGCTCCTGCTGCCAGGGACGGCTGCAGGGGGTGAAGCTGGGGCTGCAGCCAGGGCTGCTCAGAGCTCCAGCTCATGCCCAGCTCATTTCTGAGGGGAATTTTCATGAACTCATTCAGGGCTGGGGTTTCCTGCTTGGGTCTCTGCTTTGCTGAATCTGTGCTCCCACTTTTCCCGAGCTCAGCTTGGTGGCAATGGAAACTCAGCTGTGCAGGGCACAGCAGGGGCTGAGGCTCCTAAACCATCACAGTGAGGATTCCTGGAGCCCTCAGCAATTGCCTGCACCTGCCCAGCCTCAAGATCCATGCAGCATAACCTTTCCATGGTGCCCAGGCTGGGGGAGCTGTTCTTTAATCCCTGCAGGGCCCAGCAGCTGCAGGGCAGGGCTGGCCCAGGGGCTGGGCTGGGCTCTGGCAGCTCTGGCAGGGAAGGAGGCCAGGGCCACAGGAGCAGCTGGGGCTGGGACAGCTCCAGCAGCAGAGCTGTGGGCAGGGAGAGAGGGAGGCAGTGCTGAGGGAAGCCCTGCTGCAGGGCAGATGTGGCACCTGCGGGCCTGCCCTGCAGGGCACACACTGCCCTGAGCAGCACAGCCCTTATGTCCCCTCGCAGCCAGCACAGCCATTGGCCCGGGGGCTCAGGGCCCTCAGTCCCTCCTGGGCCAGCAGAGCAGCCCCAGAGATGAAGGGAATCTCTGCGGCCCTGTGCCCAATCCTTGCTGACCAGGCCCTGAGGGCCACTGTCCTGCCCTGCTGCTGCCTGGCAGGGGCAGGGCAGGGCAGGCCAGGGAAAGGCTTTTCCTCAGGCCCGGCTCTCTCTCCTTGCCTTGCCCAGGTGCTGCTGGCATTGCTGAGGGGCTCTCTGCAATGGCAGTTCCAGCTGCAGGGCCAGGCCCAGCCCTTGGGCTCCTCCTGTGCAGGCTGAGCACAGCAATGGGGTGTCCTAGCTCCCTGTGCTCGGGGAGCTCTGGGCAGGGCAGCCTGGGAGGCTGGAAATGAGCCCACTGTCCTGACTCTGGGAAAGGCAGGAGCCACTTTGTGTGCCAGGGATCCTCTGCTCTCAGCAGTGTCTCCTGGCTGTCCAGGCTAACGCAGGAGTGGATCTCAGAAAGTTGCAAGTGCAGGGCAGCTGGAATAGGAGAGAGGGACAGAGCAGGTCCCCTCAGTGCACACTAAGACTTAGACAATCCTTCTGCCTCCCTGGACTCTCTGTTCTCCCGTGGTGCAGCAGAATTTTTCATTCTGCCTTCTGTTATCCCCATCCCTTCACCCAGGCAGCTCTTCTGCTTTAGGGTAACATTCTTTATCCAAGTCCAAACAGCAGGACTGGCCCCTGCTCTCACTGTTGCCCTGCACTGACTTGGGATCAGGGCTGACTCCCAGCTGTCCTGCAGGTCAAGGTCCAGCTCCTCACACAACATTGGCCAGCAGCAATCAGGTCTCCAGCAACAAAAGTGAAGGAAGATCTCTGAGACATGGACAGGGCGAGGTGCTCTCGCCCTGTCCGTGTGGGTGGAAAGGGTCTATGAGAAAGGGCTTTGACTTTTCTGAGACAAATCTCCCCTCAATTATCACTATCATTCCTTCTTCAAAAGGTTCCAATGTCCAGAGGCAGCAAATGTCCAACAGCAGCTCCATCAGCCACTTCCTCCTGCTGGCATTGGCAGACACGCGGCAGCTGCAGCTCCTGCACTTCTGCCTCTTGCTGGGCATCTCCCTGGCTGCCCTCCTGGCCAACAGCCTCATCATCAGCGCCGTAGCCTGCGGCCACCACCTGCACATGCCCATGTTCTTCTTCCTGCTCAACCTGGCCCTCAGCGACCTGGGCTCCATCTGCACCACTGTCCCCAAAGCCATGCACAATTCCCTCTGGGACACCAGGGACATCTCCTACTCAGGATGTGCTGCTCAGGTTTTCTTCTTTCTTTTCTTTATCACAGCAGAGTTTTCCCTCCTGACCGTCATGTGTTATGACCGCTACGTGTCCATCTGCAAACCCCTGCACTATGGGACCCTCCTGGGCAGCAGAGCTTGTGCCCACATGGCAGCAGCTGCCTGGGCCAGTGGCTTTCTCACTGCTCTGCTGCACACAGCCAATACATTTTCCCTGCCCCTGTGCCATGGGAATGTCCTGGGCCAGTTCTTCTGTGAAATTCCACACATCCTCAAGCTCTCCTTCTCACACTCCACCTTCAGAAAAATTGGGATTTCATTGCTTGCTGTCAGTTTAGCCTTTGGTTGTTTTCTGTTCATTGTTTTCTCCTATGTGCAGATCCTCAGGGCTGTGTTGAGGATTCCCTCTGTGCAGGGATGGCACAAAGCCTTTTCCACCTGCCTCCCTCACCTGGCCGTGGTCTCCCTGTTCCTCAGCACTGCAGGTTTTGCTTACATGAAACCACTTTCGGTCTCTTCCCCAGCCTTGGATCTGGCAGTGTCAGTTCTGTACTCGGTGGTGCCTCCAGCCCTGAACCCCCTCATTTACAGCCTGAGGAACCAGGAGCTCAAGGCGGCGGTGTGGACACTGGTGACTGGACAGTTTCAGAAACATTAAACTTCTTGCCATTTTCTGCAAGTCATTGTAATATGAGTAATCTGTAAAAATTCTTTTTCTTTTTGGTTGTGAGTGTTTTTTCCCTTTGTTTTAGTCCATTAATCTTGTTCACAAAATAGAACCCTTGTTTGTGCCATTTCTTAGTTTTGTCTCTTGCTGTGGCCCCAAACTGTGTCAGTGAGGAGCTGTGCTCCAGTGGCTTTCAATGAACTAAAGGATCTCCCAGCAAAGTTTTCACCGGAGATCCCCTTTTGTTTTCTCTGGAGCTGCAGCATAAATGTCTGTGTGCAGAGCTGGGGGCAGATCAGTGCTGGCACAGAAGCCCTGCACCTGCTGGCCACACCATTCCTCATCCAGGCCAGGAGCCATTGGCCTTCTTGCCCACCTGGGCACACTGCTGCCTCATGCCCAGCCTGCTGTCCATCAGTCCCTGCAGGTCCCTTTCTGCCTGGCTGCTCTCCAGCCACTCTGTCCCCAGCCTGTAGTGCTGCAGGGGTTGTTGTGGCCAAAGTGCAGGACCTGGCACTTGGACTTGTTCAACCTCACCTTGTTGGATTTGGGCCCTGGATCCAGCCTGTCCAGGGCCCGCTGCAGAGCCCTCCTACCCTCCAGCAGATCCACACTCACACCCAGTTTGGTGTCATCTGCAAATTTGCTGATCTTGGACACAATCCCCTCATCCAGACCATTCCATGCAGGCATTGAAATCCACACTGGCTTTCTCTGAACCCTCGGCCATCCTGTGGGTGCCCTGTGATGGAACTCAAGGGGATCTGTTCCATAACCTTGCCAGGCACCCAGGTCAGGCTGACAGGCCTGGAGTTCCCCAGATCCCCCTTCCAGCCCTTTTTGGGGATGGGCTTACACTGGCACCTCCAGTCCTCTGGGACCTCCCTGCTGAGCCAGGACTGATGGTAAATGATGGAGAGCAGCTTGGGGAGCTCATCCACAGCTCCCTCATCCCCCTGGGATGGATCTCATCTGCTCCCAGAGACACCTGTGAGCATGGGAGTGGCTCAGCATGTGCCCAGCTGCTTCCTCCTGGATAACAGGGGGCTGTTCTGCTGCCTCTGACCATCTAATGCTCAGGAGAACACTTGTCCTGAGGAAGACCTGTCTTATTTTTGACAATTGAGATACACAAAGTGTTAAGCAGCTCAGCCTTCTCCTTATCCTTAGTTACTCTATTCCCCAGAGCATCCACTATTGAGTAGGGGTTCTCCTTATTCCTCCTTTTGCTATTAGTTTATTTATAAAGGTTTTTCTTTATTTCTTTTTGCAGAAGTGGCCAGGTGAAGCTCTAATTGAGCTTTCATCTCTCCACTTTTCTTTGTGCATGACCAAACAACATCCTTAAACACTTCCTGATTTGCCTGACCTATTTTTTCTGAGTTCCCACAAAACCCTCATGCCCAGCCAGGACAATAATTTTCCTCTCTGCTTCAACTTTGGCACAGAGGGACAGGCTGCTCCTTCCCCCTTAAGATTACTTTCTTGAGGTGTGTCCATCCTTCCTGGACACCTTTGTTTTTAAGGGTTGTTTCCCTTAAAAAATCAGTACCTGATTCAGTACTCTCCAAATCTGCATCTAGAATAGGCCAAGGTTTGCCCTGCATAATTCCAGTGTAGACATTCTGTTTATGTGCCTTTTTCTTTCAGAGGATTTTGTAAACTTGATTATTTCATGGTCACTCTGTCCCAGGCAGCCTCCGACCACCACATCTCCCACCAGCCCTTCACTGTTTATAAACAGCAAGAGACAGAGCTTTCCTTGGCAGTGGAAGTGTCACCCAAAATTCAGCAAAATATTAAAACTCCATAACCGCAATGTAGCATTGATAAGCAGCATTCTTTATTTGGCCAGATGCCCGGGTGGATAGCTCCTCCCAAAGCTGTGCATGCTGAGTGCTGGAAAGTTTCTGTTTATATTCTGTATTTTGCATACAAATTCATTGATTGTCCTGGACTAAACACACATATGATAATCATTTCCCTAAAATCATTAACATATTTCCCCTCCCCTTTACCCATGCATTCTCCTGTCCTGGGGGTCTCTCTGGTGGTCCCTGGTGCTCATGGACCCCCAATGTTCCCGTGGGTCTGGCTGAGCTGGCAGGACACTGAGGCTGGTGAATTTCAGTTCCCCTTCTCACACAATGGGCATTGTGTGGTTTCCGTAGGCCTGGGGTTTTGGAGAACCAGCATTGTGTGTGCTCACCTGGTGTAGACAATTTATCATTTGGTGACATGAGGTCACAGAGTGGGCTATGACATCACAGAGTGGGTTGCATGAGGTCATCGAGCAGCTACGACTGCCTGAGGTGCATCATAGACTGCCTCTGTGACATCACAGCACCAGCTGTGACATCACAGCACAGAGGACTGACATCACAAAGCAGACTATGACATCACAGAGTTGGCTGTGAAATCAGAGACCAACTGTGTGAAAATAGCTAATGAGTTGTGACATCACAGAGTCGGCTGTGACATCATGGAGGGGGCGGCTGTGTGACATCACATGAGAGCTATGTGAGGTCACTGGGTTGGTCACTCTGCTCCAGCTCCCCCTCACAGTTTCCCCCCAGAAGTCCAAAGCTGTTCATGCCCAGCAGGGTCCCCTATCCCCTGGTATCCTCTGGTCCACCTGGAGATGCAGCCGACCAAAGGATGTTCCACAAGATCAACCCCAAACCTGACACAGGGAAAAGGGACTGGGCTGTGTGACCAGGACATCAAGGACAGGGATTATCCAGGTTACTGAGGCCTGGGTTGGTGTTCCCAGGGCAGGAAAGATGTCTGGCAGCTGGAGCAGGGTCTGGGAAGGGCCTCCAGGGTAGGGCTGGAGCCCTTGGGCTGTGAGCAGAGGCTGAGGGAGCTGGGCTGGTCCAGCCTGGAGTAGGGAAGGCTGAGGGGCTCCTCATGCCAGCCTGGAAGTGCCAGTGAGGAGGGGATGGAGAACACAGAGCCAGGCTCTTGACAGGGGGCTGGGGGGAGACAAAAGCCAATGGGTGGAAGGGGAAAGAGGGGAGATCAGCAAGGACAGGATGAGATGAAATGTGTCAGGCTGGTTTCAGCATTTCCTCAACACTAAAAGCAGCCTGACCTCCCTTCTCCATCCACCACTGACAGCTTTGCAAATCAGGAATTGTTCAGGCCATTTAATCCCCACTTTAGGATGAGCATCCTGATACAAAAAATTTAATTCTATTTACATCTATCGCAGAACCATATTTTTCTAAAAATAATTTTAGTATGGAAATTACTTGTGGATGGTGGACATGTCAGACGCTGCTGGGACGATGCACATAGCTCAGGGAAGAGCATGGTTGTTATTGAATTGTGTCCTCTTCAAACATGGTCTGTTGGCCATGAAAAGAACCTTCTTGTGCCTCTGAGTCCCACCAGTTCCTGACCCACAAAGGACACAAACGTGATGAGTTCTGGTTCCCACTCCAGTGATGGCACCTGCACCTCCCTCCATCCCCAGAGCAGAGATCCCTTGTCCCACGGAGTCCCTGGCAATGAAGGGATGAAGGAAACAGGACAGGCTGTGGGGATCAGACACAGGGCACAGCCATGGATTTGGGGTGGTTATGAGCCCAGGTCAGGACATGGTCCTTGGCCTTGGTGAACCTCATCCCATTGTCCTGGGCCCATGGATGGCTCCAGCCCGGCCAGATCCCTCTGCAGAGCTTCCTGCTCTCCAGCACAGCCACACTGCCACCCAGCTTGGGCTCACCTGGGAACTGGCTGAGGGTGCCCTGGATGGCCTCATCCAGATCAGCAATAAAGAGATTTCACTGACCTGGCCCCAGTCCTGAGCCCTGGGGACAGCCCTGGATGTGACTCCATTCCTCAGCTGCTCTGAGTGCCAGTGGTTGGATGGGGGAAATGGTGGGGTGAGGGTAGGGACAAAGTGTGACTGATTGTCAGCCATGAAGGGTCTTGATTTTCATATCTGTTCAGACTGCATGGGGAGGGGCTGGGGATCAATATCAACTGGGGATTGCTGATACTGATCTATAAACAGGGAAACTATAAAGGACAAAAGAATTCTCTCTTCATTGTTTTCAATATAGTAGATTCACTTTGAAGACACTTCTGAAATCTGTCCAATTAACCACAGAAGAACTGATGATTTGAATTATTCCCATGGGCTTTTGTTGTTTGGGTGTTTTGAACAAATCTTTATGAGCCTTTGTCACTGAATTTCTCAAATGAGAAGCTCAAGAAAGAAGAGGCCTCTGGAAAAGTAAAATTCATCACCAACCTGTAAGTGGCTGCAAATCCATCCTAATCAGAGCAGCAATGAACAGAAATGGGCACAGCTGGCTGGCCCAACTTTGGCATGGGCCCTGGGCCTGGAGCAGGAGCAGCTCTTGAGGGCCCCAGGGCCGGGGCTCTTTTGCTGCCCTGGGCAGATGGGATGGCAGCAGGGGCTGCAGAGCTCTCAGCATCTCCTGCAGAGGAGAGCAGGGCAGCCAGGGAGCCTCCTTTGGCCTTGGCCAAGCACCTTCCCCCATGGCTGGGGCTGAGTCCTGTGGCAGCTGCAGCTGCTGCTGTGCCCTTGCCAGGGGCTGAGGCCGTGGGGCAGTGGCCAGAGCAGCCTGGCCTGAGCAGAGCTGTGGGGCCAGAGCTGGCTGTGCTGGGCTGGGGAGAGGCCTTTGGTGCTGCCCAGAGCTCAGGGCAGCTGGCAGAGCTTGCAGGGAGCTGGGCTGGGCTCTGAGAACTTGGCCCAGAAACCATCAGTGTTCATCTCAGCCTGGCTGAGTGTGCAGGGGCCAAGAAGAGCAGCCCAGGGTCTGAAAGTTCTGTGGGTGGGAGCTGATCTTGGGAGCCATTGATCTCTGCCAAGTGCTGGGGCTGCACCTCCAGCTCCAGAGGAGATGGGACAGATGGGAGCAGGGACAAATAATTCCTGCTGGATTCTTTCTTGTTTTTTCTTGTAGAGGTGACCTGGATCCATATGTAGAGGAGGTGTTTTGTTTCAGATAATACTGGTAGAGTGAGAAGAATAATATTCTTTAGCTGATAATAATATTTCATGCATAATACACACTGAGGAAAAAAAGACATATGATCAGAACAGCATCTGAGTTTTTCAGAGGATGAGAGAACTATTGATGTTGTAGTCGCAAACCTGTTCAAATACTTTCCTCAGGCCTTCCTCGAGATGAGAGGTGACAACCAGAGGCCAAGGTGAGCCAGAGCTCTCTATCCTGGCAGCTTTTGTCTGGGCGAACCCTTGCATATAGGGAATTTTTCAGGGGGAGTATCAATTTTGGCCTTGGGCACTTAGACTGATGGTTCTTTTCCATAGGAAGGAAAGCACAGAGCCTCAGTTCTTCAAGAACTGATGAGAATCAGCCCCCAGTATTTCAAGATCAGCTGGACCTGTCAGGTGGCCCCTGGGAGGCTAAACCGGCCAGATCTGTTCAATCTCCCCTTGCTTCCAGGTGGCCCTACAGTATCACAATGTTCTCCTTGTTTCTATTGTGTCACAATGACCTCATGCTTCCATGAGGCCCTGCAGGGTAAATATGGCCCTTTGGTTCCATGGGGCCACAGTGTCACAATGGTCTCCATGATTCCATGGGGCCTTGCAATTCCACAATGCTCTCCAAGGATCCACGGTGCCCTGCAGGATCACAACGGCCTGTTACCAGGCTTGCAAGGGTTCCTCACAGGTGAAGAGAGAGACGAGAATCTTGACTTCATGATCAGAAGGCTGGATTTATTAATTTATTATATATGTTACATTGAGATGATACTAAAAGGAATAGAGAGCAAAGTTCAGAAGCTGCTATGCTAAGGATAGAAAAAGGAATGAATCAACAACGAGGTCTCTCTGATCTGTCCCAGAGAGAGCTTGGCCCCTGATTGGCCCTTAATTGTAAACATGGAACATGGGTCAATCACAGGTGCACCTTTTACATTCCACAGCAGCAGATAACCATTGTTTACATTCTCTTTCTGGGGCCTCAGCTTTCCAGAAGAGGGAAAAATCCTAAAAAAAGGATTTTTCACAAAAGATATCTGTGACAATGGCCCTTTGGTTCCATGAGGCCCTGAAATGCAGCAATGGCCTCTTGGTTCTACAAAGCCCTGCTGCTTCACACTGGCCCCTTGGGACCATGCTGGCCAACAGAGCCACAGTGATGGCCTTGGTGCCACGAGGCCCCACATTGTCACAGTGGCACCTTCATTTCATATTTGAAATTTTATATGTGGAATCCCAATTTCAGTCATTTTTGCCTGGAGAAGAAGGTCAGTTCTTTTCCACAGAAAGGAAAGCACAGAGCCCTTGTGTTTGGAAGGCAGGTGAGACCCGGCCCTCAGGAGGACAAGGGGTGCCAGACTCGTTGGTAATGGCAGCTTTTCTCTGGGAGCAATCCCCGGATATTGGGAATTTTGGAGAGGGACTCCTGTTTTGGCCGTAGATGCTTGAATGAGAAGGGCAGTTTTTTTCCATTTGAAAGTCAGCTCAGACCCCAGGGTTTCAGGGGTACATGAGAAGAGACGCTCAACATGCCGAGGGCAGTTGGACCAGTCAGGCTAAGCCAACCAGACCTGTTCCCTGTTCCTTTGGATTCATGGGGCCCTGCAGTGTCACAGCAGTGGTGTCATATTGCATCTGTGGTCCCATGAGGCCCAGATGTGTCACACTGGCCCCTGGTTTCCATGGGGCTCCACAGTGTCACAATGGTCCCTTGCTTCCATGAGGCCTTGCAGTGTCACAGGGGTCTCCTTGGTGCCGCAGTGTCACAATAGACTTCCATGGGGACTCACAATGTCAGAAGGGTCTCCTTGGTTCCATGAGGCCCTGCAGAGCCCCTTGATTCAACGACGCCTCCAAGTGTCATCATAGCCTCCAGGATTCCATGAGGCCTCTCAATGTCACAATGAACCATTGGTTCCATGGGGTCCTGCACTGTTCCATGGATCCTTAGTTCCATGGGGCCCTGGAGCATTACAATGGACTCCTTGGTTCCATAGTGCCACACAGTGTGACAACTGACCCTTGGCCTGCCAGACTCCAGAGTGTCACAATAATTCCTTGCTTCCATGAGGCCTTGCAGTGTCACAATGGTCTCCATGATTCCATAAGACCTTGCAGTGTCACCACAGACCATTGGTTTCATGGAGTCCCACAGTGTCACTATGGTCCCCTTGGCTCCACAAGGCCCTGAAGTGCCACAATGGCCCTTTGGTTCCACAAGGCCTCCAAGTGTAAAAATGGCCTCCATGGTTCCATGAGGCCCTGCTGTGTCACAATGGACCTTTGGTTCCATGATGCCCCAGAGTGTCACAATGGTAGACTTGGTCCCACGGTGTCAGAATGAACCCTTCATCCCATGGACACCCACAGTGTTCCCTGCAGTCCCCTTGATTCCACCAGGCCCTGCCATGCTCTACAGGCCCCTTGGTTCCAGTGGATCCCAAAGTGTCAGAACAGTCTCTATTATTCCATAAGGCCCCACAATGTCCCTGTGCTCCCCTTGGTTCCACAGGGCCCTACAGTGGAACAATGGATTCTTGGTTCCATGAGGTTCCTCAGTCCCAATGGTCTCCTTGGATCCGCAGTGTCACAGTGGCCCCTTGGCTCCGTGTGGCCACGCTGTTTCACAATGGCTCATGGTTCCATGAGGCCACACAGTTTAACAAGGGACCCTTGGCTCCATGAGGCCTTGCTGTGTCATAATGGACTTCTGGTTCCATGAGCTCTCACACTGCCAGTAGCAGTCTCCTTGGTTCTGCAGTGTCACCATGGACCCTTTGTTCCATGAGGTTCCACAGTAGAACACGGTCACCTTGGTTCCATGAGGTTCTGCAATTTAACAACGGACCCATGGTTCCACCAGGCTGTGCTGTGTCAGAATGGCCCCTTCGTTCCAAAAGGTTTCTCGGGGTCAGAATGGTCTCCTTGGATCCGCACTATAACAACGGACCTTTGGTTCAATGTGGCCCCAATGTGCCAAAATGGATTTTGGTTCCATGGTGTTCTGCTGTGTCACAATGGACACTTTGTTCCATGAGTGTGCTCAGTGTAACAGTTGACTCCTTGTTCTGTGAGGCCTCCTCATCACCAAATCTCCAAAATACCAGAATAAGACCCATTAACACTAATTTGCTTTTTAAGAGGGGATCATTTATTCAGGCCTGAGGTCTAGTGAGGGATAACTTCTAACCTTATGTGGACATATTATTCTACCAGCATCAGTAAGTGTGTATTACAATTTACTCATTTCCATAAAACCCACCCCAAGTTCCCAGATTCAGTCCTTCAATTTTTTGTCGCTACATTTTTCAGCCAGATGTCTTTCTCTTCCAACCATCCTTGCTGGGAAAGCAGCCCCTGCATGCCTTGTTCCTGTGCTAAAAGTTCACAGGCACAGTAAAAATTAAATTAATCCTTTTGATATCAAGGCCAAGGCTTTGTGTGGCGAGGCAGAGGCAGGCAGAAGGCAGAGTTGGGTGCAAAGGAAGGGCCCCGCCAGGTGGGGCAGCCGGGGGATGCCGACAGCCTGCAGGGACAGAGGCGCAGGGCAGGGACACCGTGGGACAGCCTGGGCGGCACAGGGCACAGGGATGGGCAGCAGCTGCAAGACAGCCCTGCCAGAGCCAACCTGCGCAGCACTTTGGCCATGGCTGCTGGGCCTGGGCCTGAGGCCATGACGGGACAAGTGACCCTTGCAGGGCTGGGGCCTCATTGCCTCCTTGTCCCTGCTCAGCAGCCTGGCAGGGGCTGCCCCATGCTCCTGCCCTTGCCATTGCCCATCCCCACATGCCAGTGCCCATCCTGGGACGAGCCCTGAGCAAGGAGGGAGGGACAGGATCTGCCTGGCCAGGGCCTGGGGCTCAGGCCTTGGCCCTTTGCATTCCTCAAACACATCCAGGTGTGCTCAGCATCAGAGACACCTTTGCCTTGTTTGTCCCCAGCTATCATCACTGCTTCCAGTGTTCTGCTCTAACTGGAACCTGGGGACACTTTGTCAGTCTTGTGCCTCACAGGGATCTATTTAAAGTACAAGAATCTTCAGTGTTTCAATCTCACTTTGAGTTCTTGAAAACATTTTTGAGCCCTCTCTGAGGGACTGGGTCTGATGCAAAGAGCACCAAAGCCCCAGAGGGTCAATAAAGTCCCTGTGCTCTGTCTGTGCTGCTGAGCTGGGCCAGGCTCCTGGCCCAGAGGCAGCTCCTGGCAAGGGCAGCGCTGCAGAGAGACAGCTCTGGCCAGGAGCAGCTCCTGTGCACAGCCCAGCAGGGCTGGGGCACTGCCAGAGCCCCTCAGGGACACCAGCAGGGCACAGACAGAGCTCACAGGGGCTCAGCCCTGGCAGGGGCTGTGGGATGGCCCAGAGGGGACTGTGTCACAGCAGCATCTCTGTGGCTGTGTCATAGAGGCACAGAGCAGCTGGGATGTCAGCAAGGGGCTGTGTGACAGCACAGAGTAGGCTGTGAGATCATGGTATGACTGTGTGGCATTAAAGAGTGGGCTTTGAGGTCAAAGTGTGTGCTGTGACATTACAGAGTGGCAGTATCACATCACAGAGAGGCTTTTGTGGCATCACTGAGAGGATTATGACATGACAAAGTTGGCTGTGACATCATAGAGTAGGGTGTGAGGCCATAGAGCAGATCCTACCGTTATGGAGGGTGTATCTGTGATGTCAGAGAGTGGGTTGTGACATCACTGGGTAGCGGTGTAAAATCATAGAACAGGCTGTGACATCACAGAACAGACAGTGACATCACATTGTAATTTTTTGACATCAGCATCTTCTGTGTCATCACAGGATGCTGTGTGACATCACAGGGGCTGTGTGACATCACAGGGCCTGTGTGAGGTCACTGGGGAGGTCACTCTGCCCCGGCCCCCTCACCGCTCCCCCCAGAGCAGTCCAACCCTGCTCGTGCACAGCGGGGTCCCCTGTCCCTCCGGGTCCCCCTGCCCCCGGCCCCGCAGCCTCCCCCAGAGGATGTTCCACGAGATCGACCCCAGAGCCTGAATCGGGGACGGGGGGCCAGGCCCTGGGGGTGGGACAGGGGGACAGGGACCCCCCGGCAGTGTCCCTGTGTCCCCCAGGGCCAGAGCCTGGGCCAGGGCTCCTTCACCCTGTTATGAACGAGGGCTTGAGAGCGCTGAAAAAATCCCCAGCAAGGGAGCAGCAAAAACCAGATTTAATATTAAGGGACAGCAGCACAAAGTTCCTTGGCAAGAGTCACTCTGCTCCTGGCTGGACACTTCAGGCACATCAAGGAAACAAAGCAACAACAAAACCAAACAAAACCCAGGCAATCAAGCCAGAAATTAACCCAGAACTGTCCCTGTGTGTGTGTGTGTGTGAGACCACAAGGACAGTGAGGGCAAGGATAAATGGAATATGGCCTAATAGCTTAACAGGACTTAACTGATACCTTAGACTTCAGCATTAAGCAAAAGAACAGCACTTAACACTATTAAACCTAACTTACAATCAATGACTTAATGATGTAATAGTGGAATAACACTAAAAATTATTCAATTTCATTTATAATTTATATTAAATTTAACAACTTAGCAAAAGAACAACTCTTCGGAACATTTAACTTAGCTTGCCACTAATGACTTAACCTCACTTATAGCACTGACTGACTCAGCTATCCAAGGCCCTCCAACCCCTCCGAGAGCAGCATTTCTGCCACATTTCCCCAGCACAGGCACTCCTGTGTGCACACAGACACAAAAAGCCAGTGCCAGGCACCTGTGAGAAATTCCCCTGAGGGCACGGAATGCTCCCTGAGGATCTTTGGTATCTCCCCAGCGGGCAAAGGGCTGAGCCTGGAGGAGTGGGGGGATCAGCCCAGGCTCCGTCGTTGTTGGGAATCCCCAAGTGCAGCAAATGGGAAAGTTCCCGGCTGGGAGAGGCCCCACTCAGAGGGAGTGGCTGGCCCAGGAGAGCTCCAAGGGCTCCTTTTGGAGCGCTGTTTGTAGGGCCCCAAGAGAGGGGCTTCAGTCCCAGCAATGGCTCATCCTGGCCGCACTTGGCACCAACAGCTTTCTTTGACACTGTGAGAACAGGGATGTTGTGCCATGGAGGGAACAAAAACAGTTCCCAGGGCTGCTCCTAAAGGAACCAGGAGCTGGTTGGGCAGCAGCAGTGCCTGGAGCAGACAGTGTTTGTGATGAGCTGCAGAGGGGCTGAGCCCAGGGGCTGCTGGCTAAGGCCGAGGGACAAGGAGCATTTCTCAGCTGGCAGGGCGGCCTGAGAAGGGGAGGGGGGAATGTAGAAGCACAGGGCCCATGGAACCAAGGGACCATTGTGACACTGTGGGGCCCTGTGAGACCAAGGGACGATTGTGACACTGTGGGGCCCTGTGAGACCAGGGGACCATTTTGACACTGTGGGGCCCTGTGAGACCACGGGACCGCTGTGACACTGTGGGACCTCATGGAATCATGGAGAGCATTGTGACATTGCTGAGCCTCATGGAACCACGGGGACTGTGCTGACACTGTGTGGCTCCATGAAATGTAGGATTCATTGTGACACTGAGAGGCGCCATCAAACCAAGGGTCCATTGTGGCAGTGCAGGGAGTCCTCAAACTGTGGAGACCGTTATGACACTTTGGGGTGTCATGGAACCAAGGGACAATTGTGACACTGCAAGACTCCATGGAGCCAAGGGTCCAAACTGTGACATTGCAGGGCCTCATGGAACCGTGGAGATACCATTAGGACACTTCACAGCCTCATGGAATGAAGGAGACCATTGTGACACTGAGGGGCACCATGGAATCATGGAGACCATTGTGACACTTTGAGGCCCCATGGACTAACCAAAGCATTGTTTCACTGTGAGACCTGATGTCACAGCCTGTTCTATGATTTTACTGTGTGTCAGTGAGACCATTGTGACCCTGGAGGTCGCCACAGAACGAAGAGGACCATTTTGATACTGTGGGGCCTCATGAAACCAAGAGGTCTTTGTGACATTGCAGGGCTGCCTGGAACCAAAGGTCCAGTGTGACATTGCAGGCCCTCATATCATCAATGGTCCATTGTGACATTGCAGGCCTCGTGGAACAGAGGAGTCACGCGACATTGTGGGGCCTGGGGAACCATGGAGACCACTGTGACACTGCAAGTTCTCATGGAATCAGTGGAACCATTGTGAGACTTCAGGGCCTTGTGGAGCCCAGGGGACATTGTGACACTGCTGGACCCCATGGAAAAAAGACACCAATGTGTCATTGACATTTTTTCATAAAAATCCTTTCTTTGGGATTTTTCCTCTTCTGGGAAGCTGAGGCTCCAAAAGAAGAATGTAAACAATTGTTATCTGCTGCTGTGGAATGTAGCAGGTGCACCTATGATTGGCCCATGGTCCATGTTTACAATTAAGGGCCAATCAGGACAATTCACAGAGAGCTCTCTTGTTTATTGCTATTCCTATTCTTTTCTTAGCTTAGCAGCTTCTGAACTTTTCTCTCTATTCCTTTTAGTATAGTCATAATGTATTATATATCATGAATTAATAAATCCAGCCTTCTGATCATGAAGCCAAGATTCTCATCCATCTCTTCACCCCTGAGGAACACTTGCAAAGCCATGTAACAACATTGTCGCACTGCGGGGCCTCATGGATCCAAGGCACCATTGTGACACTATGGGGCCCCACAAAACCAAGGGATGATGGAACAGGTCTTGCTGGTTTGGCCTCCCAGGGGCCGCCTGACTGGTCCAGCTGACCTTGGAACATTAAGACTCTCTTGTCATCTGCTTCTGAAACACTGGTACTCCGTGCTTTCCTTCCCAATGGAAAAGAACTGTTCTTTTCCGCCAGGCACCCATGGCCTGAATTGGGATTTCACCTCCAAATTTCCCTATATCCAGAGATTGTTCCAATAGGAATATTGCCAGGACAAGTCTAGCTGCCAGTGGTTTCATGAGGGTCACTTCCCATCTGTCCCCAAAATACTGGGGAAGGCTCCATGCTTTCCTTCCTGTGGAAAGAACTGTCCTGCTTCTCCAGGTGCCCATGGCCAAGACTGGCCTTCCACCTCCAAAATTCCTTCAATTCAAAGAGTGCTCCCAGACAAAATCTGCCCTTATTGACAAGTCTGCCAGGCCTTGGCCTTGTGAGGCTCTCAGCTGCCTTCCAAACACTGGAGCCCTGTGTTTTCCTTCCTGTGGAATAGAACTGTCCTTCTCCTCCAGGCACCCAAGGACAGAATTGGGATTTCACCTCCAACATTCCCTGTTGTGAGAGACTGGAGGAGACTGTTGGCTCAAAACACTTTTGCACAGGGGAGGAAGGGGCAGGTCCAGCCTTGCCCTGCCCTGGAACTCCAATGCTGCTGTGCCCTGGAACCCCAATCCCCCCAGAGCCTCTATCCCAGCCCCGCAGTGGCTGCCAGTCCCTGGCACAGCACAGGCAATGCTCCACAGCCACCTCTGCAGCCCCAGCCCAGCTCCTGAGGGACCAAATGAGCCCAAGTCCCACCAGGGGGAAGGACGCAGGGAAACCAAGGGGTATTGAAGACTGACCACAAGGCAAGCACACATCTTGACCTTACCTCCTCTTGGAATTTCCATCTGAACACTCCTGGAATCCAGGAGTTGGTAGCAGTGTGGGTGCTTCTGTATATGTTTTTTGTTTTTATCTTTCTGTGTATATTTCTTCTATTTCTGTTCTCTTGCAAATCTTGAGTAACTTAAAACTGCACAGGCTTAGAGTTTGTGAAGGTGAATGGTCCAATTTAAAGCTTTGATAAGTGGTTTTTTTTTTCATTGAATGTCATATTAAACCATTTGCCAAGTTTCCATAATTTTCTAATATAACTAGTAAAAGTTGTCTTGTTCTTTTGAGCTCCTGATGATCTCTTGTCAGAATTTCTGCACTGCGTCCAACTCAGAGGAAACAAACAATTGCAATTCCTTTTAAATCTCTCATTGAGAAAGTTTTTTAGTGGATGGAGTCAGGGCTTGTGTGTCCTGCTTGGCCCAGCCCAGGCAGGGCTTTCCCAGCCACATTCCACACTCCATTTCCCAGCTGGAGCCGCTGCTGCCTCTGAGTTGTGCTGCCCCAGCCCCAGGGACGCTCTCCTTGTCTGCCCATTCCCCCACGGTCTCTGGGCAGGGATGGCCTCAGTGGGGGCTGCTGACATCCTCAGCAACTTGGAGGCTGCTGCTGAATTTTCCTGCTGCAGAGGCTTGTTCAGCCTTCAGCTCTTCAGTTCAGGAATTCAGTGTCCCTGGGCTCATTGACATTCAGAACACCTTAACAACCAAAGCCTCTGGGAATAATTTGATTTCAGTTTCCAAATCTTGTGTGGTTAAAAAGAGAGCTTTCAGAAGTGTGTTCAACTAAATATGTTCTATTTAAAAATACTGTGAGAAAACATTTTGTAGGACCTGTTTAGTTTTGGGGTTTTTTTTCCCCTGTTAATAGCTATCTCCACTTGACATTGAAACCAAGTACCTCCTCATGCAGTTTGAAGATATAAAAATCAACACCACTCATGGCTGACAATCAATCAGACTCTGTCCCTATCCCCACCCCACCATTTCCCCCATCCAAGCCCTGGCACTCAGAGCAGCCTTGTGCAAATCTGAGCTCCCTCCAGCCCAGGCTGCACCTGCAGCTTTCAGCTCCTTGGCTCCAACTCCCACCTGCTTTCCTTGGAGAAGGAGCTGCCCGAGACACAGAGGGATGTTCATTTCTTGCCAGCCAACAAAGCCAGGGGAAGGCACAGCTCCATCATATGCAGAAGTCATTCTTGTCCCTGGATCTATCCCACACCTGATCCCCACAGCCTCTCCTGTTTCCTTCATTCCTCCATTGCCAGGGACTTTCTGGTACTAGGGAGCTCTGCTCTGGCTATGGAGGAGGGTGGAAGTACCACCACTGGAGTGAGAAGCACAGCTCATCAGGTTTCTGTCCTTTGGGGGTCAGGAACTGATGAGACTCAGAGGCACAGAAAGTTTCTCTTCTTGGCCAACAGACCACAGTGGAACAGGACACAATTTAATAACAATCGCACTCTTCCGTGAGGTATGTGCAATGTCCCAGCAGCGTCTGGTGAGTCCACCATTCGCACATGATTTCCATACTAAAATTAATTTCAGACAAACATGGTTCTGTGGTAGATATAAACACAATTAAATTCTTGTATCAGGATGCTTGTCCTGGAGTGGGTGCAGAGCAGCTCGAACAATTCCTGATTTGCAAAGCTGTCAGTGGTGGATGGAGAAGGGAAGTCAGGCTGCTCTTGGTGGTGAGGAAATGCTGAAACCAGCCTGACTCATTTCATCTCCTCCTGTCCTGGCTGATCTCCCCTCTTTCCCCTTCCACCCATTGGCTTTTGTCTACCACCAGACTCCCTGTCAAGAGCCTGGCTCTGTGTTCTCCATCCCCTCCTCGCTGGCACTGCCAGGCTGGCATGAGGAGCCCCTCAGCCTTCCCTGCTCCAGGCTGGACCAGCCCAGCTCCCTCAGCCTCTGCTCACAGCCCAAGGGCTCCAGCCCCACCTTGGAGGCCCTTCCCAGACCCTGCTCCAGCTGCCAGACATCTTTCCTGCCCTGGCCATCACAAACCAGGCCACAGTGACCTGGATAACCCACGTCCTTGATGTCCTGGTCACACAGCCTTGGCCCCTTGTCCCCATGTCAGGCTCTGGGGTGGATCCTGTGGAACATCCTTTGGTGGAGGCTGTGGCTCCTGGTGGGCCGGGGGGATCCTGGGGGACAGGGACCCTGCTGGGCATGGACAGAATTGGACTTGTTGGGAGAAATTGTGAGGGGGAGCTGGGGCAGAGTGACCAACCTAGTGAACTGACAGAGCACTGCTGGGATGTCACACAGCCCCTCTGGGATGTCACAGCCTGCTCTGAGATGTCACAGCCCAGTCTCTAATGTCACACCGCTGGTCACTGATGTCACAGCCAACTCTGTGATATCATAATCTGCTCTGTGATATCGGACCTCTGCCCTGTGTTTTCACAGCTGGCTCTGTGATGTCATAGAGGAAGTCTATGATGTCATAGCTTCTCCATGACCTCACCTACCCCACTCTGTGATGTAGTAGCCTACTCTGTGACCTCATGTAACCAGATGATAAATTGTCTCCGCCAGGTGAACTCACACCTGGAGCTTCTTCTCCACAACCCCAGGCCTATGGAAGCCACACAATGCCCATTGTGTGAGAAGGGGAAGTGGAAGTTCAGCAGCCTCAGTGTCCTGCCAGCTCAGCCAGACCCACTGGAACATTGGGGTCCACGACCACCAGGGACCACCAGAGAGACCCCCAGTTTCTGGAAGAACACATGGATAAATGGGAGGGGAAATATGTTATTGGTTTTGGGGAAATTATTATCATACATATGTGTAGTCTAGGACAATCAATGAATATGTGTGCAAAATACAGAATAGAAACAGAAACTTTCCTGCACTCAGCCTGCAGGGCTTTGGGAGGAGCTGCCCCCCATGCATCCAGCTGAATAAAGAATGCTGCTTCTTAATGCTACATTGGTGTTAAGGAGTTTTCTATTTTACTGAATTTTGGGTAACCCTCCCACTGGCAAGGAAAGCTCTGTCTGCTGCTGTTCACAAACAGAGAAGGGCTGGTGGCAGATGTGGGGCTCAGAGGCAGCCTGGGGCACAGTGATCATGAAATAATCAAGTGTTCAATGTTCTGTGAAAGAAGGAGGGACAGCAACAAAACTTCTGCACAGGAATTAGGAAGAGCAGACTTTGATCTATTTAGGATGCTGATGTGTGGAGTACTAAATTTGGTACTGATTTTTTTAGGGGACACAGGCCTTAAAAACCAAGGGATCCAGGAAGGATGGACACATTTCAAGAAAGTAATCTTAAGGGGGAAGGAGCAGCCTGTCCCAGTGTGGCAAAAGATGAGCTAGTGAGGAAAATTACTGGCCTGGCTGCCCATGGAGCTTTTGTGCAAACTCAGGGGAAAAAAGAGAGTGCATCAACTTTGGACAGAAGGTCAGGCAACTTAAGAAATGTTTAAGGATCTTGCTAGGTCATGCAGAAAGAAAAGCTGAGAGGTGAAAGATCAATTAGAGCTTAACCTGGCTACTTTTGTGCAAAATAGTAGTAAATGTTTCTACAAATAAATTTTTAGCAAAATATGGGATAAGGAGCACCTCTACTCTTTTTTTGACTCAGTGTAGAATATAGTAACTAAAGATAAGGAAAGGCTGAGATGTTTAATACCTTGTATGTCTCAATGTTCAATATTAGGGCAGGCTGTTCTCAGGACAAGTGCTCTCCTGAGCTGGTAGGTGGGCACAGGGAGCAGAACAGACCCTGTAATCCAGGAGGAAGCAGCTGGTGACCTGCTGAGCCACTCAGATGCTCACAGGTGTGTGGGATCAGATGGAATCCATCCTAGTGGGATGAGGGAGCTGGGGCATGAGCTCCCCAAGCTGCTCTCCATCATTTACCATCAGTGCTGGCTCAGCAGGGAGCTCCCAGAGGACTGGAGGTGCCAGTGTGAGCCCATCCCCAAGAAGGGCTGGAAGGAGGATCTGGGGAACTCCAGGCCTGTCAGCCTGACCTGGGTGCCCAGCAAGGTTATGGAACAGATCACCTTGAGTGCCATCACAGGGCACCCATGGGATGGCCAAGGGATCAGAGCCAGCCAGCGTGGATTTAGGGGTGGCAGGTCCTGCCTGGACAACCTGGTCTGCTTTTATGACCAGATGACCCACCTATGGATGCAGGAAAGGCTCTGGATGTTGTGTGCCTGGACTTCAAAGCCTTTAAAACCATGAGCTACAGAATTGCCTGGAAAAGCTGCAGCCCATGGCTTGGACATGTTCACCCTTCCCAGGGTAAAGAGCTGGCTGGAGGCTGGGCCCAGAGAGTGGTGGGGATTGTGCTGCACCCAGCTGGTGTCCAGGCACTGGTGGTGTCCCCCAGGGATCTGTGCTGGGCCCAGTCCTGTTTAATATCTTCACTGATGATCTGGGTGAGGGGATTGAGTCCACCATTCACAAATTGCAGATGGCACCAAGCTGGGTGTGAGTGTGGATCTGCTGGAGGGCAGGACAAGAAGACACAGCCTTAAGCTGCACCAGGGGAGGTTCAGGCTGGGCAATAGGAAGAAGTTCTGCACAGAAAGGGTAAGTGGGAATTGGAATGGGCTGGCCAGGGGGGAGGTGGCAGAGTCACTGTCCCTCTCCAGTGGCACTTAGTGCCATGATCTGGGTGACAAGGGAATATGAGGGTATTGGTTGGGCTTGATGATCCCAAAGGTCTTTTCCAGCCTATTTGATTCTGTCATTCTGTGATAATTGGGACGCTCTGGGGCCATTGTGACACTCAGGGCCTCATGGAACTAAGAGGACCATGGTGACACCGTGCAGGCCCACAGAACCAGGGGTCCACTGTGGTGCTCTGGGGCCAAATGGAGCCAGGGAGTGCGCCGTGACACTCGGGGTCCTCGTGGAACTACAGAGGCCATTGTGGCACTGCAGGGCCTTGTGTAACCAAGGGGTTTCACCATTTTGACACTGCAAAATCAAGGAGACCATTGGGACACTCCACGGCCTTTCTGACACTGCGGGGGCCCAAGGAACCAAGGGGCTCCTGTGAAACTGCAGCACCAACGAGAACATTGTCACACTGTGTAGCCCCATGGAACCAAGGAGACCATTGCCATATTTGGGGCGCCATGGAACCAAGGACATCTTTGCAGATGTCACCAAACTGGGTGTGAGTGTTGATCTGCTGGAGGGTAGGAGGGCTCTGCACAGAGCCTGGGACAGGCTGGATCCAGGGCCCAAATCAAAAAGGTGGGGTTTAGGAAGACCAAGTGGTGTTTTCTGCACTTTGGCCACAACAACCCCTGCAGCGCTACAGGCTAGGGACAGAGTGACTGGAGAGCAGCCAGGCAGAAAGGGACATGCAGAGACTGATGGACAGCAGGCTGGGCATGAGCCAGCAGTGTGCCCAGGTGGGCAAGAAGGCCAATGGCTCCTGGCCTGGATGAGGAATGGTGTAGCCAGCAGGAGCAGGGCAGTGATTCTTCCCCTGTGCTCAGCACTGGTTGGGCAGCACCTCAAGTGCTGTGTCCAGTTGTGGGCCCCCTGGGGTTAGCAATTACAATAAATGTGAAGCAGAGGGTGCAAAGAAAGCAAATGTGAGGCAGAGGAAATGCTCAGGGCTGTTTGGGGGCAGCTGCCAGGCAACCCTGGCTCTGAGCAAAAGCGTCTGCAGTGGGATAGGAAACTCCCAGCTGATGGAAACAAACTTTCTGGCTGACTGCAGTGGCCAGCGCACTGGAGATAGATCAACCCCTGCTCTGCTGCTCCTTCCCGTTTGCCCGAGGGCCCTTGCAGAGCCCCAGCCATGCTGTTTGCCACCACCCGGCCCACGGCCAGCCTGGGGCTGCTCACGGAGCTTTTCTGTGCTGAGCATTGGCCTGGGTGTGTTCTTGAGAGAGCCTGGGCAAGGAGCCTGGAGCCCGCAGGCCCTGGGCTGAGGCGTCAGCGCTGCCCCAGCAGTGCCCATGGCCTGTCCCTGCTGCAGCCCCGGCACTGCCACCCCCAGGGCTGTGCCCGGTCCCGAGAGCACTCAGGCCCTACAGCAACACCAGGGCCACCAGGGCAGCAGGGCAGGGCCACGACAGCAGCACTGGCAACACCAAGTGCTGCTGCTGCTGGGCACAGCTGCTGGGCCAGCACTGATCTGCCCCCAGCTATGCACACAGACATTGCTCCTGCAGCTCCAGAGAAGGCAACAGAAAGGCATATCTGCAGAAAACTCTGCTGGGAGATCCTTTAGAGGCACCAGGGATACAGCCCCTCATTGACACAGTATGTGGCCACAGAGAAGGCAGAAAGAAACAAAATGAGAAATGGCACAAGCCATGATATTTATCTGTGGACAATATGATGAAAGTAAAACAAAGTAAAAAACACCACAACCAAAGCCACAAAAAGTATCTAGGATGACTTTTATTACAAATTATTTGCAGAAAGGGGCCAGCATTTAAATGTTTTTAAAAGCATCCAGTCATCAGTGTCCACACTGCAGCCTTGAGCTCCTGGTTCCTCAGGCTGTAGATGAGGGGGTTCAGGGCTGGAGGCACCACTGAGTACAGAACTGACAGGGCCAGATCCAGGGATGGGGACGAGATGGAGAGGGGCTTCAGGTAGGCATATACTACTGTGGTGAGGAACAGGGAGAGCACGGCCAGGTGAGGGAGGCAGGTAGAAAAGGCTTTGTGCCGTCCCTGCTCAGAGGGGATCCTCAGCACAGCCCTGAAGATCTGCACATAGGAGAAAACAATGAACACAAAACAACCAAATACTAAGAAAATGGAAAACACAATGATTCCAAATTCCCTGATGTAGGAATTTGAGCAGGAGAGCTTGAGAATTGCGGGGATTTCACAGAAGAACTGGCCCAGGGCATTGCCACGGCACAGGGGCAAGGAAAATGTATTGGCTGTGTGCAGCAGTGAATAGAGAAAGCCACTGGCCCAGGCAGCTGCTGCCATGTGGGCACAAGCTCTTCTGCCCAAGAGGGTCCCGTAGTGCAGGGGTTTGCAGATGGACACATAGCGGTCGTAGCACATGACAGTCAGGAGGGAAAATTCTGTTCCAAGGAAAAAGATAATCAGAAAGACCTGTGCAGCACATCCAGTGTAGGAGATGTTCCTGGTGTCCCAGAGGGAATTGTGCATGGCTTTGGGGACAATGGTGCAGATGGAGCCCAGGTCGCTGAGGGCCAGGTTGAGCAGGAAGAAGAACATGGGCGTGTGCAGGTGGTGGCCGCAGGCTACGGCGCTGATGATGAGGCTGTTGGCCAGGAGGGCAGCCAGGGAGATGCCCAGCAAGAGGCAGAAGTGCAGGAGCTGCAGCTGCCGCGTGTCTGCCAATGCCAGCAAGAGGAAGTGGCTGATGAAGCTGCTGTTGGACATTTGTGGTGTCATGGCATGGGGACCTGTTCATGGAGAAAAAGACAGGGAAGTGTTGGAGCAGATATTTGTAACCAAACTCAAAGCCATTTCCCATACACTCTTCTTTGGATCTCTCACAGACCCACTTATCTTTTTAAGAGTTTTGAGGTTTTCTTTTTAAGCTCTCTCTATGTTTCTGCAGGTATTCTAAGATATCAGAAACCCTCAACATTTCTGCTGTCCTCTGGTAGAACAGAGCTTCCCTGAGGCAGATAATGAGTAGAGAGGGGAGATGGTCTGTCATTCTGACCTGTTCAGAGTGTATCTGGGCTTCAAGCTCTCTCACATGGAAGTTGATCACCTTGTCATGCTCCCCCTTAAAATGTCACCAGGTACTGCTGAGAGCAGATGGATCCACCACAGCCCAGCTCCAGATTTGTAGCCAAGGACTCACGTTGCTCACTTCACCCATCCAACAGCATTTTCTGTGTCACAACACCTCTGCCTTTCCCCATCAATCTTAAAACTCAGAATTGCTCTAGGACAGGTTTGCACCCAGGATTGAAGGTCCCAGCTTGGACTGAAATCTCAGGGAGATTTCCAAGTGTCCTTATGATGGCACAGGATTGAGGGAGATGCAGCTCCTTCCCTGGCTGCACTGACAGCATTGCCCAGAGCCGAGCACTGGGGACAGCGGCACCCTGAGACAGCTTTGCCCCCTGCCAGAGCCACCAGGGCCAGGCAGCTGCTCCCAGCCCTGTGCTCTGCAGAGGGAACTGGGCCCAGGGCTGCAGAGCTGCCCCCTGGCTCTGCTGCAGCTCTGCCCGCACAGGAGGGGCTGCACGCCTTGGAGCCCCGGCCCTGAGGGCAGAGGCTTGGCTGGGGCACAGGAGGGAGGGGGCTTGTTCAGAGGGAGGGGCTGCACTGGAGTGGATCCTGTGGGCATCTCTAAACTCTCCCTGCCACAGCATTCCTGGGTTTTGTTTTGTCTCATTGCCTGATTTTCTCCTGCTTCCTGGAGATTTTCCTCCTGCAGGTGTTTCCCTGTTCCTGATCTCTCCCTGTCAGCACTCACAGACCCCAAATCTCTATGCTCTCTCCTTGGCTGTACAGAACCCTGCCTGTTTGCAGGGCACTGGCTGGGGCAGGTTCTGTCTGCAGCTTGGAGAAAGGACAGCTCAGACTGAGCCTGATGGGTCCAGCAAAGGTGATGCTGGTGCTGTCCATGGGCAGAGTGGCTGAAAGCACATTAGGGAACTCCTGTAACCTATTGATAACTAAAAGTAAGAGTTTCAGATGCCTCAGACACTTGTCAAAATTAATAATACAAATTATTAAGCAACCTTTAATATTTATCCCCCTCCCTGCCATTCTACCATAGTAGGAAACTGAATGCAAAATCTTTAGAAATTTCCTAATTTTTGTCGAAATCCTTGTCTCTGAAATATTCCATGACTGATCAGACCCCCTCAGTTTGACAGAGTTTCATGAGCATTTCATCTCCCCTGCACCAGAAATACTCAGAGTTGTACTCACAGAGTCTGTAAGCATTGGGATATTCCAGATTTAGGAGATCATTCCAGGAGCTGCAGCTACATTGTCCTGCAGCCAGAGGTTCCTGTGCCAAGGGCTGGCAGAGATTCTGCCCCAGGCACTTCTCAGGACCTTCCCAGCCCTGACTGATTGAAGCTCTCTGTGCCTCTGTGCTGTGCCCAGGGTGGCTGCAGGCAGTGTCCCAGCCCTGCTGGGCTGGCAGAAGAGCTGCTCATCAAGAGAAATGTGCTTTTGAAGCTCCTCTTGGTTACCAGGAGCTGCCTCTGTTCCAGGCCAGCTCATCAGCATAGACACAGCACAAGGAGTTTAATGAGCCTCTGGGGCTTTGTCCTCAGGCCATGAACATCAGTCCCTGAGAGGCTGCTGAAGAAACCTCTCCAGAACTCCAAGTCAGAATCCAACTCTAAAGTTTCTTGGACTTTTAATGGGTCCCACTGAAGGACACAACTGAGAAAGTGTCCCCAGGCCCCAGGCAGAGCAGAGAGCTGGAGGCAGTGATGACAGATGGGGACAAAGAGAAGGCAAGTCTTGGTGCCCTGGGGCACAGCAGGGTCTATGCCACAAAGGGCTGGGAGGAGACACCTTGTCCTGAGGCCCTGGGGCCTCCTGGCACAGCCCCAGCCAGGCTGGGCACTGTCAGCCCCTTGTCCTGCCCTCAGCAGGCTCCCCTAGCCCACATCCCCGTGGCCTCAAGGATCTGCTGGAAGGAGTCCCTCGGGAGCCTTGCTCAGGAATGGCCTTGGGGGCTCCTTCATGCTCCCTGCAGGGACTGAAGGTTTTTCAAAGGACTTTGGGTTTGGCTTTTGCCTTGGAGTCTCTGAGAGGTTTGTGGGATGATGGCCTCCAATTATCAGCTGTACTTTGTCCCTTGAGATTCTTAGTCACTAGCAACATTCAGTGGGGCTCATTAATGCTTCAAGGTACTTTAGTTATTTTAAGGTACTTGGTGATTTCCTTTTGATACAGACTCGGTGAGAGTTTTGTGCAATCATGGCCCAATTATCTGCTTTAACAAGTCCCTTGAGAGCTTTGTACTGACACTCAATGGGTCTCATTAATGCTTTGAGGTACTGAAGGTTTTTAAGGTACTTTGGATTTTCCTTTCTACACCTACTCTCTGAGAAAATTTTTCTGCAATCCTGGCCTCCAATTCTCTCTTCCAGGAGTCCATGAGGAGCCTGTGCTGCGATGGACCTCAGTGGGACCCATTCATGCCTTGAGACACTTTGGGGTTTTCTTCTGACTTTGACTCCTGGAAAGGTTTGTGCAATCTCCTCTCAGACCCTGATGTTTAAGGGCTCATCTCCAAATGCACCATAGGGGTCATTAGGATCAAGCAAGTCCTGAAAAGCCATGGCTCTGCCTTGATTTCCCTTTGGTCTTTTCCTATTCATCAGGAAGTTTTCCTTTTACAGTTATGGAGAAATATTTCAATGAGCTTCTAAGAAATGTGCAATCCTATTTTAAAGACTGTATTTTATTAATGTTCTCTTTTGAGAAGAGGTGATTGCAGCATGCTGTGCTTCATATTGATGTAGGGCCACTCCTAAGGAGGTCTGGCCAGGTCAGAGAAGTTGTACCTTTAAGCTGACCCAGTGTGGACAACCTTTCCTCACATTCCCTAACCCCTTGTGAGAAATCATTTTCACTTTCAAAAATTTAAATGGTTTATTAAGACCTTATCAAACTACAACCGAAGGGTCTTGATTTTCATATCCTTGATGTGAAATGAGTTCCCTGGTCTGAATCAATAATATTTGCCGTCCCATATTGGGGAATAATTGATTCCAGAAGTGTTTTACTCACAGCATTGGCACTGGCTTTCACACTGGGTACCAGCTCTACCCAATGAGTCATGTGATCTACTATCACTGGCAAAAACTTCCACCGTTGTACCTGGGGGAGCTCAGTAAAGTCTACTTGGATGTTTTGAAAGGGTCTTAAGGCTAGTTCTCAACCTCCTCTGGGTGTTTTCCTCATGATTTTCTTATTCATTTGTTGACATATCATACGCTGTTCAATTACTTGCTTAGCTATTCTGAAAATTCCTTTGCAGCCCTAATCCCTTAGAAATTGATCACTTAGCACTTGTGTACACCAATGTGTTGTTCCATGTATGCCTTCTAGCATTTTCCTGGCAAGGTGTTTATTCAACGTTTGCCTCCCATCTGCGAATCTCCACTTCCCTTCGTTATCTTTCTTGGCTCCTATTTTAAGGAGTTCTTCCTCTTCTGTCCCAGTGAATACAGGGATTTTTTGCATTTCTCTCATGGGTGCTTATACTGTTATTAGCTTTTCTGTCTCTGATTCAGTTGCATTTTAAGCTTCTAAATCAGCTAAATTGTTCCCTCATGCCCACTGAGTTGCTCCTTTTTATGTCCTTTAACATTTACCACTGCTACTTCCTCTGGTAATTGTAAGGTTTCTAACACTTTAATCAGTCCCTTTGCTTGGAATTTAATAGCCCCCTCTCTTCCCAAAATTTTCCAAAGATATGCAAACTATGCCAAAAGCATATTTTCAGTCTGTATCTATTGTTCCCTTTTCTGTGCTAATATTTCCAGAGCTCGTTTTAGGACATACAGCTCCCACGCTTGGGCTGACCAGTTGGAAGGTGACTTTCTCTTTTCTATGGCCACTAACCCTTCATGCACTATAGTGTACCCCGATATCCTGTGCCCCTTTATTACCCATGAAGATCCATCGAGGCACAATCATTTTCCACCTTGGAGTGGTTGATCGGTTAGATTCTCTTCTACTCTAGTTTGATGGTTTATAACCTCTAGGCAATTATGTATTAGTTTCTCATCTATTTCTCCATACAAAAACTGGGCAGGGTTGAGTTGGTTACTCACAATTACCTCTAAACCATTTTGTATTAAGGTGTCTTCATACTTAAGCACTCGGGAGTCAGTGAGCGATTTCTCAGCCTTTTGGCTCAGGATACTCCTTACTGAGTTTCAGATATATATCTTCAATTTTCCCCCAAAAGTGTAATTTTTTGCTTTCTGCTATGAGTAGGGCAGTCACTGCCACAGCCTGAATGCAGCTCGGCCACCCCTGGCTGACAGGGTCTAGTAATTCTGATAAATTGGCCACTGGTTTCCTGGATCCTCCCCAGTCCTGGGCTAGTACTCCGTATGATACCCCTCCTTCTACATCTATAAACAGATAAAAAGGTTTGTCTATGCCAGGAAAACTCATTGCTGGTGCACTGACTAATTTTTACTTTAAAGCTTCAAACTTTTGTTCATCGTCTTTTCCCCACCTAATCTCTTCTTCAACTAACTTTTCATACAAGAACCAGATGGCCTGCATGTATTCTTCAATCCATAGCCTACAATATCCCAACAGGCCTAAAAACCTTCTGACTTCCCTCTTAGTTTTTGGCCATGGGAGTGAGACTACCCCCGTAATTCTCTCAGGGTTCAGCCCCCAGCTCCCTTGACAAATCACATGTCCTAGGAATTTTACTTCCTACTCTACAAGTTGGAGTTTACCTTTTGATACCCAAAGTCCTTGGTCCCTCAGAAAATTTAACAATACTATAGTGGATTCCCAAACTTCTTTTTCTTCCTGTCCTGAGAAAAGCAAATAATTTACACATTGGATGAGCTTTATCTCAGCTTTGATGGAGAAGGGTTGTATTACTTCTCCTAGGGTTTGACCAAAGAGGTTTGGGGATTCAGAAAACCCTTGGGATAACCCAGTCCACCGAAGCTGTTGCTTCCTCCCGGAATCAGGGTACTCCTATTCAAAGGTAAATATATCCCACTTTCCTCTGCCAACGGGTATGCCCAAAAAGCATCTTTTAGGTCTATCACACTGAACCACTGGTGTGCTGGGGGGGATATTACTCAGTAGTGTATAGGGGTTAGGCACTACTGGGTACCGATTACCAGTTCTTTTGTTCACTTCTCTCAAATCTTGGACGAGCCTGTAAGTCCCTTCTGACTTCTTTACTGGTAATATGGGTGTGTTATGGGGAGACATACATGGTTCTAAGGTCCTGTCTCAAGTAGGTCCTGGATCAGTGGTTGTAGTCCTTGTCTCTCCTCCAGGGAGAGTGGATATCGTCGTACCTGAACTGGATGGTTCTCATTAATTATTTTTATTACTATAGGTTTGATGTTTAATTTACCTCACTTTATTGGTTTTGCCCACACCATCTCATGAATTTTGTCCTCATCTTCTTCCCTTAATTGGAGAAGCTTAACCACCCTCTTTCCTTCCTCTGGGAGTACTCCAGTGTCAAACTGCACCTGTAAATCCCATCCTAACAAATTTCACTCTGCTTCTGGAACTAATAGAACATCCCCAATTCCTTTTTTGTTTTTATTTCTTCAAATAAAAAAAGATATCCTTTATAACTGTGGCTTTGAACCCTTTCCCTTCAGCATCTACTACTTGCACAGTATCTTGACCTTTTTTGCACCCCTTTGGGATTCTACCAACACAAATTCTTTCAGCCCCCATGTCTACTAGGAATTCAAATTCTTCCTCCTGGAGATCTATTTTTAAAGTTATCAAGGGCTCCTGGTGGTATCCTGTCCCCAGGAGGTAGAGCCCCTGACACCCCTAGTCTTCCTCTTCTCCTTTTTGCTCAGTCTCATAGACCCTCAGCTCCTTTTCCCTCTGGGGGAAATTCTTTCTGATATGCCCACTCTCTTTACAGTAAAAGCAAACTGGTCGTAGGTTCCCCTGTTTCCCAAACTCTCCTTTTTTTGCCCAGTCCCAAGGAGCTGCATCCCCCCTCCATCTATCTTCCTGTACTCAGAATCCTCCGGCCTTACCAGGGTTGTTCTTTACATGCTGGTTTCCTTCCCTAATGGCAGTTACTGTCATCTTGGCTTTTGCCTTGGCCTTCTCTGCATACCTTAAAAGATTCTCTAACCTCCTTTCTTGCCAACCATCTAACTTTTCTAACCTCTCCATATATCTGGCCAGGCATGAGTGACAAAATTTATCTCTAGTAAGATCAGTCCAGCCACTGTATCAGGGTCAACCCCTGAATATTGCCTCATATTTCTTCTCAATCATTCTAGCCACTCTGTCATGGTTTCTTCCTTCCTTTGCTGCTCATCAAAAGCTTTATGAGCATTTTAATTACATGGAGCTGCCTCTTTGCTACCTCTTATAATCAATGTTCTATATTCCTCCATGTCTTTCTTCCCCCCAGTGCTGTTGTAGTTCCAGGTGGGGTGCACTATGGGCATTTTCAGATCCCCAGGAGGTCCTTGCATATGCTCCCTTTCCCATATCCATATCTCAGCCACTCAGATCATGTTTGTGACGTCTTTCCTCTGATGTGAACTGTCTTTCCTCTGATGTGAACAACAAAATCATTATTGATTGCATCTCCTCCCATGTATAAATATTGGGCCCCAGAAACTGGTCCACTAATCAACTGTTCCACTAATTTAGTAATCCTTTCAATTATTTCTTGAACATTCTCACGTCAAAAGAACTGAGAGGCACAGTTACAAATCTAATTCCTCCCTGCACCTCACACAGTGGTACTTCCCTTAGAGGATACAATCCCACTGCTTGGTTCCCATACACTGATCTACTTTCCTCTCATTGTGCCACCCTGTTTGTGGTGTTTTGACTAGGCCCATCAGGGGGTAGGGGAAGTGCATCTGGGGCTATTGGAGGTGGAGGGGGTAAGTGTTCTAATGGGTTCCATTCTTTATTTTCTGATACCTTAAACATGTTCACCTTTGAGGGTGAACTCTCCCTCCCACAGCAGGCAGCGTAGTCACTCTCTTCCTGATTGAATGGTTTCTTAGTTCTTACATGGATGTTTAATGCCTGACACATCCATCCTTCATCTGACCCATACCTCAGCCAGTATACATGATTGCTCCTAATTTCCCTTCTGGTCCATTCTACCATGCACTAGTGAATCATTTTGAGCTCATCCTTATCTCTGGTATTTGGGTCATATTTCCACCGGGCTAGTTTCCTTCCCAGTGGGCCATCTGGGGGTATAACTATTGGTACCTCTTCAATTTCTACTCCTTCCCTTGGGGATTCTCTATTTGCCCACAGTCCCATCCTGACCGGCCAATCACAGGCCCTCCTCTGACAGAGCCCACCTTTCCAACCACAGGCCCTCCGGACAGAGCCTGCCTCTCTCAGAAGGGAAAAGGAAAGGGGGAGTGGGAAAAAAAGAAACAAGGAAAGAGAAGGAAAGGGAAGAGAGAGAAAAAAACCCAAAAACTGTACTTCTCTTCTGAAAAGTAAAAATAAAAAAACTCACGATCCAAGGGCTTCTGTATCACCGGATTGGTCCCTGCCCTTCCTCTCCTCCTTGGTTCAATGCTCTGGTCCCACGGTCGCACTCTGCTCCCTCTCCCGCCTGGCTCAGCTCGGCTATGACCTGCCCCTGGCCCAAATATCCTCGGCAGCTGCAGTCCCACCCCTGGCCCAACCTGGCTCAGCTTCGGCAGCTCCGCAGGCCCCAATTCAACTCAGCGGCTTCCATCCCTCTTCTGACCCAACTTGGTTTGGCTTCAGTGGCTTTGCCCACCCCAATTCAACTCGGAGGCTCAGCCTGCCCCAATTTGGCTAGGCGGCTGCAGTCCTGCCCCTGGCCTGACTCGGCTCAGCCTCAGCAGCTCAGCCTGCCCCGATTTTGTTCTTCTCAGCAGCCGGCACAGCCTGACCCCTCGGTTTGGCAGCTCCACCCTGACGTGACTTGGTCGCCGGACTGCCCCAATCCCCTTGGCTCAGCAGCACACAAACTGCTGCACCGGCTCCTGGGCGACCCCCTGCAGCAAACCCCTCGGCGGCCACCCCACTCCAGCCCAGCTCCAGTTGGCCCTGTTAATTACAGCGCTGGCTGCGCCCCAGAGGCTGCCCCTGCTCTGAGCGATGCACGAGCCACCGCGACATGTGGAGCTCACCGGCTCCCTCGGTGTGTGCTGGTTGGGAATCCCACCCTGGGTCCCCGTCCTGGCACAAACAGGGTTTCCCTGATGGGTGAACCCAGCTCCCAAGTCCCCACAAACCCTTCAATCCTACATGTCCCACCGGCCATGGGGTCCTTGTCTATGGGATCCCTGCTCTCCTCCCCCGCCATGTGTTCCACTGTTCCTTTTTCCTCTCTACCTTTTTCCTCTCTACCTCCAATATCCTGACACTTCAAGGGACCAGGATGGATCCAGTATATTACTAATGTGAAGCTCACTTTCATACACTGGAATTACAGAGTCACAATCTGGCCAAAAATAGATATGTGGGTGGTGCTCACCCCCCTTCCCCTCTTTTCTTTATCCCAAAGTCTCCTGGTGTCTTTGGGCTTCCAACCTCCAACCATTGGTGGAACTGGGAGAGTCCGATAGACTCTGCCAAATCTGTGGTAGGGGGTGACCCTTTTGAAAACTCCTAAGGACACCAGGTGTATTTCCCAGACGAGTCCCCATTTGTGAGAAATGATGCTCACTTCCAAATATTTAAAAGGATTATTAAAACCCTATCAAAAAGTACAACAGAAGACTGAACACAGAAAATATTACGGCACAGGGAGCAAAGGATTTTTTTCAACCATGTGCTTGTCCACACAATGGATGTTTCGCCTTTTAACCCTTTAGCCCCTCTTGAAAGCTTGCTAATCAACTCTTTCTTCACTGTCCAGTGGTAGAAGTCATTTCCTTACATCTTGATTGGGGGTCAAGTGTTGCCATAGTAAAAAGCCAACCCTCCCAAATACCCCAACTACCAGGAAACAACAAAACAAGGGGGGAGTAAAACATAACTATAAAACTATGAAACTTGTCTTAGGATATCCATAATATGTGCCTTTTAATTGTGAGACTCAACCATCGCATTACTCATCTATATCACAATTATTTCAAAACTGCTTCCTGTTCCACCCTGACTGTCCCTGCAGAGGAACAGGCCATCTTTCATGCACTTCTGCAAGCTCAGGCTTCTCATTTCATGAGGAATTTGGCATGGAAATGGCCATATTAAGATGGAGAAAAGAAGAAGAAATGGATTAGAAATTCTTAGTAAAAATTACCCTTCTTACAGGCAAATTTCACCAAGTCATTCCCTGCATTTCTCCTTTCCAGATTCTTTCAGTCTTCTACTCTGGGAGATGCAGCTTGTTCTGCTGCTTATCATGAACTGATTGTTTTCATGCTCTTGATTTGTACCAGCACAAGAGATGTAGAATCATCTAAACTGAAAACAGAAAGAAACTGCCTCTGGCAACCAATTTTCATGTTCTAGATAACTTTCCAGGTGCCTATGGAGACGCGTGAATGATTATCACACAACTCTCCATTTCTGGCTGCAACTTCTGGAGATTCTTTCTCTGAATTCAGTCAGGGTTGCGTTCCCCAATGAGTCCTGGTACCACCTCCTGTTTTCCAAGGTTGGAACAGTCACAATGAAAACCTCACCAATGGCACAGCTCCCCAGTCCACCAGGAAAAGAAAGGACAAGTTGTCCAGTTCTCCAAACATTTGTCCTGCTTTGCTGCCACAGTCCTGCTGCAGTCACATTGTGGAAAGCCAAGATAAGCTGCAGGTGGTGGCGCATCTTGACAGGAGCTTGACCTCATTCTCCAGGAAAGGTTGTTGGAAAGGGCAGACAGGACTGTGGAGAAGATTCCTGGAAAACTGAACCAGCTTTCCAGAAGTGAAATGAAAATGGAAAGAAACCATCTGAAATGTTTTTTATATTTATTTCTATGCTCCCCTTTTCCATCTTGCACTACTTCTCCATGCCATGAGTTCCAAATGGATCTCACCTCACAGATCGATGACATAGTGAGTTTTAGACACTCTAAAATACCATGAGTTGCACACAGTTTGCCTTCCCCTGTTTTTGTTGGAAAGCAATGCTGGAGCCATCAGTGCAGTGCTTGGGTCGGGCACGAATCCTGCAGGCAGGGAATGTGCCCCGGCAGTGTGTGACCCTCAGCAGGGACAATGCTCAGCAATCCTGCAGGCAGAGAATGTGCCCTGGCAGTGTGTGACCCTCAGCAGGGACAATGCTCAGCAATCCTGCAGACAGGGAATGTGCCCTGGCAGTGTGTGACCCTCAGCAGGGACAATGCTCAGCAGCGTTGCTGTGCTCGGTCCCCATGGAACCATGCCAGGAGCAGCTGCTGAGCTCAGAAGCCATCGCAGCCCCCGCCCTGCCCCAGAGCCCCTTGGCAGGGTGCGCTCCTGCCCTGGCTCTGTGTGCCAGGAGCCGGCAGCGCTGGGTGCAGGGAGCCCAGGGAGGGCACAGAAAGCTGGGTGAGAAATGCTGGGGCACAGCGAGATGGGCGAGTGCAGCTGGCCAGGGCAGAGGAGCAGCACGCACAGCGGGCACAGCCTGCAGGACAGATGGCCAGGGGGAGAAAACAACAAACTTCTCAGGAGGGTGGAGAATAAACTTTTAGTGGCAAACTTCAGAGAATGAGGTACTTGGGAAATTTGAAACAACATGGAATTACAGTAAATCACTTGACAAAGCACTGATTGAGCACACTCTAACCTGTCCAACTTCAAGTCATGCAGATTTTGAGAAGAGGAAGTCAGGAGGAGAGGGAGAGAGATCCACAATCAGCCTTGGATCCAGTGCCATCTCAGCTGCTGTGAGCTCTGGGGCCGTGGGACGTGTCAGTGTCACACCCGTGTCACAGCCTGACCTGCTCTGGTCCCTCTCTCAGGTGGGGTTTTCAGGGTGCCAGGGGCTTGGCAGCCACTTTGGAGTTGGGTCAGAGGCTGCAGTGGCTGGGGTGGAGCAGTGACCACCCCACCTATGCAGAACTCTCCCTGCCCCAAACACAGACTGGAGATGTCTGGGGCCGTTCATCATTTCTCTGCTCTCCAGCACCGAGGCAACGGACTCTGGATACGGCTCTGAGCTCATGCCCAAGGCAACCACCCCTGGCAATAGGGGTCCATGGAGCCATTCCCAGGAAACCCCCAAGAGCTGGGGAGCGCCCAAAAACAGCCTCAGAAACATGAGATACCTCAAAATCTCTTCAGAAATGTGGATTATTAAAAAATTCACTCAGTAATGGGCTCCCCCTCCCTTCATCATTCCCAAACCTTGGCTGCCGCATTCCAGACCCCATCCCACCTCCCCAGTCCCAACCTCAACCCATCCCAACCCTTCCTGGACATCAGCACCCACTTCCCAAGCCATATTTCCCCCATTTTCCACTTCCCGAGCCCCATTCCACCCATCCTGCCCCACCTAATGCCCATCTCAACCCTCCTGATTTGAAGCCATCTTTGCTCAATCCCCTTCCAACCCCATTCCACACCAAAGAGTTGTGGAATCGAGGAATTTTGGAGTGGGATTGCGTAGTTTTCAGTGGCATTAAGGTGACAAATTGAACCCTCTTGTCCCTTTCAGTGCCAAGAAAGGGAGACAAGTACACCAAATACCCTCAAAACCCCCAAATTCGACCAATTATCTCCCTGAATCCCAGATTCCCCTGAAACACAAGTAAAAAGTGAGGCTTTAGATGCCTTTGATTAATTTATTGATTTTTACCACAATTTTCTCTGTTTTAAAGGGATGAAGATGAATCCAAAGAAAATGAGGGCCAAAATAAAAGGATAACCAGCACAGTGTCTTCCCAACGTGGGTCACAGGGAATGTGGATCTCCAGGGCTCTGACCAACGTGGGTCTTCCCATGGGGGATGAAGCTGGAGCGGTGCACGAAGCTCTTCCTGCAGTTGGGGCATTTGCAAGGCTTCCCTTACTGGTGATTCGACTGGTTTTTGGTCAAGTGAGAGCTGCTGGTGAAGCTCTTCCCACACTGGGGGCACTCATAGGGCCTCTCCCCAGTGTGGATGCACAGGTGAACTGGGACCTGTGGCTGAAGCACTTCCCACACTCCCCACACTCTAGGGCCCATTCCCCACTGTGGATCATCTGGTGGCGGATCAGGGTCCTGCTGTGCCTGAAGCTCTTCCCACACTCCAAGCACTTGTGGAGCTTCTCCCTATCGTGAAGCTGCCCATTAACAACCAGCTCTGAGCTCTGGCTGAAGCTCAGCCCACTTTCCTGGCACAGGGTTGGTCTTTTCTCCTCAGAGCACACTGGGCTGGGTTTGCAGCCCCTCCTCCTGTGGGATTTCTGGGGATTTTCCTCCCCATTGGATTCCTGCACTGTGGAGTCCCTCAAAATGGCCTTTCCCATGAGATTCTGCCATGGAGAATTTTCTTCCACGGTCTCCATTCTCAGCTCCTTCTCTGGGGTAGGAAGGAGAAAGAGAGGATGGGATTTGCCTCTGTGCCAGAGGGAAGGGGAAGGAGATCCCCCCAGTGCATCCCCAACAGGACGGCATTGGCAGCAGGGTTGTCCTGCAGCGAGGGGATTTTCTGGGCTGGGAGATGAAGCAGGAGAGAGGGGGAAAAGGGCACTGACTTCCTCCTCACATGCCTGGGTGTCCTGGGGCTCCTTCCTCTTCCTTGAGGTGTCTCCCTCCATCTGGCCAAGTTTTAGGAATGGGATATTCTGTTTTGGGAGCAAAACAAGGGATGAGCACAATGACCTTTCTACTGGTTTGACGGCAAACCTGGGGAGAGTCTCAGCCAGAATTCCAATTCAATAACAAAATAAGGATCAAGGCAATGATACAGAAACACTGCCTTAAACTGACAGAGTCACGATAAAACCTGACACCCAGCTGGGCAGGGTGGTGGAAGCAGTCCCATTAAATGGTGGGTGCAGTCCTGTTGGAGTGATGAACGTGATTCTGTCAGAGCAGTTATCCTGTAGAAGGGTCTGGTCTTCCTCTGAAGGTCCAGTGGTGGTTATGGAGCTCTTGTCCTCTGGGAATCCAGTAGGCAAAGTGCTCCTGGTGCTTCAAGCCTCAGCTTATATCCAGGTAGGAATGCTTGGATCCTCCCCCTGGGCGGAGCATCCCACAATGGGATGATGGAATTTTATCAGTCCTGCAGTGACACTCAATGGCCCATTCACAGAAGATATCTCCCCTGGAGGGCGTTATCAGGGGTGAGTCATGGAAGCAATAAAGAACACTGCCCCACCTGTTTATAACAGTTGATGAAGATGGGGATTGCAAACATGCATTTGGTTACATCTTACATTGTAACCTGAAACAGTGGGGTAATCCCTGCCCAGGGGGTGAACACCACCCCCCTTACCCAAACTGGCTCAGGTGTAAAACCCCCACCCTGGGAAGGCCACACACACAGGGGAAAATTTCACACTTGACCCCCTCCAGGGGAGGTCTCTGTCCCTGTCACGCTTTTTCATCGGCTGGGCGACTTTGCCAAATGTTAGAATAATTTTTCTCTTTGTCCCTGTCACCTTTGTGACAGCTACACTGTTTCCCCCTCCTTTTCATATTCCGTATTGGGCCTAATTTCCACTTTTCTTTTATCAGAATGTGCCAGCAGCTGAGCTGGAGCTGTGCAGGACCAATGGAATTTGGATTTGCCATTGTTGCCCGATTGATAAATGACACAAAACTCAGATAAGTTTCAAGTTTTGTGCGGTGCTTTATTAAGGGCCCGGGGAGCCGGTGGACTAGCGTCCCAAGTCCGAGCCCCCAATTTCACGTATGGGTGCTTCTCTTTTTATACATGCGATTCATAACAAGGTCTCCAAGAAACAGTTCCCCTTGCCTAGCCACAGACCCCTTATAATACATTCCTTAGTTCACAAACAAAATCATAAATCTTCTGCTCATCCTATTCTAAGAGCATTGTATGCTGCCTCCAGACAGGTTAGCATTCTTACTTTCCTACACTAGTTTAAATATTTATTAAATCCCTAAGACTACCTGCTAGGTTACACACAAAACCCAACACACACTTTCAACAGCTACAAAACTGCTTTTAACAAACCAATTCACACACAACTCACTATAATTAAGCATTTTGCTAAATTTCATTTCTTTTCCAACATTTCCTCCCTTTTGAGCATCCTTCAGTCCTGCTGCAAGGATGCTCAATCAACACTATTGACAGTAACATCTTCATAACGAGGTAGGGAGTGTTCTTCATTCTGCCGCCCGCGGGTCATCCCCTTCAGCAACCGGAGAGATCACTTCTTTTCCTTTTCGATCACACCTAAGAGGCATCTATATACAATCCATATAGTCACTAAAAATACTAAAAACATTAGTACATACTGTATAGTAGACGTAATCCAGCCAGACAGGTGAAGCCCCAAAGAATCAAATACTGCTCCTATCCAGTTATGCTGTGCTTCCTTTTCAATTTCCTTGGTTTTTGTTTCCACTTCTGCCAGTTGAGAAATATCTTTCTCAGCTTCAAGTGTAACATTTGGAATGTGTACACAGCAATGATCTATTCTCCTACTCAGGTAACCACAAACTCCATGTTCCTTTAACAGTAGCAAATCCAATCACATTCAATTTTGTAGGGTCATTCTTGATGTAGCTTGCAATTGAAAATTTAGATCTTTAAATCCCTTCTTAGTAGCTGCTGCCAACCTTTCTGTCTGTCCTAACAAATTGTTGAGCATTTCCCTATTTCGATATGTCTTACCAGAGCGAATAATGACTCTAATATCCATCCAAATTGTACTCCTGAGCCAAGCTCATGCCACTGCTCCTCTAGGGATTCTTCCCTCTCTCTGAGTCCTTTCCTTTGGATCAATCTATTCTCTTTCCAGTATGGACACAATGTGGGAACCCCTAGGGTGATTTGTGTTACTGATCCATCTAGACGTAAATGTGTGGTCCACTGTCCATGTCCCAACACCCAGACTAGATTTCCAGGGCTATGCCCAGTAGTATATCTGCAATCTATAAGTCCATCCATGGACTCTCTGCTAACCATGTGATCATACCCCCTACACTCGCATCCCCATTTTAATGCCATTTTCACTGGTACCAATCCAATTCAGTCTTCCGGTGTATCTCATGTAAAAACCTCAGTACAATTCCAATCCTCTTTCTGCGGTCTGAACTCTCGGGAAGATGAAGATGTGATAAGGGCCCTATAATGTGACTGATTCTTTACTCCTGACCATTGGATGCACCATTGTACTTCCCCGAGGTAATTATAGTGTTCCAAAACACTGGGTCCCCATAATGTCTTCCAACTATTCCAGGTGTCAAAATTCTGTGTGACATTCTGACAACTCATCTCATTTCAGTGGGATTTCGTTCTTATTCGTACTGTATTGCATGGCTCATCTATTGGGGTTGCAATTAAACACCTCCTGGTATTTTGAATCCAACCATAATGATTGGGTTTCTTTTCACATTCCTCTCTATTCATAGCCCGAATGGTCATACACAAATCCCTCCATACATCTACTGGTTTGGGAACTGACTGGCAGGACCATGAAACATTCTTGAATGTTTCAAGCATTTTGGTTACTCGTATTATTCCCCAGGGAATTGGTTCACCTGCCGCCTGTGGTAATGGCAGGCAAGCTGTTATTTTAGTCACGTTCTGCATGATCCCAAAACCTCTAATTAATCCTACCACAAAGTTTTCCTGCTCAGTATTTCATTCTATTGTATCATTAGCCTCCCGTCTACTCCTTCTACTGTGTCTCTGTAAGGATAACATCATTCTGTCATGCCTCCACCATGCATTTACTATTCTAGGCTTAGTGACATTCGACCACCCACAACCTTTGCCTTCCTTCTCCCACCAACTGGTCCCATCCTCTATTCTGTCCCAGGTCAGTTCCCTATTTTGCTTCCACCATTTGACCCGAATGTTCTTTTGATATCTTGTTCTTACTAGGAAGGAACAATTTATTCTGAGGGGTGGCCCATCCCACATGTCCACTGCCATTGATACTGGATTAACCTTTATGTTTTCAGCACGATCCCCTGTCCATGGCAAAACCCTCATACTCACTCTTTTGTAATCAAAACTATCCCGTATTTTGACCAAACATGTATATTCCCCTGTATCATTTGTGGTTACCTTGGTAAGATTCAGTACCATGTTTCCATGTTGTTTATCCTGATCCCAACCGACTCCTATCTTGCCTTGGCTTCTTTCAGCCCCCCATTGCCATACTGCAATAACTTCACCGGCCTCAACTTTCTGGCTGTCAAATATAACACAAGTTAATTGAACACCCATCCCTTCCATGACTGTAACCTTTGTTTCTTCAACCTGTACAAGAATAGACCCTTGAACGGGTACTAGTCTCATGATTACTAGCAGTAATATAATTAAGAAGGTGGCTTTGCGTGGAAGATCATCTGGGTTGGAGACACTATCTGGGTTTCCCATTGGAACGGTGCCTTCTTTACCCTGGTGTAATGGATCCAAGCATCCATCCCCTGGACCTTCACCACCGTGTAGGTCGTCATCATCACCTGGTGGGGTCTGCTCTATGATTCCCGTAGCGGATCCGTGATCCACTTCTTGACGTACACCTGGTCCCCAGGCTGAATGTCGTGGACAGAATTCTCCAGTGTGAGCGGTCTATTCCACTGTAACATATTTCTTAAAGAATTCAAGATCTTATTAAGTGACATACCATACTCTGCAATCGCCTGGTCCCCACTCACATGTACCTCCCCTTTTAATACAGTTGCATGATATGGTTTGCCATATAATATCTCATATGGACTTACGTCTACCTTTTCCCTTGGTTTAATTCGAATCCTGAGTAGGGCCAAAGGCAAAGCTTGAGGCCAGTGCAGTTTAGCTTCCTGGCAAATCTTTTTGATTTGTCCTTTAAGGGTTTGATTCATCCTTTCCACCTGCCCACTAGACTGAGGTCTCCAGGGGGTATGCAAATTCCAGGTTATATCTAACAGTCGTGCTAATTCCTGCACTACCCCGGCTATAAAATGCGGACCCCTATCTGATGACAATCCTAAAGGTACTCCAAATCTTGGTATTATTTCTTTTAGCAAGGTTTTTACCACCTCCTTAGCCTGATTAGTTCTACATGGAAAAGCTTCCGGCCACCCTGAGAACGTACATACGTACACTAACAAGTATCTGTATCCCTGTGCCCTAGGCAATTCAGAAAAATCAACTTGCCAGTAATCTCCCGGTTGTGGCCCGACTTGCAACTTTCCCATTTGTATTTGTCTCCTAACTACTGGATTATTTTTCAAACATACCGGGCACATTGCATTAACTCTTTTTGCCATTGTTAACATCTGATTAGAGATTATCTCATTCTTCAAAAATTTTACCAATACTTTTGCCCCCCAATGACATTTATTATATTCTGATTGCAAAATAAATTTCATTATGCAAGTAGGTACCACTATTTGTCCCATTGGTGTAACATACCACCCAAGTTGATTCCTCTGTGCCCCTAGCAAGTTTATTAGTTTTCCATCTTCTATTGAATATTTGGGCTCCTGATTCAGGTATGGGGTAGCCGGATTTGTTCTTACCGGTACCAATGCCATTTGAGTCCATACTTCCCGTGCCACTTGCTGTGCTGTAACATCAGCAAATCGATTTCCTTTGTAAACGTCTCCTTCCGTAGTCTGATGTCCTCTAACATGCATTACTGCAACTGCTTTGGCACTATGTACCGCATCCAGTAGCTGTAGCACTTCTTCCCAGTGCTTGATGTTGGTTCCCTGTGAATTCAAAAGCCCCCTTTCCTTCCATAATGCCCCATGTACATGAACCATACCAAAGGCATATTTAGAATCTGTCCAGATATTAACCCTTTTGTCCTTGCTCAAATACAGGGCTCTGGTGAGTCCAATCACCTCTGCCTTCTGGGCCGAAGTTCCAGGTAACAAAGCCTTTGCCTCTATGACCTGATCCAATGTTACCACTGCATACCCGGCATAGCGAGTCCCATTCTCGACAAAACTGGATCCATCAGTGTATAGTTCCCATTCAGGTTCTTCCAATGGTTCATCCTTTAGGTCGGGTCTGCTGGCATATACTTGTTCAATTACCTCTATGCAATCGTGCACCAGTCCCCCAGCTTCCTGGTCACTGTGTAAAAACTCTGCTGGATTAACATGATTAGTAGTCCTTATTTCAATATCATCCTGTTCTCTCAGGATAGCCTGGTATTGCAACATTCGACTGGATGATAGCCAGTGATCCCCCTTTTGCTCCAAAACGGCCATGACCATATGGGGAACAAACACTTTCATTTTTGCCCCCAAAGTCAATTTCTGGGCCTCTTGAATAAGAATTATTGTTACTGCCACGGCTCGTAAACACGAGGGCCACCCGGAACTTACCGAATCCAGTTGTTTAGAGAAGTATCCCACTGGCCTCTTCCAGGATCCCACCTTCTGGGTGAGGACCCCCAATGTCAGTTTTTGCCTCTCATTCACGTACAACTGGAATTCCTTGGTCAGGTCAGGGAGTCCTAGAGCTGGGGCCTCTTTTAGTGCCTGCTTCAATTCCTAGAAGGCCTTCTTTTGCTGTGTCGTCCACTCCAAACGATGCTGCTTCAAGGCCTCATACAGTAGCTTGGCTAGGAGACCGAAATTCATGATCCACAGTCGACACCATCCCACCATTCCTAGAAAAGATCTCAATTCCTGATGGTTACGAGGCAAAGGAATAGCACATATTGCCTCTATTCGGTTACTCCCAAACGTCTCTTCCCTTGTGTGATCTCACAACCGAGATAAATAATGCTATTTCTGTGTAATTGAGTTTTTCCTTAGAAACCCAATACCCTGCTTGGCCAAGCATGTTGAGTAATTTAATTGTTAATTCCACACACATTTCCCTTTCCTTAGTAGCCAGAAAAATGTCGTCCACGTACTGCAGGACTACATACAAGGATGGGAATATTGTTACCTGGGTTATCTTCCATTCCTCCAGCTCCTTGGCCAATTGGTTTCCAAAAATAGTAGGGGAGTTTTTAAATCCCTGTGGGAGTCTCGTCCACGTAAGCTGCTTCTTTCTCCCAAAATCAGGACTCTCCCACTTGAAGGCAAAATATTTCCTACTCTCTACTGCCAGTGGGATGCAGAAGAAGGCATCTTTAAGGTCAATCACTGAGAACCATTTAAACTCCTCCGATACAGATGTTAACAAGGTGTAAGGATTAGCAACAACTGGATGTATGTCTTTCACTATTTCATTAATAGCCCTCAAGTCCTGTACCAAACAGTACTTACCATTAGGTTTCTTCATTGGAAAAATGGGAGTATTATACTCCGATTCACATTCCTGTAATATTCCTTGAACCAAAAATTGTTTAATTAATGGGGCTACTCCCCTCCTTGCCTCAAGCTTCAAGGGGTATTGCTTTACCCTCACTGGTTGGGCCCCTTCCTTTAGTTTCACCTTTACTGGCTGCGCAGCTTTAGATTTTCCGGGGACCCCTGACTCCCATACCCAGGGTGCTACAGCCTGCTCAATTTCTTCTGGAATAGGAGAGGCATCCACTTCCTTGATCACAAAAATGCCTCCTATTTGTTCTTCAGGTATTTCCAATTTCATCTTTCCCCCTTCAAATATTTCTCGTCAGCTTTGATTCTGATAGTTTCCCAAAACTAGTGCTTGAGCGACTTCTGCTGGTCCTCCCGTGAATCCTCCCACAGGAGCGTTCACCATTGGACCTGTCCTTAATCCTATGTTCCCCACGCCAATACTTCTTCTAACTGGGCATTCATTTTTCCAGTGTCCCAATTGTCGGCAAAACGCACACTGGTTTGGATCCAACCTCCCCATGTTAGGTGCAAACCCAAATCCTCCCCAACCTCTTGCCAACCCTATTTGTCCGCGATTAGCTCCTCCCCGACCTCGACCCCTAATGGGTCTTCCTCTTGCCCCTGTCTGTTGCATTACAGCCAGAATACTAGCTTGTTGTCTTTTTGCAATTTCTTTTTCCCTGTTGTTGTATACCTTCCACGCTACCTCCAGCATTTTATCCAAACTCCTAGTATCTTCTCCTTCCAGCTTTTGTAACTTTTTCCTAATATCCTCTTGTGATTGCCCCATAAACAACAATGCCAATTGAAGTTTTCCTGATTGATCCTCTACATCTAAATTAGTAAACTTCCGAGCCATGTCTTTTAATTGTTCTAAAAAGGCAGACAGAGACTCATTCTTGTCCTGCTTGACTGAATACAACTTAGACCAGTTCATAGTCTTAGGTATTCCTGTCCTAATTCCTTCCACCAACAATTCCTGATATCGTTTTACAGCTCTTATTCCTCCCATAGAGTTTGGGTCCCACTTAGGTTCTTCACTTGGTACCAATTCATCAACTGTCTCATTTAGTTGTCTCAACCGAATTTCTTCACGAGCCTTTTCTCTAGTGGCTCTAATAACCATTTCCTTTTCAGTGGCATCTATTATAGTATCTAATAATACCTGTAAATCATTCCAGTCTGGATTCTGAGTCTTTATTACCATTTTAACCACCCTTGCCACCCTTTCAGGATTCTCCCGATAACTCTTCGCTGATTGCTTCTATATTACCAAATCCCCGGGGGAGAAAGGCACCTTTATAAGTATCCTTTCTCCCTGTGGTCCCATAGCTTCCCTTAACGGCGCAATTAACTGTGGCCCCTTCTGCCCCTTCCTTCCCTTGCGAGTCCGCCCTGCTAACGGAGTTCTTTTAACACTCTCATTCTTTTCACCATCACCACCATCACTATCACTCTCACTAGATCCCGTTTTTATAGCTATATCCGCAGGGGGAGCAGAGGGCACATTAGGAGCAACCGAAACCCTCGGAGGTGCTATACAATAAGACAAATCTTCCTCGATTGAAGGATACAAATTACACTCCTTTCTTTCTTTACATCCCACACACTCCCTTTCATCATTCACTTCTAAAACCAAGATACCACATTCCTTTTGCCATTCTTCTTTCCGATATAAAACATAAAACAAATCCAAATATGGTATTTCACCCCATTTTTCATTTCTCCTTAAAAATTGCATCAAAGATTCCATTATCCCCAATTCCAGTGTACCATTCACCGGCCATCCCGCTTCCCCAATCTCATATTCAGGCCACCAATGATTACAATAATCTATCATTTTACTTTTATCCAATTCTTAATAATACCCCTCACTTTTCCACTGTTTCAATATACAACCTAATGGTGTATTTCCAGGTATTTTACCATTGGCTTGCACTAAGGTTTTAAAAATTTTAAAAGACATCATATTACAACCTTCAATTCCACCTTTAATCCCAATAAACCAATATACCTTAAACCAATATACCTTCTCACCGTCCTTCCCTAAAACAAACAGGAGGCGAGTTCCGGTCCTGCATCCTTAGATGTCTTATGGCCGGAGCCTAGGCTTTTTTACCAACCACCAAATCCAAATCCAATTATCACCTTTTTCCAATATAAAGCACCTTCGGGCTTACCTTGGCAGTTGTCCAACAGGCGCAGGGGTTGGGCACGACTGATGTCTCCCCGAGAAGTGCTCGGTGCCGGCTTGGAGTGGATGGGGATGCGAACCGCCCCAGCAGCCCTCGGAGTCCTGCCGCGGTCGCCAGAAAACTGTTGCCCGATTGATAAATGACACAAAACTCGCATAAGTTTTGTGGGTGCTTTATTGAGGGCCCGGGGAGCTTGGAGGACTCACGTCCCAAAGTCCGAGCCCCCAAAATTCATGTATGGGTGCTTCCCTCTTATACATGCGATTCACAACAAAGTCTCTAAGAAACTGTTCCCCATTCCCCTTGCCTATTCTCCAAGAAACAGTTCCCCGTTCCCCTTGCCTGGTCACAGACCCTTGTGATACATTCCTTGGTTCACAAACAAGATCATTAATCCTCTGCTTATCTTATTCTAAGAGCATTGCATGCTGCCTCCAGACAGGTTAGCATTCTTACTTTCCTGCACTAGTTTAATTATTTATTAAATCCCTAAGACTACCTGCTAGGTTACACACAAAACCCAACACACTTTCAACGGCTACAAAACTACTTTTTAACAAACCAGTTCACACACAACACACTATAATTAAATATTTTGCTAAATTTCATTATTTTCCAACAATAATAGTCTCTGGGTTCCATGAAGCCCCGCAGGGTCACCGTGGCCCCTTGGTTGCATGGGCTCCAGTGGTGCCACAATGATCCCCTTGGTTCCACGAGATCCTCAGAGTGTCCCAGGGATCTTCCTTCTTTCCCAAGGAAAGAACCCAGCCCCAGGGTTCTGTTGAAGCGGCATCCACCAGAGGCCAAGGCCAGCCAGACTTGACGGTACTGACAGATTTACCTGGGAGCAAGCCTTGGTATAGGGAATTTTGGAGGTGGAATCCCAATTTCAGACATGGACACCTGGAGGAGAAGGACGGTTCTTTTACATAGGAAGGAAAGCACGGAACACCGATATTTGAGGGGTGAATGAATGGTGGCCATCAGAGGCCTAAGTCAGCCAGACCTCTCTGTTCTAGTTGCTTTTGTATAAAAGCAACCCTTGGATATAGGGAATTTGCGAGGTGGAATCCCAATTTTGGCCATTTCTTTGTAGATAAGAACGACAGTTCTTTTTCATAGGAAGGAAAGCATGGAGCCCAAGTGTTTCAAAGGCAAAAGAGGGGACAGGTGGCTCCTGTCCTGGCTCCCAAGCCAGCCAGGCCTGATTGTCATGGCAACTTTTTTCATGGAGGGTCCTTGGATATCAGAGGAGAAATCTCACTTTTGAACTTGGACTCCTTGAGAAGAAGGATGGTTCTTTTCCATAAGAAGGAAAGCATAGAGCCACAGTGTTTTGAGGCAGGTGAGGGACAGCTCCCAAGTGGCATGGCAGCTAGACCTGTCTGGCTTTCATTTGGGAGCAATCCTTGGATGTACAGAGTTTTGGAGGTAGAATTCCAGGTTTGGCTATGGGCACTGGGTCAGGATGGAGGGTTTTTACCAATAGGAAAGAAAAATGTCAAGTCTAAGTGTTTTTGAAGAAGATGAGAGGTGGTCACCCTTAGGCCAACACAGCCAGACCTGTCTGTCCTGGCACCTTTTATCTAGGAACTCTCCTTGGACATAGGGCATTTTGGAGGTGGAACATCAATTTTGGCCGTGGGTGCCTGAACAGAAAAAGAGTTCTTTTCATTAGGAAGGAAAGCATAGAACCCCAGTGTTTCAGGGGCAGTTGAGTGCCAGCCCTCAGGAAGACAAGGCCAGCTAGATTTGTCAGTCCTGGCAGCTTTTGTCTAGGAGCTATCCTTGGATATTGGGAATTCTTGAGGCAGATTCTCAATTTTGGCCATGAGCATCTGGTCGAGATAAATGTTATTTTCCCCTAAGCAGGAAAAGTACATGGTCCCAGGGTTTCAAAGGCAGATGAGAGGTGGCCCCTGGGTGGCCAAGGCAGGCAGACCTGTCTCTTCTGGCAGATTTCCTCTGAGAACAATCTGTGCATATATGGAAATTTGGAGGAGGAATTCAAGTTTGGCCATGCTCCCCTGGAGGAGAAGGACATTTCTCTCCCATAGGAAGGAAAGCCAAGAGGCCCAGTGCTTCAGGGGCTGATGAGAAGCAGCCCTCAACATGCCAAGGTCAGTCAGACCTGTCAGGTGATTGCTAGGAGGCCCAGCCAGCCAGACCTGTTCCATGTTCTCTTGGTTTCATGGGAGCCCACAGCGTCACAATGGTCTCCTTGGTTCCATGAGGCCCTGGAGTGTCACAATGTTCCCCTTGATTCTGTAGTGTCACAATGGCCCTGTGCTCCCATGAGGCCTTGCAATGTCACAATGGCTTCATGGTTCCACAAAGCTCTGATGTGTCACCATGGCCCTTCGGCTCCTTGCCCCCTCGCTGTGTCACAGGGGCTCCTCTGTGACACTACGGGATGCACAAGGTCACCATGGACCCTTGGTTCCTTGGGGCCCCCAAGTTTCACAATGGTCTCCTTGATTCCATGAGGCACCACAGTGTCACCATGGCCCCTTGGTTCCATGAGATTCCATAGTGTCACCGTGGTGTCCTTGGACATGCATTGTCACAACTGACCCTTGGTTCCATGAGGTTCCGTAGTGTCACTGTGGTCGCTGTCAGAGGCTGGATGAGATCGATGTCCCAAGACAACTTGAGATGCTCGAAATGCCCATGTGGGGCCAGGTCCGGGTCAGGTTTGTGGTGGAACAGAGCCCCGCCCCCAGCCCTGGTCTGGCAGAGCTGTCAATCACACAGCAGGGGCTGTGCTAACCCAGCTCTGATTAGCCCAGATGTTAATCAATCAATCACACACTAGCAGCTGGTGCCTACCCTGGCTCTGATTGGACAAGCAACTGGCAGTCCCACCCCAGGGGCAGGCACATGAAGGCCCAGGGGGTTAACAGCTGGAGCACGAGGCCAGCCCATGGTCTGGATCCTGCCTTCTCCTGGGGTTTCTCTGTTGGTAATGCTGGAACTCCAGCAGTTGGTACCTATGTGCGTCTCTTTCTATGGATCTTCTGTCTTTCTGTTGTTCTCTATTTCTTCTCCTTCTAATCCTACTTACCTGGAGCATTTCAGGGTAACTTCACATGTCAAGGATTAAAGGGTTTTAGGTTAAATGTGTGGGAATCCAAGGCACAGGGAATATTTCTCTGTCTGCTCTGAAGGGGTCCTGACCCCCAGAAAAACACTGCCTTTAACCATCCCCCATGGAGAGGACTTCCAGGACTTTGAGACAGATTAGAATTTACCAAAGTCCAAAATAGATTAGAGGGTAGTATAGCATGTGCCTTGGGTGAGAAATTTAGGTCTTGGGATTTTTAATATGATGTAGATAGGAAGCAAGATGGAGGAATTTGGATGTAGTCCCTTTCATCTTCTTCATCTACTCCATGTTCTGCAGTGTTGGTGGCACAGGGTCATTGGTCAAGGAAAGCACAGTGTAGAGGTTATGTGGAAAGTCAAGGGATGCGTAATTGGTAGATAAGTAGAAATAATATACATTTTAAGAGTTAATAAGTGAGACAACTTTAAAAGACCTTGAAACCGTACATTTTAGAGCCATTTTGAGGTGTTTATCCAGCATGCTTAGCCTGGTATGCACAGCATGCAAAACTTTAGAGAAGATAACAATAAACAAGAAGCTGAAGACCAAAAAAGTCCCATGCATCTCCTTTAACCTGGCACAGAACTGCTACAGGAGGGTTTCCCACATCCAGATAATGCCCACAAAGGCCGAATGTAAAACAAACATCAATACTGGCACCTTCACAATATTTATAATAGGTTGTTTTTTCCATAAAGTTGTTTAATGAAGAATGTTGTCTTAATTAGCCAATCATGTGAAATGTGTTGATTAAATGACCAATGAGGTCCATGTGTAGCAAACTAAGGTATAAAAGAAGAGGATTGTAAAAAGGGTGGCTTTTAGCCCTTAGCCTTCTGATCTGAGTCTGTGTCATCTCTGATTCAACAATGACATTTGGGGATCTATGGAGGCTATTGGGAATCCTTTCTGCACCTTGTGACCCAACAGGAGCTTCTCTAATAAACTTTGCCTGAAGCTCCCACTGTGCCGATGACAGAAACCCCTGTGAGTGTCTGGGACATCCCGGCTCTTTGGCAGCCTGGGGACTCCTGGGATGTCCCCATGGAGCCCCTGTGAGTGCCTGTGACAGATCGGTGCCTTTGCAGCCCAAGGTCCCCTGGGATGTCACCATGGAATGGCTGTGACTGCCTCTGAGCACACAGATCTTTACCATCCCCAGAAAGCCCTGGGAGGTCTCCATGGAGCCCCTGTCTCTGCCTATGACATTCCAGCTCTGGAACAGCCTGGAGACTCTTGGAAAGTCCCCAGGGAACCCCTGTGATGGCCTGTGACAAATCTGACCCTTAGCAGGCAACCACCACCAGGACCCTGTTGCTATGGTCAATTTCCATGGCAACCATCACCAGCTCCCTGTTGCTATGGTCAGTCCCTTGGCAGCTCCATGGATACCCCACGCCAGGGGTGGTTGCAATGGACACCAGCTCAGGCCTGCAGCCTGAGCCCGTTGCCATGGCAACCATTGGCAGCCCCATCCCCAGGCTCATGGGATCCCAGAACCACGGAACTGGCTGAGCTGGGAGGGACCCATCATGATCCTCCAGTCCAACTGCTGGCCCTGCACAGGACACCCCAACAATGCCAGCCTGGGCCTGGCAGCACTGTCCAAACGCTGCTGGAGCTCAGAGAGCCCTGGAGCTGGGACCCTTCCCTGGGGAGCCTGGGCAGGGCCCCAGCAGCCTCTGGGCAAAAACCTTTTCCTGACATCCAACCGGAGCCTGCCCCGACTCAGCTGCAGCCGTTCCCTCCACTCCTGTCCCTGGGCACCAGAGGGAAGAGTATCCCACAGCCCCAGCCAGGGACCCGCTCCCAAGGCTGTTGCCATGGCCACCAGGGCTGGGACCAGCTGGGATGCTCGGTTTCCACGGGCCGGGGTTCAGGAATGGGATTCCCCAATTTCCTGCTCCTGCTAAAACTGCTCTGCCCTCACTGCCCTCCTGCCTCCCATGGAAGCACAAAAGGCAAAGATCCTGGGCTGGGATAAGAATAATTTATTGCGAACAGCAAAAAGATAAGAAACATACAGAACAGAAACAATATTGATAAGAGAAGGGAGAAATAAAACTTTACAGGGAAAACTAAAACACAACTTACTGGGTCTCCCTGGCCACAATTTCCCCCTGCCTGGAAAGGGCACTCCTCTCCTCAGGGAAAGAGACACAGAGAGTTCCATTCCTGCCCCTGGCAATAACCTGAGGTTGGAGTGAATGTAATGACAAGGCCATGGCCAGACCCTCATGTTTTTCAATCCCACATCATATCAAGGGCAGGGGCAGGACGACAGGCAGGTGTCTTCCCAGCATGGATCACAGGGAAAATGGATCACAAAGACTCTTCTCAATGTGGGTTCTCCCATGGGTAATGAAGATAGAGCAGTGCATGAAGCTGTTCCTGCAGCTGGGGCATTTGCAGGGCCTCCCTTACTGGTGGCTCTGTTGGTGTCTTGTCAAGTGAGAGCTCTGGGTGAAGCTCTTCCCACACTGGGGACACTTGAAGGGCCTCTCCCCAGTGTGGATGCACCGGTGCCTGATGAGGGTGAAGTTGTGCTTGAAGCCCTTCCCACAGTCTGGACAGCAAAATGGCCTCTCATCTGTATGAATCCGCTCATGCAGGAGGAGATGGGAGCTGGTGTGAAACCTCTTCCCACATGTGGCGCACTGGTAGGGCCCCTCCCATGTGTGGATGTGCTGGTGCCTGATGAGGTGGGAGCTGTGGTTGAAGCCCTTCCCACAGTCAGGACAGCAGAAGGGCCTCTCCTCCGAGTGAATCTGTGGGTGCTGGAGGAGCCTGGAGCTGGTGTGAAACCTCTTCTGACACTGGGGACACTCATAGGGCCTCTCCCCAGTGTGGATGCCTTGGTGGGTCACAAGGGTGGATCTGTAGCTGAAGCCCTTCCCACATTCCCCACACTCGTAGGCCCATTCCCCGGTGTGGATCATGTGGTGGCTGACCAGGTGCTTGCTCTGTTTGAAGCTCTTCCCACACTGCAAGCACTTGTGGGGCTTCTCCCTATCACGAAGCTGCTCATGAACCACCATCTGTGAGCTCTGCCTAAAGCTCTGTCCCCCTTCCTAGCTCTGGGTGGTTCTTTCTTCCCAGAGAATCCTGGGCTGGCTCTGGAGCCCCCCCTCCTGTGGGATCTCTGTGGCATTTCCTCCATGTTGGATTCCTCTGCACTAGAGTCACTCAAAATGGCCTCTTTCACAAGGTTCTGATGTGGAGATTTTTCCTCCCTGGTCTCCATCCTCAGCTCCTTACCTGGGGAAGGAAGGAGAAAGCGAGGATGGGATTTGCCTCCGTGCCAGAGGGAAGGGGAAGGAGATCCCCCCAGTGCATCACTGGCAGGATGGCATTGGCACCAGGGTTGTCCTGCAGCTGGGGGCCGACCTGGGCTGGGAGATGGAGCAGGAGAGAGGGGGAAAGGAGCACTGATTTCCTCCTCATCTGCCTGGGTGCCCCAGGGCATCTTCCTCTTCCTCGCAGCTTTCTCCTCCATCAGGTGAAGGTTTGGGAATGGGAAATTTTGTTTTGGGAGGAAAACAAGGGATGAGCACATTGAGTTTTGTACTGGTTTGACGGCAAACATGAGGGAAAATCTAAGTCAGAATTACAATTTAATAAGAAAATTAGGACCAAGGCAATGATACAGAAACACTGCCTTAAACTGACAGAGTCACGATATAACCTGACACCCTGTTGGTCAGGGTGGTGGTAGCAGTCCCATTAAATGGTGGGTGAAGTCCTGTTGGAGTGATGAACGTGGTTCTGTCAAAGCAGTGATCCTGTAGAAGGGTCTGGTCTTCCTTTGGAGGTCCAGTGGTGGTTATGGAGCTCTTGTCCTCTGGGAATCCAGTAGGCAAGGTGCTCCTGGTGCTTCAAGCCTCAGCTTATATCCAGGTAGGAATGCTTGGATCCTCCCCCTGGGCGGAGCATCCCACAATGGGATGATGGAATTTTATCAGTCCTGCAGTGACACTCAATGACCCATTCACAGAAGATATCTCCCCTGGAGGGCGTTATCAGGGGTGAGTCATGGAAGCAATAAAGAACACTGCCCCACCTGTTTATAACAGTTGATGAAGATGGGGATTGCAAACATGCATTTGGTTACATCTTACATTGTAACCTGAAACAGTGGGGTAATCCCTGCTCTTGGGGTGAACACCACCCCTCTTACCCAAACTGGCTCAGGTGTAAAACCCCTACCATGGGATGGCAACACACACACAGGGGACAATGTCACACTTGCCCTGCTCCAGGGGAGGTCTCTGTCCCTGTCACTCCCTCTCTCTCCCCACCTTTTCTCTTTTTTCGATCTCTCTCTCTACCTCACATTTACTGTTTAATAAAATCTACTTTGGATTTGGTCTCGTTAGCACCTTAATTGGGGCAGAGGCATCTATCTACCATTTTTCTTAACCATATTGCAACAATATTTTGGCGCAGTGAGTTCAGGCACTGTTGTTTGACCCCAAGTGCCTTTGAGTACAGCATGGTTCCTTCCACTGAGGAGGTCGTTGTTCTTTCTGAAAGAACTCTGGGAAACATGGACACAGCTTCCTTTGAGTGACTTATGGGAGAACTGATGAGGAAAATGGCCATTGTGGGTGGCCAGTGTAAAGTAAATGTTTTGTTTTCCTTCCGGAACACAGTTTGTTAAAATCACTGGAGGAAAGGGAGCAGTTTGTTAAAATCACTGGAGGAAAGGGAGCAAATGTTACCAGAGAGACTGACAAGGTTCATTCACACTGCGGTGAGGAACACAAGGCTGCTGAAAGTCCTATAAGATGCCCAGCCCAAGTTGCTAAATTCCCAAATAACTCCAGCCAGGGGCCTCTGGGAGGATTTTTTTTTTTTGAGAGTGTTCAGAGCTGGCAGATCTTTTGAGCCCCAGATATCTCCGGGCTCCCTAAGAGGAGCTTTTTCAGGGACAGAGGACCTGTGATCACCCATCGGGAAGGTCCCGGGGGTTCAAAATAGGGATGGCCCGGTACCGACGGGACGGGACATTGATTTTGGGGATCCCCGTGAGAGCCGGGGCTGTAGAACGGGGGACGCCCGGGGTGGGGAGAGGGGAAGGGGCGATACCGGAGCTGGGGGACCTCTGGCAGCCCGGAGATGAGGCGGGGAAAGGACCCCCTGACCCTGACAGGGGCGTGTCCTGGGGTGGCTTCATGGTGCTCATACCCCCATCGGTCTGTTTAGCCCAGAAATTAGTTCTGCACCTTTAAGGCTGGTTCTGAGAGCGAAGGGGAGGAAGAAGAAGCTGCAGTTTGTTTTCAGGAACTGCACTCACTCCTCTACATTCCATTTGCTGGATGGAGAGACAGCAGGACAGAGCTCTCCTTTGCTTTTAGTTAGTTTTTAGGTCTCTGAGGCAGAGAAGTTCCCTGTGGACTGTGGGTTTTCTTTTTCTTTGGAGCTGTTTAAATCTGCTCTTGACTGAACACCAGAGAGCAACGGCAGCTTGCACCTTTGGCCCACCTGGCCGGGCCTGGGCCGTGACATTTCCAGTGCTGGAGGGGCCAATAAGAGACTGATAAGAGGCTGAGTGAGCCGAGCTACAGACCAAGGAGTCTTTATGAGTTTCTCATCTCTTTTGGAGTAGCAGGAGGTAGTATTGCTTAATATTGTTCAAATTTTTTGCTGGTGAATGCTTTGCCTGTTAAATAAAGGGTTTTATTAACTATTCTCCAAGAATTTTCCCAAACTGGCCGAGGGTTGGGCTGCTGAATCTGCATTGTAGAGGAAACTCTTTTTGGAGATTTTCAACCAAATTTGCCCTAAACCAGGACAGGCTGGTGGAAAGAAGGGGGAACCCCAAGTGGCTGGATTGAGGGGAGGCTGGAGAGGGGGACCCTGCGACTCCAAAAACTCCCAAAATCCAAAAGCAGGACCCTGGAGAGGGGGGATCCCCAGCAGCCCTGAGATGGGGGACCACCAGAACCCAAGAGGGATGAAACTGGACATGGGACAGTCCTGGTAGCCTTTTTTTATTCACTCTTGATTTTGGGACATCAGGTGACTTCTAGAGATTGACTTGGGCAAGAGGAATCCCAGACTGAAGGCATTCACACCTTGTTTTTCCCAAACAAGGTTTTTCCCCAGACTATCTCATAGAGACATCCCCCCTGTCTCACTCTGGGTGAGCTCAGTCCCAAACTTGACCCAGATCCTGGTCTCAATCTCATTCCACATTTAGACATCCTCACAGTTCTGTATTTTATCTCATACCAGTCTCAGACTTGTCTAGCCCCAGACCCAGTCCCAATCCCAGCCTTAAAGCCAATCCCACTTTTAGCCTTAACCCCAATCCCAGCTCTAATCCAAATCGCAGCTCCAACTCCAACCCAAGCCCCAGTTGCAGCCCCTTCCTAAATCCTCAGCCCCAAACCAAATCCCAGCTTCCGCCCTTCTGGGGCTTTGGGGTGTCTCTGTCCCTCTGACCCCGATAATGTTTGGGTGCAGTCACACGAGGGCGGAGAGGGACAGAGACCCCCCAGCCTCCCCAGATGTGAGAAGGTCGGAGAGCCCCCCCAGCCCCGAGCACCCTCAGCGGTGAGAGGGACACAGAGCCCCTGGTCCCCAGCCCTGCACAGGCATTTCCTGAGGCCAGAGGGATGGAGACCCCCTGAGAATCCCTCAGGATGAGGGGACAGAGAGCCCCGAGCATCCCCTGGGCTGAGAGGGACAGAGACTGCCCCAAGCACCCCCTGGCACAGGAGTGAGAGGGAAGGAGACCCCCCAGGCATTTCCTGGGGTGAGAATGATGGAGACCCCCAGGGGAATGGCCTGGGGAGAGAGGGACAGGGACACCCCCTGGGGAATGGCCTGGGGTGACAGGGACAGGGACACCCCCTGGGGAATGGCCTGGGGTAACAGGGACAGGGACCCTCCCCAGCCCCTCCCAAGCATCCCCCAGCGTGAGAGGCACAGAGCATCCCCTGGGCACCGGACAAAATAAACTTTGCAGAAATCAAACTTAACTCTGCATAAAATACTTTGATGAATATTTGCTTTTCCCACAAGTCACGTGATGAAAACGCAAACAAATCCCAAAATTTTATAAACTGACAATAGAAGATATTTTGTGGCAAATCCAAATTCCATTGGTCCCGCACAGCGCCAGCTCAGCTGCGGGCACATTCTGATAAAAGAAAAGTGGAAATTAGGCCCAATACAGAATATGAAAAGGAAGGGGAAGCTCTGGGTAGCTGTCACAAAGGTGACAGGGACAAAGAGAAAAATTATTCTAACGTTTGGCAAAGTCGCCCAGCCTGTGTAAAAGCATGACCGGGACAGAGACCTCCCCTGGAGGGGGCCAAGTGTGACATTTTCCCCTGTGTGTGTGGCCTTCCCAGGGTGGGGGTTTTACACCTGAGCCAGTTTGGGTAAAGGGGGTGGTGTTCAGCCACCCAAGCAGGGATTACACCACTGTTTCAGGTTGTAATGTAAGATGTAACCAAATGCATGTTTTCAATCCCCATCTTCATCAACTGCTATAAACAGGTGGGGCAGCGTTCTTTATTGCTTCCATGACTCACCCCTGATAACGCCCTCCAGGGGAGATATCTTCTGTGAATGGGCCATTGATTGTCACTGCAGGACTGATAAAATTCCATCATCCCATTGTGATATGCTCTGCCCAGAGGGAGGATCCAAGCACTTCTACCTGGATATATTCTGAGGCTTTTAACACCAGGAGCACCTTGCCTGCTAGATAGTAATTCTGGTTTAGACCCTCCCCTGGTTTGCCTTCTAACCAGTACAAAATTTAGTGTACTCATCTCTTGTTTTCCTCCCAAAACAAAATTTCCCATTCCCAAACCTTCACTGATGGAAGAGGAAGCTGTGAGGAAGAGGAAGATGCCGCAGGACACCCAGGCAGGTGAGGAGGAAGTCAGTGCCCCTTTCCCCCTCTCTCCTGCTCCATCTCCTAGCCCAGCATGGCCCCTGGCTGCAGGACAACCCTGCTGCCAATGCCATCCTGCCAGCGATCAACTGGGGGGATCTCCTACCCCTTCCCTCTGGTACGGAGGCAAATCCCACCCTCTCCTTGTCCTTCCTCCTCCAGAAAAGCAGCTGAGCATGGAGAACAGGGAGGATAAAGCCCCATGGCAGAACCTCGTAGAAGAGGCTGTTTTGAGCGGCTCCATAGCACAGGAATGTGGTGTGGAGGAAAAGCCCCAGAGATCTCACAGGAGGAGGGGCTCTAAACCCAGCCCAGGGGGCTCTGAAGAGGAAAGACCCACCTTGAGCCAGGAAGGTAGACAGAGCTTCAACCAGACCTCAAAGCTGGTGGTCCATGAGCAGCTTCATGATGGGGAGAAGGCCCACAAGTGCTTGGAGTGTGGGAAGAGCTTCAGGCAGAGCAGCACCCTGATCCGCCACCAGTGCATCCACACTGGGGAGAGGCCCTACGAGTGTCCTGAGTATCAGAAGAGGTTTCAGGCCAGCTCCCATCTCCACTGCCACCAGCAAAATCACACAGAGGAGAGGCCCTTCCGCTGCCATGAGTGCATGAAAGGCTTCAAGAAAAAATCCACCCTTACCACCCATCAGCACATCCATACTGGGGAGAGGCCCTAAGACTGCCCCACATCAGGAGAAGAGCTTCTCCATGAGCTCGGACTTGACCAGACATCAATGGAGTCATCAGTAAGGAAGTTCTGTGAGTGCCCCAACTGCAGGAAGAGCTTCATGCCCAGCTCCAGCTTCTTTCCCCATTGGAAGTCACATGTTGGGAAGAGCCCTGGTGATCCATGTTCCCTGTGATCCATGCTGGGAAGACAGCTGTCCCTTTTCCTGCCCCTGCCAATGACATGATGTGGCAGTGAAAACATGAGGATGTTCCCATGGTCCTGTCATTACATCCACTCCCACCTCAGGTCATTGCCAGGGGCTGGAAAGGGGCTCTCTCTCTCTCCCCAGAGGAGACGGGTGTCCTTTCCAGGCAGGGGGAAATACGTGGCCAGGAAGATCCTGCTGTGGATGTTGTAGTTTTCCCTGGAAATACCTTTTCTTATCTCTTCTGTTATCAATATTGTTTCTGTTCCATTTTTTCCTTATCTCGTTGCTGTTCCCAATAAATTGTTCTTATCCCAGCCCAGGATCTTTGCCTTTTGTGCTTTCCATGGGAGGCGGGAGGGCAGCGAGGGCAGCGCAGTTTTAGCAGGAGCAGGAAATTGGGGAATCCCATTCCTGAACCCCGGCCCGTGGAAACCGAGCATCCCAGCTGGTCCCAGCCCTGGTGGCCATGGCAACAGCCTTGGGAGCAGGTCCCTGGCTGGGGCTGTGGGAACCTCTTCCCTCTGGTGCCCAGGGACAGGAGTGGAGGGAACGGCTGCAGCTGAGTCGGGGCAGGCTCAGGTTGGATGTCAGGAAAAGGTTTTTGCCCAGAGGCTGCTGGGGCCCTGCCTAGGCTCCCCAGGGAAGGGTCCCAGCTCCAGGGCTCTCTGAGCTCCAGCAGCGTTTGGACAGCGCTGCCAGGCCCAGGCTGGCATTGTTGGGGTGTCCTGTGCAGGGCCAGCAGTTGGACTGGAGGATCCTGATGGGTCCCTCCCAGCTCAGCCAATTCTGTGGTTCTGGGATCCCATGAGCCTGGGGATGGGGTGGCCAATGGTTGCCATGGCAACGGGCTCAGGCTGCAGGCCTGAGCTGGTGTCCATGGCAACCACCCCTGGTGTGGGGTCTCCATGGGGCTGCCAAGGGACTGACCATAGCAACAGGTGGCTGATGACGGTGGCCATGGAAACTGACCATAGCAACAGGGTCCTGGTGATGATTGCCATGGAAACTGACCATAGCAACAGGGTTCTGGTGATGGTTGCCCGCTAAGGGTCAGATTTGTCACAGGCCATCACAGGGGTTCCCTGGGGACTTTCCAAGAGTCTCCAAGCTGTTCCAGAGCTGGAATGTCACAGGCAGAGACAGGGGCTCCATGGACACCTTCCAGGCATTCCTGGGGACTGTAAAGGGCCATGTGTTCAGAGGCAGTCACAGCCATTCCATGGTGACATCCCAGGGGACCTTGGGCGGCAAAGGCACCGATCTGTCACAGGCACTCACTGGGGCTCCACGGTGACATCCCAGGAGTCCCCTGCCTGCCAAAGAGCTGGGGTGTCCCAGACACTCACAAGCATTCCTGTCATGGGCACAGTGAGACCTTCAGGCAAAATTTATTAGGGAAACTCCTGTTGGGTCACAGGGTGCAGAAAGGATTCCCAATAGCCCCCATAGATGCCCAAACGTCACCATTGAATCAGAGATGACACAGACTCAGATCAGAAGGCTAAGGGCTAAAAGCCACCTGTTTTTTCAATCCTCTTCTTTTATACCTTGGTTTGCTGCAGGTGGACCTCACTGGTCCTTTAATCAACGCATTTCACATGATTGGCCAATTAAGACAACACCCTTCAGTAAACAATTTTATGGAAAAAAGCCAACTTATTCCAAACATTGTCAGCCAAGTGTTTCCGCAAAAATCCACTCAGATAACACCATTTATTGATGTTCGTTTTATGTTGGGCCTTTCTTGGGGATCCTTGGATGGGGGAATCCCTCCTGTAGCAGTTCTATGCCAGGTAAAAAGAGATGCACAGGACTTTTTCAGTCTTCAGCTTCTTGTTTATTGTTATCTCATCTAAAGTTTTGCATTGCTGTCCACACCAGGCTCAGTGTACTGGAAAAGCACTGTAAAATGGCCCCAAAACGTGCAGTTTCAAGCTCTTTTAACATTGTCTCATCCAATAAACACTTGAAAGGTGCATTATTTCTACTTATCTACCAATAACTCATCCCTTGACTGTCCACATAACCTCTGCACTGTGCTTTCCATGACCAATCACCCTGTGCTACCAACAGTGCAGAAAATAGAGCAGATGAAGAAGACAGGGACTACACCCAAATTCCTCTGTCTTGTTTCCTATCTATACCATACTAACAACCCCAAAAACCAAAATTTCTCACCCAAGGAACATACTACAGTACTCTCTATTACCTATTTCACACTTTGGTAAATTCTAATCTATCTCAAAGTCTTGGAAATCCTCTCCATGGGGGAAGTTGAAAGGCAGTGTTTCTCTGGGGGTCAGGACCCCTCAGAGCAGACAGAGAAATATTCCCTGTGCCTTGGATTCCCACACATTTAACCTAAAACCCTTTAATCCTTGACATGTGAAGTTACCCTGAAATGCTCCAGGTAAGTAGGATTAGAAGGAGAAGAAATAGAGAACAACAGAAAGACAGAAGATCCATAGAAAGAGACGCACATAGGTACCAACTGCTGGAGTTCCAGCATTACCAACAGAGAAACCCCAGGAGAAGGCAGGATCCAGACCATGGGCTGGCCTCGTGCTCCAGCTGTTAACCCCCTGGGCCTTCATGTGCCTGCCCCTGGGGTGGGACTGCCAGTTGCTTGTCCAATCAGAGCCAGGGTAGGCACCAGCTGCTAGTGTGTGATTGATTGATTAACATCTGGGCTAATCAGAGCTGGGTTAGCACAGCCCCTGCTGTGTGATTGACAGCTCTGCCAGACCAGGGCTGGGGGCGGGGCTCTGTTCCACCACAAACCTGACCCGGACCTGGCCCCACATGGGCATTCCGAGCATCCTAAGGTGTCTTGGGACATCGATCTCATCCAGCCTCTGACAGCGACCACGGTGACACTACGGAACCTCATGGAACCAAGGGTCAGTTGTGACAATGCATGTCCAAGGACACCACGGTGACACTATGGAATCTCATGAAACCAAGGGGCCATGGTGACACTGTGGTGCCTCATGGAATCAAGGAGACCATTGTGAAACTTGGGGGCCCCAAGAAACCAAGGGTCCATGGTGACCTTGTGCATCCCGTAGTGTCACAGAGGAGCCACTGTGACACAGCGAGGGCGCAAGGAGCCGAGGGGCTGTAGTGACACATCAGAGCTTTGTGGAACCATGAAGCCATTGTGACATTGCAAGGCCTCATGGGAGCACAGGGCCATTGTGACACTACAGAATCAAGGGGAACATTGTGACACTCCAGGGCCTCATGGAACCAAGGAGACCATTGTGACGCTGTGGGCTCCCATGAAACCAAGAGAACATGGAACAGGTCTGGCTGGCTGGGCCTCCTAGCAATCACCTGACAGGTCTGACTGACCTTGGCATGTTGAGGGCTGCTTCTCATCAGCCCCTGAAGCACTGGGCCTCTTGGCTTTCCTTCCTATGGGAGAGAAATGTCCTTCTCCTCCAGGGGAGCATGGCCAAACTTGAATTCCTCCTCCAAATTTCCGTATATGCACAGATTGTTCTCAAATGAAATCTGCCAGAAGAGACAGGTCTGCCTGCCTTGGCCACCCATAGGCCACCTCTCATCTGCCTTTGAAACCCTGGGACCATGTGCTTTTCCTGCTTAGGGGAAAATAACATCTATCTCGACCAGGTGCTCATGGCCAAAATTGAGAATCTGCCTCCAGAATTCCCAATATCCAAGGATAGCTCCCAGACAAAAGCTGCCAGGACTGACAAATCTAGCTGGCCTTGTCTTCCTGAGGGCTGGCACTCAACTGCCCCTGAAACACTGGGGCTCTGTGCTTTCCTTCCTAATGAAAAGAACTCTTTTTCTGTCCAGGCACCCATAGCCAAAATTGATGTTCCACCTCCAAAATGCCCTATGTCCAAGGAGAGTCCCTAGATAAAAGGTGCCAGGACAGACAGGTCTGGCTGTGTTGGCCTAAGGGTGGCCACCTTTCATCTTCTTCAAAAACACTTAGACTTGGTATTTTTCTTTCCTATTGGTAAAAAACATCCATCCTGGCCCGGTGCCCATAGCCAAACCTGGAATTCTACCTCCAAAACTCCGTACATCAAAGTATTGCTCCCAAATGAAAGCCAGACAGGTCTAGCTGCCATGCCACTTGGGAGCTGTCCCTCACCTGCTTCAAAACACTGTGGCTCGATGCTTTCCTTCCTATGGAAAAGAACCATCCTTCTTCTCAAGGAGTCCAAGTTCAAAAGTGAGATTTCTCCTCTGATATCCAAGGACCCTCCATGAAAAAAGTTGCCATGACAATCAGGCCTGGCTGGCTTGCGAGCCAGGACAGGAGCCACCTGTCCCCTCTTTTGCCTTTGAAACACTTGGGCTCCATGCTTTCCTTCCTATGAAAAAGAACTGTCGTTCTTATCTACAAAGAAATGGCCAAAATTGGGATTTCACCTCGCAAATTCCCTATATCCAAGGGTTGCTTTTATACAAAAGCAACTAGAACAGAGAGGTCTGGCTGACTTAGGCCTCTGATGGCCACCATTCATTCGCCCCTCAAATATCGGTGTTCCGTGCTTTCCTTCCTATGTAAAAGAACCGTCCTTCTCCTCCAGGTGTCCATGTCTGAAATTGGGATTCCACCTCCAAAATTCCCTATACCAACGGTTGCTCCCAGGTAAATCTGTCAGTACCATCAAGTCTGGCTGGCCTTGGCCTCTGGTGGATGCCCCTGCAACACTGGGGCTGGGTTCTTTCCTTGGGAAAGAAGGAAGATCCCTGGGACACTCTGGGGACCTCATGGAACCAAGGGGATCCTTGTAGCACAACTGGAGCCCATGGAACTAAGGGGCCATGGCTACACAGAAAGTCTCCATGGACCCAGAGACCATTATGACTCTGTGGGGCCTGATGGAACCATGGAGACCATTGTGACCCTTCAGGGCCTCGTGTCACCAAGGGGGCATTATGACACCTCAGGTCCTCGTGGAAGCAAGGGACCACTGGGACACTGTGGGGCCCCATGGGAACCAAGGGAACATGGAGCAGGTCTGGCTGTAAGCACTGAGCCCGGCCGGGGTCACGGAACCATCTGCAGGCCCCGGGTGAGATATGAACTCTTTCAGTGCTTCCATCCTCCCTCGAGTGAGAGAAAAGGACAAAGTGAAGGCACACAGAGGAGCAACATGAAGACACCGAGGTCAGTGAAGAGGAAGTTGAGTCCCAGATGGGAGGGATGAGGAGATGTCCTGATCTTGGGGCTGAAATCCTCTTGTAAAGCCATGGAGAAGGATGTAATTGATACATCAGACTCTCTTTTTCCCTGTATCGCATTGAAAAGTATGGGGACATGACTTGTTCAGCAAAGGCCTCCATGCTAAAGTAGCAAATGTCAAAGTAGCTGTGATCCCATGAGAAGTTTGAACATGGAAAAAGGGAAGCGTGATGAGATCCTGTGCCTTCACAGGGAGAAGAAAAAGATGTCCTCAGAGATGAAGATTATTTCAGAAATACATGAGGAGAACCTTTGCTCTTACACAGCTCATCTTTTAACTAATACCCCATAAGCTGACATGGCCCATAAACACAACTGTAAAAGTGCTTTGAACAACTGGGAGGGATGTCACAATTGCAGATTTTTCTGGGCAGTTGCTATTCATGGAAATTGAGAGCGACAAGAGAAGTGTCTCTTCTGGAAAAGTCTCCATAGCATGAAAGAGAGACTCCTCTCCCTAAGAGAACTCAAGAAGGACTATGCTAGTTGAGGTAAACTGACTGAAAATTCTAGGTTTGTCTTTGTATTGTCAGTAAGAAAGAAAAGGTTGTAGGGAGACGAGAAGTGTTCTGAAAGTTGTGTTCTTATTACTCTTTCTTTTAGTTGCTATTAATGAACTTTTCCTTATACCCTCTTAAAATTTTGAGCCTGCTTTGCTGTTCTCCTAATCTTATCACACAGGAGGAAATGAGTAAGTATATTCTAGTGAGTGCACCGGTAATCAGCCAACACCTAAGCCACCACAATAATTGCTGCATTCTCCAAGAAATCTCAAATTGGTGAACAAAAATCACTACAGAAATATTTCTGATGAACTGCACTAGAGCAGAGGGAAATCAAGGCAGAGCCATGGTTTGTCAGGACTTGTTTGATCCTAATGAGCCCCGTGGTGCATTTGGAGCTGAGCCCTGGAACCTCAGGGTCTGAGAGGAGATTGCAGAAACATTTCTAGGAGTCAAAGTCAGAAGAAAACCCCAAAGTGTCTCAAATCATGGATGCATCCCACTGAGGTCCATCTGCTACACAGGCTCCTCATGGACTCCTTGGAGGAGAGATCTGGAGGCCAGGATGGCACAAAAACTTCTCAGAGACTCAGTGTGGAAAGGAAAATCCAGAGTACCTTAAAAATCTTGAGTACCTCAAAGTATTAATGAGCCGTCAGTGCAAAGCTCTCAAGGGACTTGTTAAAGCAGACAATTGGGGCCATGATTGCAGAAACCTCTCACAGAGTCTGTATCAAAAGGGAAACACCAAGTACCTTAAAATAACTGAAGTACCTTGAAGCATTAATGAGCCCACTGAATGTTGTTACTGACAAAGCCTCTCCAGGGACTAAATACAGCAGATAATTGGAGGCCATGATTGCACAAATCTCTCAGAGACTCCAAGGCAAAAGCCAAACCCAAAGTCCTTTGAAAAACCTGCAGTCCCTACAGGAAGAATTAAGGAGCCCCCAAGGGCATTCCTGAGCGAGGCTCCCCAGGGACTCCTTCCAGCAGATCCTTGAGGCCCCTGGGATGTGGGCTAGGGGGGGATGTTGAGGGCGGGACCAGGGGCTGACAGTGCCCAGCCTGGCTGGGGCTGTGCCAGGAGGCCCCAGGGCCTCACGACAAGGTGTCTCCTCACAGCCCTTGGTGGCACAGATCCTGCTGTGCCCCAGGGCACCAAGACTTGCCTTCTCTTTGTCCCCACCTGTCAGCACTGCCTCCAGTTCTCTGCTCTGCCTGGGGACACTTTCTCAGTTGTGTTCCTCAGTGGGACCCATTAAAAGTCCAAGAAACTTTGGAGTTGGATTCTGACTTGGAGTTCTGGAGAGGTTTCTTCAGCTCCCTCTCAGGGACTGATGTTCATGGCCTGAGCACAATGCCCCAGAGGTTCATTAAAGTCCTTGTGCTCTGTCTTTGCAGATGAACTGGGCTGGGCTCGTGGCACAGAGGCAGCTCCTGGTAACCAAGAGGAGCTTCAAAAGCACATTTCTCTTGATGAGCAGCTCTTCTGCCAGCCCAGCAGGGCTGGGACACTGCCTGCTGCCATCCTGGGCACAGCATAGAGGCACAGAGAGCTTCAATCAGTCAGGGCTGGGAAGGTGCTGAGAAGTGCCTGGGGCACAATCACAGCCAGTCCTTTGCACAGGAACCCAGGAACCTCTGACTGCAGGACAATGCAGCTGCAGCTCCTGAAGCCATCTCCTAAAAGCTGGAACCTCCCACTGCCTACAGACTCTGTGAGTACAACTCTGGGTGTTTCTGGTGCAAAGGAGGAGAAATGCTCATGAAGCTCTGACATGCTGAGGGGTTCTAATAAGTCATAGAATATTTCCAAGACAAGCTTTTTAACAAAAGTGAGGAAATTTACTAAGAGTTCAAGTATTCAGTTTCCTATTATTGGAGAATGTCAGGAAGGGAGGGTTAAATATTAAAGATAATATAATAATAATCATTATATTCTTCAAGTCCCTGAGATATCCAAACTGTTGGTTTAGCGATCAATACATTCACAGGAGTTCCCTAATGTGCTTTCAGTCATTCTGCCCATGGACAGCACCAGCGTCACCTTTGCTGGACCCATCCGGCTCAGTCTGAGCTGTTCTTTCTACAAGCTGCAAACAGAACCTGCCACAGCCAGTGCCCTGCAAACAGGCAGGGTTCTGTCAGGCCAAGGAGAGTGCACAGAGATTTGGGGTCTGTGAGTGCTGGCATGGAGAGAACAGGCACAGGGAAACACCTGCAGGAGGAAAACCTCCAGGAGGCAGCGAGAAGATCGGGCAATGAGAGAAAACAAAACCCAGGAATGCTGTGGCAGGGAGAGTTTAGAGATGCCCACAGGATCCCCTCCAGTGCAGCCCCTCCCTCTGAAAAAGCCCCCTCCTTCCTGTGCCCCAGCCAAGCCTCTGCCCTCAGGGCCGGGGCTCCAAGGCGTGCAGCCCCTCCTGTGCAGGCAGAGCTGCAGCAAAGCTGTGGGGCAGCTCTGCAGCACCAGGCCCAGTTCCCTCTGCCAAGCACAGGGCTGGGAGCAGCTGCCCGGCCCTGGGGGCTCTGGCAGGGGGCACAGCTGGCTCAGGGTGCCGCTGTCCCCAGTGCCCGGCTCTGGGCAATGCTGTCAGTGCAGCCAGGGAAGGAGCTGCATCTTCCTTCACCCAATGCAGACATAAGGACACTTGGAAGTGTCCCTGAGATTTCAGACCAAGCTGGGACCTTCAATCCAGGGTGCAAACCTGTCCTAGAGCATTTCTGAGTTATAAGATTGATGGGGAAAGGCAGAGGTGTTGTGACACAGAAAATGCTGCTGGGTTGGTGAAATGAGCAAAGTGAGTCCTTGGCTACAAATGTGGAGCTGGGCTGTGGTGGATGCATCTGCTCCCAGCAGTAGGTGGTGGCATTTTAAGGGAAGCATAAGAAGGTGGTCACCTTACACCTGAGAAAGTTTAAAGCCCAAAGAAACTCTGAACAGGTCAAAATTACAGACCATCTCTCCTCAGTCTGCATTCATCATCTTGATGCAGGGAACTCACTCTGTTCTCCCTGAGAGCCTCAGACATGCTTATGTTTTTATATCCGAAACAACCAGCAGAGACATGGGGGGAGCTTATAAAGAAAACCTCAGAACTCCTAAACATTAAAGACCATGTCTGTGTGCTCATACCGAGGAGGATGTATGGGAAATGGCCTTGATTTTGTTTACAGGTACCTCCCCTAAGTCTTTACTGTCCTTTCTCCATGAACAGGTCCCCATGTCCCCAGCAAATGTCCAACAGCAGCTCCATCAGCCACTTCCTCCTGCTGGCATTGGCAGACACGCGGCAGCTGCAGCTCCTGCACTTCTGCCTCTTGCTGGGCATCTCCCTGGCTGTCCTCCTGGGCAACGGCCTCATCATCAGCGCCGTAGCCTGCGGCCAGCACCTGCACACGCCCATGTTCTTCTTCCTGCTCAACCTGGCCCTCAGCGACCTGGGCTCCATCTGCACCACTGTCCCCAAAGCCATGCACAATTCCCTCTGGGACACCAGGGACATCTCCTACACTGGATGTGCTGCTCAGCTCTTTTTCTTAATGTTCTTCATTGGAGCAGAATTTTATCTGCTGACCATCATGTGCTACGACTGCTACATGTCCATCTGCAAACCCCTGCACTACAGGACCCTCCTGGGCAGCAGAGCTTGTGCCCACATGGCAGCAGCTGTCTGGGCCAGTGCCTTTCTCACTGCTCTCATGTACACAGCCAATACATTTTCCCTGCCCCTGTGCCGTGGCAATGCCCTGGGCCAGTTCTTCTGTGAAATCCCACAGATCCTCAAGCTTTCCTGCTCCAAATCCCAACTCAGGGAAGTGGGACATCTTGCTGTGAGTGCCTGTTCGGTATTTGACTGTTTTGTGTTCATTGTTTTCTCCTATGTGCAGATCTTCAGGGCTGTGCTGAGGATCCCCTCTGAGCAGGGACGGCACAAAGCCTTTTCCACCTGCCTCCCTCACCTGGGTGTGCTATCCGTGTTTATCAGCACTAGCACATTTGCCCATTTGAAGCCTCCCAACATTTCCTCCCCATCCCTGGATCTGGCCCTGTCAGTTCTGTACTCGGTGGTGCCTCCAGCCCTGAACCCCCTCATCTACAGCCTGAGGAACCAGGAGCTCAAGGCTGCAGTGTGGACACTGATGACTGCATGCTTTCATAAACATTAAAATTCTGGGCAATATCTGCAAATAATGTAATCAAAGTCATCTTTGCTACTTCTTTTTGGCTAAACTGTGGAGGTTATTTTCCTTTGTTTTATGTTTAAATATAGTCCAGAAAAAAATGTCATTGTTTGTGCCATTTCCCATTTTTTTTTCTCTCCAAATTTCCTGTGGCCAGAGACTGTGTCAATGAGGGGCTGAACTCTGGGTGACTTTAAAGGAAATAAAGGACTTCCCAGTAGAGTTTTCTGAAGAGATGCCCTTCTGTTCCTTCTCTGGAGCTGCAGCAGCAATGTCTGTGTGCAGAGCTGGGGCAAATCAGTGCTGGCACAGCAGCTGTACCCAGCAGCAGCAGCACTTGGTGTTACCAGTGCTGCTGCCGTGGCCTTGCCCTGCTGCCCTGGTGGCCCTGGTGTTGCTGCAGGGCCTGAGTGCTCTCGGGGCGTGGCACAGTCCTGGGGGTAGCAGCGCCGGGGCTGCAGCAGGGACACGCCATGGCCACTGATGGGGCAGCACTGACGCCTCAGCCCAGGGCCTGGGGGCTCCAGGCTCCTTGCCCAGACTCTCTCAAGAACACACCCAGGCCAATGCTCAGCACAGAAAAGCCCTGTGAGCAGCCCCAGGCTGGCCATGGGCAGGCTGGGGGAAAACAGCATGGCTGGGGCTCTGCATGGGCCCTGGGGCAGACGGGAAGGAGCAGCAGAGCAGGGGCTGATCCATCCCCAGTGCGCTGCACAGCCCAGGGCAGCGTCCCAGAGCATCCTGATGGAGCTGCCAACAACATCCCCCCTCTGCAGCCCTGGCCTCTCCCCCAGCTCACACTGGTGCCCCATCCTTGCAGGCACAGACACGGCAGCACTGGCTCAGCAGCCCGTGTTTGCATTGCACACACCAGGGGGAGCACCCCCATGCTGTTGATGTGGGGACATGAACCTGAGAGAGCACAAATGCCATCAACCCCTGGGGCCACCAAGGGCTTGGGGACTCCAGGGAAACCTGTCAGGTTTGTCGTGGCCTCTGCAGTCAGCCAGAAAATTTGTTCCCATCAGCTGGGAGTTTCCTGTCCCACTGCAGACACTGTTGCTCAGAGCCAGGGCTGCCTGGCAGCCACCCCCAAACTGCCCTGAGCATTTCCTCTGCTTCACCTTTGCTTTCTTTACTCTTCCTGATACAAATTTCTTCTAATTCCCCAACCCAGGGGACCCAGAACTAGTCACAGCACTTGAGGTGCTGCCCAAGCAGTGCCCAGCACAGGGGATGAATCCCTGCCCTGCTCCTGCTGGCCACACCATTCCTGATCCAGGCCAGGAGCCATTGGCCTTCTTGTCCACCTGGGCACACTGCTGCCTCATGCCCAGCCTCATGTCCATCAGTGCTCCCAGGCCCCTTTTTGCCTGGCTGCTCTCCAGCTGCTCTGTCCCCAGCCTGTAGCGCTGCAGGTGTTGTTGTGGCCAAAGTGCAGGACCCGGCACTTGGAATTGTTAAACCTCACCTTGTTGGATCACACATCCCTTTTAAACCACACCTGGATCCAGCCTGTCCAGGGCCCTGTGCAGAGACCTCCTACCTCCATCCTCCATCAGATCGAAATTCACACCCAATTTTGTATCATCAGCAGATTTGCTGATGTTGGACACAATCCCCTCATCCAGATCATCAATGCAGACATGAAATCCACGCTGGCCGGCTCTGAGCCCTCGGCCATCCTGTGGGTGCCCTGTCATGGCACCCAAGGTGATCTGTTCCATAACCTTGCTGGGCACCCAGGGCAGGCTGACAGGCCTGGAGTTCCCCAGATACTCCTTCCAGCCCTTCTTGGGGATGGGCTCACATGGGCACCTCCAGTCCTCTGGGACCTCCCTGCTGAGCCAGCACTGATGGTAAATGATGGAGAGCAGCTTGGGGAGCTCATCCACCAGCTCCCTCATCCCCCTGGGATGGATCCCATCTGATCCCACACACCTGTGAGCATCTGAGTGGCTCAACAGGTCACCAACTGCTTCCTCCTGGATTACAGTGGCTGTTCTGGTCCCTGTGCCCATCTACCAGCTCAGCAGAACACTTGTCCTGAGAACAGCCTGCCGTAATATCAAAAATTGAGAGAAAGAAGATGTTAAGTAGCTCTGACTTCTCCTTATCTTTAGTTACTATATTCCCCACTGCATCCAGTAAAGAGTAGAGGTTCTCCTTAGCCTATGTTTTGCTATTAATTTAATTGTGGAACACTGTCTATTTTTTTTTCATGGAAATGGTCAGGGTAAACTCTAATTGAGCTTTCACCTCTTGACTTTTTTTCTGCAGGACTTCACAACATTCTTAAACATTTCCTAAGCTACTTGACCTTCTGTCCAAAGTTGATGCACCTCTTGTTACCCTTGAGTTCCCACAAAATCTCCACGGCCAGCCAGGCCAGTCATTTTCCTCACTAGCTCATCTTTTGCCACACTGGGACAGGCTGCTCCTTCCCCCTTAAGATTACTTCCTTGAAATGTGTCCATCCTTCCTGGACCCCTTTGTTTTTAAGGGATGTTTTCCTTAAAAAAAATCAGTGCCTGATTCAGTACTCCCCAAATCTGCATCCTAAATAGGCCAAAGTCTGCCCTTCCTAATTCCAGTGTAGAAGTTTTGTTGCTGTCCCTCCTTCTTTCCCAGAACATTGAAAACTTGATTATTTCATGGTCACTGTGCTCCAGGCAACCTCCGAGCCCCACATCTGCCACCAGCCCTTCTCTGTTTGTGAACAGCAGGACACAGAGCTTTCCTTGGCATTGGGAGGGCTACGGAAAACTTGGTGAAACAGAAAACTCCTTAACCCCAGTGTAGCATTAAGAAGCAGCATTCTTAATTCAGCTGGATGCATGGGAGAGAGTTCCTCCCAAAGCCCTGCATGCTGACCACAGGAAAGTTTCTGACTATTTCTGTATTTTGCACACATATTCATTGATTGTCCTGGACTAAACATATATATGATAATCATTTTCCCAAAATCATTAGCATATTTCCCCTCCTCTTAACCCATGTGTTCTTCTGTCCTTGGGGTCTCTCTGTTGGTCCCTGGTGGTCGTGGACCCCAATGTTCAAGTAGGGCCTGGCTGAGCTGGCAGGACACTGAGGCTGGTGAACTTCCAGTTCCCCTTCTCACACAATGGGCATTGTGTGGCCTCCATAGGCTTGGGGTTTTGGAGAACAAGGTCCAGGTGTCAGCTCAGCTGGTGGAGACAATTTATGATCCTGTAACATGAGGTGACAGAGTGGGCTATGACATCACAGAGTGGGATAGGTGAGATTATCGAGAACTATGACATGATAGACTGCCTCTGTGACATCACAGAGCAGACTGTGATATCACAGGGCAGAGATCTGGCATCACAGAGCAGAATATTACATCACAGAGTTGGCTGTGACATCAGAGACCAGTTGTGTGACATTAGAGAATGGGCTGTGACATCACACGGCAGGCTGTGACATCCCAGAGGGGCTGTGTGACATCCCAGCAGGGCTGTGTCAGGTCACTGGGTTGGTCAGTCTGCCCCAGCTCCCTCTCACAGTTTCTCCGAACAAGTCCAATGCTGTTCATGCCCAGCAGGGTCCCTGTCCCCCGGGATCCCCCCGGCCCACCTGGAGCCACAGCCTCCACCAAGGGATGTTCCACAGGATCCACCCCAGAGCCTTGTTGTGGTGTGCTCTAATGTCCCATTTTGGCCTTCCAGGTCATTTCCCCAAGTGTACCTATACCTCTCTCCCTTCCCCCTTGCCCCCATGCTGAGTGAGTCCTGTCAATCAGGCTTAACATTCCAGCAAGGCGTCGTGTGGTTGGTCAAGTTCAAAGGATGCCCCTATGCCCAGAGGTCATTGGCCTTTCTGGGTGTCATCTTCCCCTGAGACCCTGCCCCTCTCACCTGGTTGGTGGCTCACCTGTACCTCCCCTCCCCCTGTCCCTGAGCTTAAAAGGTGATCAGAGCATGCGGCTGGTTTTTCTGTTGGAGCAGTTGCTCACGTTCAGACCTCTGTAACCATGGAATAAACCTCTGGACATTAAACCCTCCAGCAGAATCCTCTCCTTTTTCTCTTCACCATCGCCTGAAGCTATTCCTCCTGAGGTAAACGGGGTTCCTAACAAGCCTGAACTTGTTCAGTGCCCAGCTGCAACCACCAGCAAGCCAAGGTATCTCTGGGGTGATACACTGCAGTTGCTGCCTTTGGCCTAGCAGCGAGGGTCAGACTGGCCCAGGCACTATCTAACTGGTAATATTGGGAGCCTTTTTTTCTATATTTGGCATCCTTGAGGCGGGCAAAGCGACTCTGCAGCCTGAGACGGACCCGCAGCACCTCGGAGAAGCTTCTGGCAGCTGTGCATCCAGCTGAAAGGGGCTTTGGTTGCGTCGTCCTCAGCTAGAGACTTTGGGAATATTCACAGAAGAAGTTTCGTGGACTGTTCGGTGCCTCTGGAAAGCCCAGCTCCTTTCTGGTGAGCAGATTTTCCAGAGGGAGGACAGGGTAGCCTCTCTCGCCCACAGAGAGGTCCTGTTCCGGTGAAGAGACCTGCCTGTACCCAGCCAGCTACAGCTTCCATTTCGGGTGAGTATCTGTGCTCTCAGTATGGCAGGAGCTCAAAAACAGACTCTGCCATGAGTTCTGTTCCTTTTTGCCTTTGCATTTTTGGCTGCGCAGCCCCACAGACGGGAATTCAATGAGTTCTCGCTTTTAGCTTTCTGCTGCGTTTTGCTGTCTTTTGGAATTCGCGTGGGAGCTCTCTGCCCTTCCTCTTGGCTCTGCGGGCTCGGCTCTCTCCACGTGGCCGGGAGATCCCCCTCTCTCTCTCTGTGCGGGGGAGGGGGGTCTCTCGGCTCTCTTGCCGCGGGGGACTCTCTTTCTCAGCTCTGTGCGGGGGACCAGGGGGGTTTACTGCACACGTGGCACAGGGGCCCCCGGTTTCAGCTTGCCACATGGCGTGGCTGCTCTCTCTGCTCCGCGGGGGGGGGCTGCATTCCACGGCAGGCGAGGCTTTGTTTCTGCCTTGGCTCGGCAGGGCGTGCCCTGCTGCTGCTGCCCGGGAATTTTAAAAGCAGTATATACTGCTGCATTGTGAAGCTTTTGTCTGTTCGTTATCGCTTTCCATCTGTGGTGTTTTTTTGAAATCGATAGCTGATTTTAGCTTTTTTTTTGGTCAGGCGGGATTTAGTACTTTGCTTTTTGCATCTAACATGGGTTTGAAACTCAGCATTGTACAAAAACGAGTGTTTTATAATATTGTTAGCATTTTAGACAGTGGTAATGTGAAGTTTTCAAAGGGAAAATTGAAACAGTTTATAAGATGGCTTTTCCTCCACTTCCCACAAATCTCCCCTGAAGAAATCCACAATATTCAATTCTGGGATAAAGTTGGGAATGAATTGATAACCTTAGGACAATCTGGCAATGCACCCTCAGCTAAATTTGTGTTTTGGAGTTTACAAATTCGAACAGCATTGTTCAAACAAATGGAAATGGAGAAAAAGCCAAATGTAAAGCCATGTACGCCTGCTCTCCCTGTTTCTCCCTCTCCTAGCTCTAAAACCCCTAAACCTCTTTCCCCAAAACTTGGTATTTTAAAGAGAGCACACTCATTGGGAAGTCGACGCCCAAACTGTGTTGAAATGCCTGAGTTGCCCTGTCCACAAGGCCCTGGCCAGGCTGCGTGGAACCTTTCCCAATCCCCTATATCCCCTCCTCTGAAACCCACAGCACGTGTCAGCTTTCCAGAGAGCAGTGATGCCCAAAATGGCCCCCAGTCCCTAGGGGGTCCACAAGATGGTGGATGCCACGTGGCATCTTCCCCAACCTGGTCTTCTTCTTCCCAAAATCCTCTTAAGCATCCTGAAACTCCAGCCCCATCCCCCTCTCCTCCTGTTCCTCATGACACCTTCCGCCCTCCCCCGCCCTTTCCTACAATACCCTCAGCTCCACCCCTCTACTCCTCCCAGGGGGCGTCTGCTGACGTGATGTCACCAGGCGTCCCCGCCCCCTGCCTACCCCTTGACCCCGCCCCTTGTTCCCACGGTGTCCCCACCTCCTGCTTGCCCCCTGACCCCGCCCCCTGTTCCCGCGGTTTCCCCGCCCCCTGCCGGCCCCCTGTCCCCGCCCCCTGTACCCATTTTGTCCCCGCCCCCTCCCCGAGTTCCCACAGTGGGGACACACCCACTGCCATTCCTCAAACCTGTCTCTGTGATCCCAATGCTTCTGTTTCAAGGGATACAGAGCAGGGAACAGCAGATTCAATGCATAGTCCCATGTTGTCACTGGCTCCTGTCACCTTTCAGCCTGCAGCTCAGGGGGGAGCAGCTCCAACTGCTAATTGGAGTTCTTTTGGACGGCAATTGATTAAAGAGATCTGTAAGTCTCATAAAGAATATGGTCCACACAGTCCATATTTCCGTGGCCTTTTAAATTCTGAATTGAGTAGGACTGTAGTGATTCCACATGATTTAAAACAGCTTTTTTCCTGTCTCATGACCTCCACGGAATTCAAATTATGGGAATCAGCATGGAAACAACTGTAAAAGATGCTCTCCCAGGCTTGCATGCTGATCCAAACACAGCCAAAGACAACAGTGGTAATCCTATCATCATTGAGCACCTCTATTGTGCGGGCCAATGGTCTTCTCCCTCAATCCAAGCTACTGCAATTCCTGCAGAAACACTCGAGAAAGTAAAAGAAGCAGCTGATAAAGCATTCTTTTCCCTACAACCTGAGGGGCCTTTTAAGCCCTATAGTAAAATTAAACAGCTACCATCAGAGCCTTTTTTGAACTTTGTAGAAAGGTTAACTAGAGCTTTTGAAATACAAGTTATAAAAGAGAATGCTAGGGAAGCAATTTTAGAGGAAATGGCATTTACAAATGCAAATGAACAGTGTCAAGCGGCAATCCTGAGCCTTCCTATAGAACCTTCTCCAACCTTAAAAGATATGCTCCTAGTGTGTAACAGGAAAGTGCCTTTGATGAGTGTGGCTGAAGACACCAGACCAAGGCTGCTGCCAAGACCACCTCAGCGTGTCGCCGTTGCCAACCCTGTGCCTTTCCCCTCAGCACGTCAGTACCCTGGGCAGCAGCGGACACCAGCAATGGTTGAGCCCACAAAGCCATGCCTGCTTTGTAACAACCTAGGGCACTGGAGTAACCAGTGCTCCCTGAAAAGGGAATTTGATGAATTCAGAAATGGCAGGGGAGGAGAACTACAAGTCCTCCCTGGGGGTCAACAACAACAAAAAAACTGAAAAGAGAGCGCCGGTCTGCCAGGCGCGCAGACACAAAAAGAGCAGGCCAATGGAATAAGGGTAGCAAAACAAATCAAGCACGCGATAATATTAATGTTTGTGTAAGTGAAGCAGGTGCTTCAAAGACTGTGTATGATTTAGTGATCCTGTGTTAACCATGTCTTCTGTCAATGAGCCTTACAGGTTGCAGCTGACAGAGTCACTCCACCTGAAGGACACTGACTTGCATTTTGTGTCTGTAAATCCTGAACAGAAGGATGCTTGGAACCTAATTCGTTGTAAGTACATCATCACTGGGGACACCAAACACACACCACAAGAGATCGAAATTGCTCCAGGAATGACAACATCAGATCCTGAGCAATTAGTTCTCGGTTTGCATTGTTTCCATCCACCCCTGTTTCTTCCCAAGGGACAAATTGTTGCATCTCCAGCTATCTGCCAGTGGTATGTCTCTTCCCTGCTTTCCCCAGTGCGTGCAGCCGCAGAAAAGGCCATCATCTATCATTATATGGATGATATCCTTGTGTGTGCCCCCAGTGATGATTTACTCACACATGCGCTTGACCTAACGATCGATGCATTGATTGTTGCAGGGTTCGAGCTCCAGGAAAAGAAAATTCAAAAGACTGATAATGGGCCTGCTTACAAATCCAAGGAATTCGGGAGCTTCCTGCAGCAATGGGGAGTAGAGCACAAAACTGACATCCCCTACTCCCCTACAGGTCAAGCCATTGTAGAAAGAGCTCACCGTGATATTAAAAGGGTCCTGGACCAGCAACAACATGTTCTGAAGGTGGAACCTCCCCACATCCGGTTATCCAGGGCGCTATTTACAATCAATTTTCTGAATTGTTCTTTTGACAGCCTGAACCCACCCATCCTACGCCACTTTGGGGGGAGCAATCATAGGTTAATGAAAGAAAAACCTCCAGTTTTAGTAAAGGACCCTGAGACTTGGAAAATGGTGGGACCTTACAAATTAGTTACTTGGGGACGTGGATACACCTGTGTGTCCACCCCCTCTGGTTTAAGGTGAGTTCCTTCCAAATGGGTAAAGCCCTATGTTCCCAAGGTCTCAGAGAAATCTACAGAAGCACCCCAGGTTGCTCATGCTGCCTGGAGAAGGAAACGCCGTATGATTTCTCTGGAGGAAATTCTCCTATCTCCTATAGGAAAGCCTCCTATCTGGAATAGTTTGTAATAAATGTTTGTTTCAGGTTTTTGTACCAGTTTAGATCCCACTGTTCGTGTGTAGCCTCGAGACGCCATGAGACTGAGCCTGCTTCTCGTCCTACTCGTGATCATCCCACCTGTGACCTCCTGCATAGTCCCTCTGCCCAAACCACATATGGACTACCTTGACAAAGGCTCTCGGACATCAACAGAGAAACTGACAACTGGCTGAATGGACTGTTCAAAGGCTGGGGACTCTCGGGCTGGTTGGGATCTGTTCTGAAAACTGTGTTTTTAGTGCTGTTTATCTTAGTTATAGTTAATGTAGTTATTAGCATTGTTTTTGGACTAATCAAACGCATGGTTCTCCAGTTAATTTCAAGCTCATCTCCCCCTCCTGAAGTCTACCATTTAGAAGCCCTCAGTACTCCAATGGATGACCTGGAGGCTTCAGTGGAAAACACTGACCCTCCTGTAGAGGAAGAACTGATTTACCAACCATGGTTTGGCAATCATTCTGCACCACAAATACAGTCCTCTTCTTTTTAAACAAAACTAGGGGGAGATGTTGTGATGTGCTGTAATGTCCCATTTTGGCCTTCCAGGTCATCCCCCCAGGTGTGCCTATACGTCTCTCCCTTCCCCCTTGCCCCCATGCTGAGTGAGTCCTGTCAATCAGGCTTAACATTCCAGCAAGGTGTCCTGTGGTTGATCAAGTTCAAAGGATGCCCCTATGCCCAGAGGTCATTGGCCTGTCTGGGTGTCATCTTCCCCTGAGACCCTGCCCCTCTCACCTGGTTGGTGGCTCACCTGTACCTCCCCTCCCCCTGTCCCTGAGCTTAAAAGGTGAATCAGAGCATGCGGCTGGTTTTTCTGTTGGAGCAGTTGCTCACGTTCAGACCTCTGTAACCATGGAATAAACCTCTGGACATTAAACCCTCCAGCAGAATCCTCTCCTTTTTCTCTTCACCATCGCCTGAAGCTATTCATCCTGAGGTAAACGGGGTTCCTAGCAAGCCTGGACTTGTTCAGTGCCCAGCTGCAACCACCAGCGAGCCAAGGTATCTCTGGGGTGATACACCGCAGTTGCTGCCTTTGGCCCAGCAGCGAGGGTCAGACTGGCCCAGGCACAATCTAACTGGGAATATTGGGAGCCTTTTTCCAATAACCAGTGACACAGCACAGTGACACAGCACAGTGCTCCCACTGACACCAGTAACACATCCCAGCACTCCCAGTGACACCAGTGACACCAGTAACACATCCCAGTACTCCCAGTGACACCAGTGACACATCCCAGCGCTCCCAGTAACTCATCCCAGCGCTCCCAGTGACACCAGTAACACAGCACAGTGCTCCCAGTGACACCAGTAACACAGCACAGTGCTCCCAGTGACACCAGTACAGTCTGTCCAAATGCTCCCAGTGACACCAGTAACACGGCACAGTCCATTCCAGTCCTCCCAGTAACTCCAGTAACATGGCACAGCCCATCCCAGTGCTCCCAGTAAAACCAGTACGGCCCTCCAGCAAGCCCAAAACCCCCAGTAAGCCCAACCCTTGACTCCCAGTGACACATCCCAGTGCTCCCAGTGACACCAGTAACACATCCCAGTGCTCCCAGTAACACCAGTGACACAGCACAGTGACACATCCCAGTGCTCCCACTGACACCAGTGACACCAGTAACACATCCCAGTGCTCCCACTGACACCAGTGACACATCCCAGCGCTCCCAGTGACACCAGTGACACATCCCAGTGCTCCCAGTAACACCAGTGACACATCCCAGTGCTCCCAGTGACACCAGTGACACAGCACAGTGCTCCCACTGACACCAGTGACACCAGTAACACATCCCAGTGCTCCCACTGACACCAGTGACGCATCCCAGCGCTCCCAATGACACCAGTGACACATCCCAGTGCTCCCAGTAACACCAGTGACACACATCCCATGACTTCCAGTAACACATCCCAGTGCTCCCAGTGACACCAGTGACACATCCCAGCGCTCCCAGTGACACCAGTGACACATCCCAGTGCTCCCAGTAACACCAGTGACACCAGTAACACATCCCAGTGCTCCCAGTGACACCAGTAACACAGCACAGTGCTCCCAGTGACACCAGTGACACATCCCAGTGCTCCCAGTGACACCAGTTCGGCTCATCCCAGTGCTCCCAGTGACACCAGTAACACACATCCCAGTGCTCCCAGTGACACCAGTGACACATCCCAGCGCTCCCAGTAACACCAGTGACACATCCCAGCGCTCCCAGTGACACCAGTAACACATCCCAGTGCTCCCAGTGACACCATTGACACATCCCAGCGCTCCCAGTAACACCAGTAACACATCCCAGTGCTCCCAGTGACACCATTGACACATCCCAGCGCTCCCAGTAGCACCAGTAACACAGCACAGTGCTCCCAGTGCTCCGGCGCTGCCCCTCCCAGTGCTCCCAGCGCTCCCAGTGCGGGCGTGCCCGTGACTCACAGCGCCGGCAGCGGCAACAACAGCGGGGGGAACTGGGGGGGACTGGGGGGAACTGGGGGGGACTGGGAGGGACTGGGAGGGACTGGGGGGAACTGGGAGGGACTGGGATGGACTGGGAGGGACTGGGATGGACTGGGATGGGACTGGGGGGAACTGGGGGAACAGGAGGGGGCGGGGAGGGACCCCCAATGTCCCCCCCTTGTCCCTGTCCCGTGTCTGGCCCCCGTCCCTGTCCGTGTCCCCATTGTCCCCAATGTCCCCCCCTTTTTTCCCCTCCCCCTTTTGTCCCCTCCGCGCCCCCCTGCCCATCGCGTGTCCCGGCCCCCGCCGAGGAATTTCGGGAGTTTGGGAATTTGGGAATTTTGGAATTTTCTCCATCAACAGCGATGAGATCATGGAGGGGGGGGAGGGGCGGAGGGGCCCCGCCGGGGGGGGGTCCAGCCCCGAATTGTTCCGTTGGTTTGATTGATTGATTGATTGATTGGTGGAGTGATTTTATTGACTGATGGATTGATTACTTTGATTGATGGATTGATTTTATTGATTGATTGACTGGTTTGATTGATTGATTGATTGATTGGTTTGATTGATAGATTGATTTGATTGATTGATTGATTGATTGGCTGATTGATGGATTGATTTGATTGATTAATTGATTGGGTGATTGATGAATTGATTTGATTGATTGATTGATTGATTGGTTGATTGATGGAGTGATTTTATTGTTCGATTGATTGATTGATTGATTGGTTGATTGATGGAGTGATTTTTTTGATTGATTGATTGATTGGTTTGATTGTTGGATTGATTTTATTGCTTGATTGATTGATTGGTTTGATTGATGGATTGATTTTATTGATTGATTGATTGGTTTGATTGATGGTTTGATTTTATTGATTGATTGATTGATTTAATTGTTGGATTGATTTTATTGATTGGTTTTATTGATGGATTGATTTTATTGCTCGATTTAATTTATCGATTAATTTAAATTATTGATTGATTTATTTTATTGATTTATTTCATTGTTTGATTTATTTATTGTGATTGATTTTATTGCTCGATTGATTTTATTGTGTGGATTGATTTTATTGCTCAATTTAATTTATTGACTTATTTATTTTATTGTTTGATTTATTTAATGGATTTATTTTATTGTTTGATTTATTTTATTGTTCGATTGATTTTATTGTTAGATTGACTTTATTGTTCGATTCAATTTATCGATTGATTTTATTGTTTGATTGATTTTATTGTTCGATTCAATTTATCGATTAATTTAAATTAGTGTTCGATTGATTTTATTGATTTATTTTAGTGTTTGATTTGTTTATTTCAATTGATTTTATTGTTCAATTGATTTTATTGTTTGGATTGATTTTATTGTTCAATTTATTTATCGATTGATTGATTTTATTGTTTGATTTAATGTATCAATTGATTGATTTTATCGACTGATTGATTTATTTCGATTGATTTTATTGCTGGATTGATTTTATTGTTCGATTTAATGTATCGATTGATTGATTTTATCGATTGATTGATTTATTTCGATTGATTTTATCGATTGATTTTATTGCTGGATTGATTTTATTGTTCGATTTAATTTATTGATTGATTTATTTTATCAATTGATTGATTTTATTGTTCGATTTAATTTATTGATTGATTGATTTTATCGATTGATTGATTGATTTCGATTGATTTTATTGCTGGATTGGTTTTCTCCCAACCTCTCCTCCCTGGGCTGGGTTTGCCCTTTGCTCGGGGCCATAAATGCCCTGAAAAACCAAAATTTGTTTGTTGGGTTTTTGTGTTTGCAGAGCATTCACAGCCCTGATGCCGAATTTTGCCCCAAACAGGCAGAGTGACTGCCTAATCAGACTCAGCTTAAGTCAATTAAGCAGGAGGTATTTTTATTAGCGACGCGTCGGAGAAATCACAAAATGGATTTCTGAGTTCACATAGCAAAAGCAAGCCTTATATACATTTTTGGGTATAGGATTACATCAGATCAGATACATAATCATGCATATTCATATGGGGCGTGGTGTAGGCGGAGCGTGGGCGGAGCGCAGGTGGAGACATCTCTTTTGGGGAATTTTCAGGTGGTCGTTCCTGTTGCCTTCATCATAGACGGGGTCTTTCCGGTGAGTCTTCCTCTTTAAACTTTTGAACTCCTCTCCTAATTTGGTCAATTCCCGGTGTACTTGGATTAGATCCCGTGGCTTGGCAAAACCCTTAGGGTCGTTTCGACATTGCTGGCTCTAAACCTGCTTAGCCCATTAGTTTCTCCTATACCTATCTCTTCCCCTGTCATGATGCTCTACCTCTTATCTAATTTGTTGCTCTGTTTTCCTAGTGCTGTGCTTTCTCCGTGTGTTCTAGTGCTAGGCCCTTCTTTACATGCCTCTCATTCCATGTTTTAACCCATTACTTCTGGAAGGCTATCTGCTTTAGGGCTTCAGCCCCAACCCCAAATCTGTTTGTTGGGTTTTGTGTTTGCAGAGAATTCACAGCCCCAGGACGGAATTTGGAATTTGGAATTTGGAATCTGAAGAAAAACAGAAATAAAATCGAGTTTTGCTGGGGAAGGACAGGAATAAAATAAAATAAAATAAAATAAAATAAAATAAAATAAAATAAAATAAAATAAATTAAAATAAATTAAAATAAAATAAAATAAAATAAATTAAAATAAAATAAAATAAAATAAAATAAAATAAAATAAAATAAAATAAAATAAAATAAAATAAAATAATGAAATAAAATAAGATAAAATAAAGCAAAATAAAATAAACAAATGAAATAAAAGAACATAAAATAAAATAAAATAAAATAAAAATGAAATGAAATGAAATAAAATAAAATAAAAATGAAATGAAATAAGATAAGATAAAATAAAATAAAATAAAATAAAATAAAATAAAATAAAATAAATTGTATTACAAATAAAATGAAATAAAAATAAATAAAATAAAAAAATAAAATATAAAATAATAAAATATAATACTATATAATGTAATATAGTATAATATAATTAATATAATATAATATAATATAATATAATATAATATAATATAATATAATATAATATAATATAATATAATATAATATAATATAATATGATACAATGTAATGTAATGTAATGTAATATAATATAATATAATATAATATAATATAATATAATGCAATATAAATGGATTAAAACATGAAATGAAATAAAAATAAATAAAAACCAAACTATGTTTTTTGGATTTTTGTGTTTGCAGAGCATTCACAGCCCCAGGACGGAATTTGGAATTTGGAATCTGAAGAAAACCAGAGATAAAATCGAGTTTTGCTGGGGAAGGACAGAATTGTAGGGCAGAGTCACCGATCCCCAGCATAAAAAAAATTAAAAATAAAATATAATGTAATATAATGTAATATAATATAATATAATATAATATAATATAATATAATATAATATAATATAATATAATATAATGTAATGTAATGTAATGTAATGTAATGTAATGTAATGTAATGTAATGTAATGTAATATAATATAATATAACATAATATAATACAATATAATATAATACAATATAATATAATGCAATATAATATAATATGTTTAAAAACACATATAGTAATATATTTAATATCTAATAGTAGTAAATACAAATTAAAAAACAAACCAGCTCAGACAGTGCCTGAAATAAAGGGAAATAAACCAGCTCAGGGAGTGCCTTGGAATGTCCCCAGTGTCCCCAAGGTCCCCAAATCTCATTTTTTCCCCATTTTCCCCCATTTTCCCCCAATGTCCGCAATGTCCCCAGTGTCCCCAAATCTCATTTTTCCAAATTTTCCCCCAATTTTTCCCCAATCCCCCCAATCTCATTTTTCCCAATTTGCCCCAAAATTTCCCCAATGTCCCCCCAGTGTCCCCAATGTCCCCAAATCTCTTTTTTCCCAATTTCCCCCCATTTTTCCCCAATGATCCCAATGTCCCCAAATCTCATTTTCCCCAATTATCCCCCAATTTTCCATTTTTACCAATTTTCCCCCAATTTTTTCCCAAATTTTCCCCATTTTTTCTCCAATGTCCCCAAATCTAATTTTTCTAAATTTTCCCCAATTTCCCCCAATTTTCCCCCATTGTCCCCAATGTCCCCAAATCTCTTTTTCCCCATTTTTCCCCGCCAATTTTCCCCCAATTTTTCCCCAAATCTCATTTTCTAAATTTTCCCCAATTTTTCTCCATTTTCCCCCAATTTTCCCCATTTTTTTCTCATTGTCCCCAATGTCTCCAAATCTCTTTTTTCCCAATTTTCCCCCATTTTCCCCCAATTTTCCCCCAATGTCCCCAAATCTCATTTTTCGCATTTTTTACCAATTTTCCCCCAATTTTTTCCAACATTTTCCCCAATTTGTCCCCAATGTCCCCAAATCTCATTTTCCCCCAATTTTCCCAATTTTCCCCCATTTCCCCCCAATGTCCCCAAATCTCATTTTTCCCATTTTTTACCAATTTTCCCCCAATTTTCCCCCAATGTCCCCAATTTTTCCCCCAATATCCCCAATGTCCCCAAATCTCGTTTTCCCCAATTTTCCCCATTTTTCCCCATTGTCCCCAATGTCCCCAAATCTCATTTTTCCCAATTTTCCCCAATTTTCCCCATTTTCCCCCAATGTCCCCAAATCTAATTTTTCCCATTTTTTACCATTTTTCCCCCAAATTTTTCCCAAATTTTCCCTAATTTTCCCCCTTTGTCCCCAATGTCCCCAAATCTCATTTTCCCCAATTTTCCCCCATTTTTCCCCAATGTCCCCAAATCTCATTTTCCCCAATTTTCCCCATTTTTCCCCAATTTTTTCCATTTTTCCCCCAATGTCCCCAATGTCCCCAAATCTCATTTTCTAAATTTTCCCCGATTTTTCTCAATTTTCCTCCAACTTTTCCCAATTTTCCCCCATTTTCCCCCAATGTCCCCAGATCTCATTTTTCTAAATTTCCCCCAATTTTTCCCAATTTTCTCCCATTTTACCCCAATGTCCCCAAATCTCATTTTTTAAATTTTCCCCAATTTTTCCCATTTATTTCTCATTGTCCCCAATGTCCCCAAACCTCATTTTTCTAAATTTCCCCCAATTTTCCCCATTTTTTTCTCATTGTCCCCAATGTCCCCAAAACTCATTTCTCCCAATTTTCCCCCAATTTTCCCTCAATGTCCCCCAATGTCCCCAAATCTCATTTTTCCCATATTTTACCAATTTTCCCCCAATTTTTTCCCACATTTTTCCCAATTTTTCCCCAATGTCCCCAAATCTCATTTTCCCCAAATTTCCCCCAATTTTTCCCCATTTTTTCCCATTTTTCCCCCAATGTCCCCAATGTCTCCCCAAATCTCATTTTTCTAAATTTTCCCGTTTTCCCCCAATTTCTCCCCAATGTGCCCCCAATCTCCCCAAATCTCATTTTTCCCAAACTTTCCCCCAATTTTCCCCCAATTTTTCCCCAATGTCCCCAAATCTCATTTTCCCCAATTTTCCCCAATTTTCCCCCATTTTTCCCCCACTGTCCCCAATGTCCCCAAATCTAGTTTTTTTTAAATTTTCCCCAATTTTTCTCCATTTTACCGCCAATTTTCCCCATTTTTTTCTCATTGTCCCCAATGTCCCCCCAATGTCCCCAAATCTCATTTTTCTAAATTTCCCCCCAAATTTCCCCAATATCCCCAAATCTCATTTTTCTAAATATTCTCCAATTTTTCCCCCAATTTTTCCCATTTCCTTCTCATTGTCCCCGATGTCCCCCAATCTCATTTTTCCCAATTTTCCCCAATTTTTCTCAACTTTCCCCACATTTTTCCCATTTTTTTCTCATTGTCCCCAATGTCCCCCCAATGACCCCAAATCTCATTTTTCCCAATTTTCCCCCATTTTTCCCCAATTTCCCCTCCCCCATTTCCCTCCCCCCCGCCCCTCAAACACTTCCGGGTTTATTTTTGGGTTTTTTTCGGATTTTTTTAAATTTTTTTTGGGGGTGGGCGTGGCAGCCAATCAGCGGCGGCAGCCAATCAGCGCCCGAGCTGTGGCCCCGCCCCCCCGGGTAAGATCCAAAACGGCCCCGGGACCGCGGGATTTGGGGCAAAAAGGGCCAAAATCGGCACAAAATCGGCTGAAATTAGACAAATTACCCAAAATCAGCGGAAATCGGCCCAAAACGGGGAAAAAGGGGGAAAATCGGCACAAAATTGGCAAAAATTGGCATAAAATCGGCTGAAATTACACAAAATCAACAGAAATCGGCCCAAAACGGGAAAAAAGGGGAAAACTCGGCACAAAATTGGTTCAAAATCATCTAAAGATCCCTAAAATGGGAAAAAAGAGCAAAAAATCGGCACTAAATTGTCTAAAAATCCCTAGAATGGAAAAAAGGGGGAAAATCGGCACAAAATTGGCTAAAATTTACAAAAAATCGCCCCAAAAGCCTCAAAACCAGAAAAAAAAGGGGGAAAAAACGGCACAAAATGGACAAAAATTGACACAAAATGATCTAGAAACCCCTAAAATGGGAAAAAAGGGGGAAAATCGGCACAAAATTGACAAAAATTGACACAAAATCGGCTAAAAAGCCCAAAAAGCAGAAATTAAAGGGAAAAAATCGGCACCAAAATTGGCAAAAATTGACACAAAATCGCCCCAAAACCAGAAAAAAGGGGGAAAAAACGGCACAAAATTGACAAAAATTGACACAAAATTGTCTAAAAATCCCTAAAATGGGAAAAAAGGGGGAAAAATTGGCACAAAATTGACAAAAATTGACACAAAATCGCCCCAAAAGCCCCAAAAGCAGAAATTAAAGGGAAAAAATCGGCACCAAATTGGCAAAAATTGACACAAAATCGCCCCAAAACCAGAAAAAAAGGAAAAAAATCGGCACAAAATTGACAAAAATTGACACAAAATGATCTAAAAATCCCTAAAATGGGAAAAAAGTGGGGAAATCGGCACAAAATTGGCAAAAATTGACACAAAATTGCCCCAAAAGCAGAAAAAAGGAAAAAAATTGGCACAAAATTGACAAAAATTGACACAAAATGATCTAAAAATCCCTAAAATGGGAAAAAAGGGAAAAAATCGGCACAAAATTGGCAAAAATTGACACAAAATCGCCCCAAAATCAGAAAAAAAGGGAAAAAATCGGCACAAAATTGACAAAAATTGACACAAAATGGTCTAAAAATCCCTAAAATGGGAAAAAAGGGAAAAAATCGGCACAAAATTGGCAAAAATTGACACAAAATCGCCCCAAAATCAGAAAAAAAGGGAAAAAATCGGCACAAAATTGACAAAAATTGACACAAAATGGTCTAAGAATGCCTAAAATTGGAAAAAAGGGGCAAAAATTGGCACAAAATTGGCAAAAATTGACACAAAATCGGCTAAAAAGCCCCAAAAGCAGAAAAAAAGGAAAAAAATCGGCACAAAATGGACAAAAATTGACACAAAATGATCTAAAAATCCCTAAAATGGGAAAAAAGGGGCAAAAATCGGCACAAAATTGGCAAAAATTGACACAAAATCCCCCCCAGACCCCAAAATCTCCCCAGAGATCCCAATGGGGACTCCAAAACCCCCTCAAGGACCCCCCTGGGACCCCAAAACCCCCTCAAGGACCCCCAAAGACGCCCCTGGGACCCCAAAATCCCCCCAAGCCCCCTCCCCACACCCCCAAATCCCCTCCAGGACCCCCCTAAGACCCCCAAAGCCCCTCAGGGACCTTCCTGGGACCCCCAAAATCACCCCCAGACCCAAAAATCTCCCCATAGATCCCAATGGGGACCCCAAAATCCCCTCAAGGACCCTCCTGGGACCCCCAAAATCCTCACAGAGACCCCCCAAAGACCCCCAAAATGCCCCCCAAGGACCCCAATATCCCCCCCCTAATTCCCCTTTCTCTCTCCCCAGGTCTCTCCGCACCATGTCCGGCTCTGCGCCCCCGAACCCCCCGGGACCCCCGAACCCCCCGAACCTTTTGGGGACCCCCTGGCCGCCCCCCCCTCCCCCGCACCGCCTGCGGGCCCTGGCGCGCTCCTGGCTGGACGAGGACGCGCCCTGGCCCGACCCCACCGTGGCGCCGCTGGGGAACGCCGAGATCCGCGCCCACATCCTCGTCAAAAACCCCGAAACCCCCGCATTTAACCCCAAAACCGCCGGATTTAACCCCGAAACCGCCGCATTTCACCCCGAAACCGCCGGATTTAACCCCAAACCCCCCCAATTTAACCCCGAAACCGCCGGATTTAACCCCAAAACCCCCCAATTTAACCCCGAAACCACCGGATTTAACCCCAAAACCCCCCAATTTAACCCCAAAACCCCGAAACCCCCCAATTTAACCCCGAACCTCCCAATTTAACCCCGAAACCCCCCAATTTAACCCCGAAACGCCCGGATTTAACCCCAAAACCGCCGGATTTACCCCAAACCCCCCCAATTTAACCCCAAAACCGCCGGATTTACCCTGAAACCCCCCAATTTAACCCCAAAACCCCCGCATTTAACCCCCTCGACCCCGCCCCGTTTTTCGCCGGGCGGTGTTGGCGCTGTCGGGCTGCTCCGTGCTCTGGAAGGTTCCCGAAGGTTCCCGGGGTGAGAGAGCCCGAAATTGGGGAAAAATTTGGGGTAAAATGAGGGAAAAATTTGGGGTAAAATGAGGGGAAATTTGGGGGGGAAATGGGGAGGTCCAGGCTGCTCAAGGACAAGCACAGAGCCGTGGCCGAGATGGGCGGCGAGCACGAAGGGGTTAAACGGGTAAGGAGCCCGAAATTTGGGGGTGAGAGACCCCCGAAAATGGGGAAAAATTTCGGGTAAAATGAGGGAAAAATTTGGGGTGAAATGAGGGAAGAAATTGGGGTAAAATGAGGGAAAAATTTGGGGTGAAATGAAGGAAAAATTTGGGGTAAAATGAGGGAAAAATTTGGGGTAAAATGAGGGAAAAATTTGGGGTAAAATGAGGGGAAAATTTGGGGTAAAATGAGGGGAAAATTTGAGGTAAAATGAGGGGAAATTTGGGGTGAAATGAGGGAAAATTTGGGGTAAAATGAGGGAAAATTTTGAGGTAAAATGAGGGAAAAATTTGGGGTAAAATGGGGGAAATTTGGGGGGGAAATGGGGAAACATTTGGGGTAAAATGAGGGGAAATTTGGGCGGGAAATGGGGGGGTCCGGGCTGCTCAAGGACAAGCACAGGGCCGTGGCCGAGATGGGCGGCGGGCACGAAGGGGTTAAACGGGTAAGGAGCCCGAAATTTGGGGGTGAGAGACCCCCGAAATTGGGGAAAAATTTTGGGGTAAAATGAGGGGAAAATTTGAGGTAAAATGAGGGAAAAATTTGGGGTGAAATGAGGGAAAAATTTGGGGTAAAATGAGGGGAAATTTGGGCGGGAAATGTGGGGGCCCGGGCTGCTCAAGGACAAGCACAGGGCCGTGGCCGAGATGGGCGGCGGCGGGCAGGAAGGGGTTAAACAGGTAAGGAGCCCGAAATTTGGGGTGAGAGACCCCTGAAATTGGGGAAAAATTTGGGGTAAAATGAGGGGAAATTTGGGGTGAAATGAGGGAAAAATTTGGGGTAAAATGAGGGGAAATTTGGGGGGGAAATGAGGGAAAAATTTGGGGTAAAATGAGGGGAAATTTGGGGTAAAATGAGGGAAAAATTTGGGGTAAAATGAGGGAAAAAATTGGGTGGAAAATGGCGGAGAAATGGCGGGAAAAATTGGGGGGGGGAATAGGGGAGAAATGAGGGGAGAAATGGGGAGAGGAGACCCCAAATTTGTGGGGAAATGGGGGCAAAATTTGGGGCGGTTCTGGTTGTGGGGACCCCCAAATTTGGGGGGGAAATGGGGAAAAATTTGGGGGAAAATGAGGGAAATTTGGGGGGGAAATGGGGCGGTCCGGGCTGCTCAAGGACAAGCACAGTGCCGTGGCTGAGATGGGCGGAGGCGGCCACGAAGGGGTTAAACGGGTAAGGAGCCCGAAATTTTGGGGGGATTTGGGGTGAAATTCGCTGTGGGGTACCCCGAAATTTGGGGGAAAACGAGGGAAAAATTTCGTGGAAAATGGCAGAGAAATGGCGGGAAAAACTGGGGGGGGAATAGGGGAGAAATGAGGGGAGAAATGGGGAGAGGAGACCCCGAATTTGTGGGGAAATGGGGGCAAAATTTGGGGGGTTCTGGTTGTGGGGACCCCCAAATTTGGGGGGGAAATGGGGAAAAATTTGGGGTAAAATGAGGGGAAATTTGGGGGGGAAATGGGGGGGTCCGGGCTGCTCAAGGACTAGCACAGGGCCGTGGCTGAGATGGGCGGAGACGGGCACGAAGGGGTTAAACGGGTAAGGAGCCCGAAATTTGGGGGTGAGAGACCCCCGAAATTGGGGAAAAATTTGGGGTAAAATGAGGGAAAAATTTGGGGCAAAATGAAGGAAAAATTTGGGGTAAAATGAGGGGAAATTTGGGGTAAAATGAGGGGAAATTTGGGGTAAAATGAGGGAAAAATTTGGGGTAAAATGAAGGAAAAATTTGGGGTAAAATGAGGGAAAAATTTGGGGTGAAATGAGGGAAAAATTTGGGGTAAAATGAGGGGAAATTTGGGGTAAAATGAGGGGAAATTTGGGGTAAAATGAGGGGAAATTTGGGAGGGGCTGGGGGTGTTCGGGCTGCTCAGGGACAAGCACAGGGCTGTGGCCGAGATGGGCGGCGGCGGGCAGGAAGGGGTTAAACGGGTAAGGAGCCCGAAATTTTGGGGGTGAGAGACCCGTGAAATTGGGGGAAAATTTGGGGTAAAATGAGGGAAAAATTTGAGGTAAAATGAGGGAAAAAATTGGGGGAAAATGAGGGAAAAATTTGGGGTAAAATGAGGGGAAATTTGGGGAAATGAGGGAAAAATTTGGGGTGAAATGAGGGGAAATTTGGGGTAAAATGAAGGAAAATTTTGGGGTAAAATGAGGGAAAAAATTGGGGTGAAATGAGGGGAAAATTTGAGGTAAAATGAGGGAAAAATTTGGGGTAAAATGAGGGGAAATTTGGGGGGGGAATGGGGGGTCCGGGCTGCTCAAGGACAAGCACAGGGTCGTGGCCGAGATGAGCGGAGGCGGGCAGGAAGGGGTTAAACGGGTGAGCACCCCACATTTTGGGGGGATTTGGGGCAGTTTTGGTTGTGGGAGACCCCGAAATTTGGGGGAAAATGAGGGAAAAATTGGGTGGAAAATGGGGGAGAAATGGGGGAGAAATGGGGTGGGGAGACCCCGAATTTGGGGGCAAAATTTGGGGGGTTCTGGTTGTGGGGACCCCCAAATCTGGGGGCCATATGGGGAAAAATGGGGGGAAAATTTGGGGTAAAATGGGGGAAATTTGAAGGAAATGGGGAGGGGGGATCGGGGCAATCACAGAGCGGTGGCGGAGCTGAGCGGCGGGCAGGAAGAGGTTAAACGGGTAAGGACCCCAAATTTTGGGGGGTTTTGGGGTGGGGGAGCCCCGAAATTGGGGAAAAAAATGGGTGGAAAATTGGGGAGAAATGGGGTGGAAATAGGGCAGAAATGAATGGGGGGAATCCGGAATTTGTGGGCAAAATTTGGGGGGTTCTGGTTGTGGGGACCCCCCGGATTTAGGGGGCATTTGGGTCGGGGGACCCCCGAAATTGGGGGGAAAATTGGGTGGAAAATGGGGGAGAAATTTGGGCGGAAAACTGGGGAGAAATGGGGGAGAAATGGGGTGGGGAGACGCCGAATTTGGGGGAAAAATGTGGGGGGTTCTGGTTGTGGGGACCCCCAAATCTGGGGGGGAAATGGGGAAAAATTTGGGGTAAAATGAGGGGAAATTTGGGTGGAAATGGGGAGGGGGGATCGGGACAATCACAGGCCGGTGGTGGAGCTGAGCGGCGGGCAGGAAGGGGTTAAACGGGTAAGGACCCCAAATTTTTGGGGGGATTTGGGGCGGTTTTGGTTGTGGGAGACCCCAAAATTTGGGTGGAAAATGAGGGAAAATTTGGGTGGAAAATGGCGGAGAAATGGGGGAAAAATTTGGGGTAAAATGGGGTGGAAATAGGGGTGGAAATGGGGGAGGAATGAATGGGGGGAATCCGGAATTTGGGGGCAAAATTTGGGGGGTTCTGGTTGTGGGGACCCACGGATTTGGGGAAAAATTTGGGGGAAATTTGGGGGAAAATGGGGGGAATTTTGGGAGGGGCTGGGGGCATTCGGGCTGCTCAAGGACAAGCACAGGGCCGTGGCCGAGATGGGCGGCGGGCAGGAAGGGGTTAAACGGGTAAGGACCCCCAAATTTTGGGTCGGGGGAACCCCGAAATGTGGGGGGAAATGGGAAAAATTTGGGTGGAAATGGGGGAAAAATGGGTGGAAAATGGGGAGGAAATTTAGGGGGACAATCACAGAGAGAACGACAGCGGGCAGGAAGGGGTTAAACGGGTGAGGACCCCAAATTTTGGGGGGTTTTGGGGTGGGGGAACCCTGAGATTGAGGAAAAAATTTGGGTGGAAAATGGGGCGGGGGATCAGGAATTTGGGGAGGGGGCATCTGGACAATCACAGAGCGGTGGCACTGGAGACAGAGGAGGGGGTGACACAGGTGAGGACCCCAAAATTTGGGGGAATTTTGGGGTGGGAGAGCCCCGAAATTGGGGAAAAAATTGGGTGAAAATGGGGGAGAAATGGGGAAAAAATTGGGGGGGAAATGGAGAAGAAATGGGGGGAGAATGGGGGGGGGGGATCCGGCAGGTGGGGACCCCCGAAATTGGGGGGGAAATGAGTGGGGGGGCCCTTGAATTGGGGCAGTTTTGGTTGTGGGGAGACCCTACAGAATTTGGGGGGTTCTGGTTGTGGGGACCCCCAAATCTGGGGGGGAAATGGGGGAGAAATGGGGAAAAATTTGGGGTAAAATGAGGGGAAATTTGGGGGGGAAATGGGGGCTCCAGGCTGCTCAAGGACAAGCACAGAGTGGTGGTGGAACTGAGTGAGGGACAGGAAGGGGTTAAACGGGTGAGCACCCCAAATTTTGGGGGGATTTGGGGCGGTTTTGGGGTGGGAGACCCCGAAATTTGGGGGGAAATGGGGCAAAATTTGGGTGGAAAATGGGGGAAAAATTGGGGAAAATTTTGGGGTAAAATGGGGTGGAGAGACCCCGAATTTGGGGGCAAAATTTGGGGGGTTCTGGTTGTGGGGACCCCCAAATTTGGGAGGGGGAAATGGGGGAGAAATGGGGGAAAATTTTGGGTGGAAATGGGGGAGAAATGAGAAAAAAAATTTGGAGGAAAACGGGGTGGGGAAAGCCAAAATTTGGGGGGCAAAATTTGGGGGGTTCGGGTTGTGGGTACCCCGAATTTGGGGTAAAATGGGGGAAATTTGGGGGGCAAATTTGGGAGGGGTCCGGACAATCCCGGAGTGCTGGCAAAGGGGAGCACCCCAAAATTTGGGGGATTTTTGGGTGTGGGGGGACCCCGATTTTGGGGCGGTTTGGGCACGGTGGGACCCCAAAATTGGAGGTGAAATGAGGAGGAAATTTGGGGGGAGACCCCGAAATTTGGGGGGAAAATTTTGGGGGGAAATGGGGTGGGGGGACCCCGAAATTTGGGGGGTTTTGGTTGGAGCGAGACCCCAAATTTGGGGGGAAAATTCCCAATTTTTGGGGATGAATTTTGGTGAAAATTCCCAATTTTTGGGGTGAAAATTCCCAATTTTTGGGGATGAATTTTGGTGAAAATTCCCAATTTTTGGGGTGAAAATTCCCAATTTTTGGGGATGAATTTTGGTGAAAATTACCAATTTTTGGGGATGAATTTTGGGGATGAAAATTCCCAATTTTGGGGGCAGAAATTCCCAATTTTTGGTGATGAATTTTGGTGAAAATTCCCAATTTTTGGGGATGAATTTCCAAATTTTTGGGGATGAATTTTGAGTAGGAGTTCCCAATTTTTGGGGGTTAATTTGGGGGGAAAGTCCCAATTTTTGGGGATTAATTTTGCGTAGAAATTTTCAATTTTGGGGGAATCATTTCTGAATTTTTGGGGATTAATGTTGCTGGAAAATTGCCAATTTTTGAGTAGAAATTCCCAATTTTTGGGGATAATTTTGGTGGGAAAAATCCCAATTTTCGGGGTGAAAATTCCCAATTTTTGGGATTAATTTTGGGGTGAAAATTCCCAATTTTTGGGGTGAAAATTCCCAATTTTTGGGGAATAATTTTAAATAGAAATTCCCAATTTTTTTTTTGGGGGGGGAAATTTTGAGTAGAAATTCCCGATTTTTGGGGAATAATTTCTGAAATTTTGGGGGTTAATTTTGGGAAAATTCCAATTTTTTGAGATTAATTTGAGGGGAAAATTCCCCATTTTGGGGGGATTATTTTTGAGTAGAAATTCCCAATTTTGGGGGATTAATTTACAGGGAAATTCCCAATTTTTGCAGATTAATTTCGAGTAGAAATTCCCAATTTTTGGGGATTAATTTGGGGCAGACATTGCCAATTTTTGGGGATTAATTTCTGAATTTTTGTTGATTAATTTTGAGTAGAAATTCCCAATTTTTGGGGGATTAATTTTGAGTAGAAATCCCCAATTTCGGGATATTAATTTGGGAGTCAAATTCTCAATTTTTGGGGATTAATTTCCGAATTTTTGGGGATGAGTTTGGGGGGGAAATTCCCAATTTTTGGGCTGAAAATTCTGAATTTTTGGGGATTAATTTCCGAATTTTTGAAGATTAATTTGGGGAAAAAAATCCCAATTTTTGGGCATAAATTTTGAGCAGAAATTCCCAAATTTGGGGGGTAAAAATCACAATTTTGGGCGTTAATTTTGGGGTCCCACAGCTGATTTTGGGCCGGGGGCTTCACGCGGAAATTGGGGATCAATTTTGGGGGGGAAATTCCCGATTTTTGGGGATAATTTTGGGGTGAAAATTCCCAATTTTTGGGGATGAATTTATGGGGAAATTCCCAATTTTTTTGGGCATTAATTTGAGGATTAATTTCCGAATTTTTGGGGATGAATTTTGAGTGGAAATTCTCAATTTTTGGGGATTAATTTCTGAATTTTTTGGGGATTAATTTCAGAGGGAAGTCCCCAATTTTGCAGATGAATTTTGAGTAGAAATTCCCAATTTTCGGGGATTAATTTGGGGCAGAAATTGCCAATTTTTGGGGGATTAATTTTGAGTAGAAATCCCCAATTTTGGGGTATTAATTTGGGAGTCAAATTCTCAATTTTTGGGGATTAATTTCTGAATTTTTGGGGATGAGTTTGGGGGGGAAATTCCCAATTTTTTAGGGACTAATTTTGAGTAGGAATTCCCAGTTTTTGGGTGGGAAATTCCCAATTTTTGGGCATTAATTTCCGAATTTTTGGGGATTCATTTAGGAAAAAAAAATCCCAATTTTTGGGAATTAATTTCCAAATTTTTGGGGATAAATTTTGAGTAGAAATCCCCAATTTTTGGGGATTAATTCTGAATAGAAAAACCCAATTTTTGGGGATTAATTTCCAAATTTTTGGGGATTAAATTCGAGTAGAAATCCCCAATTTTTGGGGATTAATTTTGAATAGAAAAACCCAAATTTTGGGGGCAAATCCCTAATTTTTGGGTTTATTTTGGGGTCCCACAGCTGATTGAGGGGGCGCGCCGGGCCGGGGGCTTCACGCAGAAATTGGGCATGGAGTACGCGAGCGCCGAGCAGGCGTTGGAGGCGGCCAAGGCCGGGGCCGACGTCGTCCTGCTCGACAACCTGAGCCCAGAGGTGAGCCCCAAAACATCGGGGAACCCTGAAAATCGAAATTTTGGGGGAAAAAGGGGAAAATTTGGGGAAAAACGGTGAAAATTTGGGGAAAAACGGTGAAAATTTGAGGGAGAAACTAAAAAAAATGGCCCAAAATCGGGGTGGTGATGGTGGAGATTTGAGCTCTGAGCCCACGGGGGAGCCCCGAAATTTGGGGAACCACGAAAATCGAAATTTTGGGGGGAAAAGGTGAAAATTTGGGGGAAAAAGGTGAAAATTTTGGGAAAAAAGGTGAAAATTTGGGGAAAAACGGTGAAAATTTGGGGGAGAAAACCCCTAAAATGGCCCAAAATTGGGGTGGGGATGGTGGAGATTTGAGCTCTGAGCCCATGGGGGAGCCCCAAAATATCGGGGGACCCCAAAAATCGAACATTTGGGGGGAAAAATGGCAAAAATTTGGGGAAAAACTGTGAAAATCTGGGGGAAAACGGCAAAAATTTGGGGAAAAAAGGTGAAAATTTGGGGGAGAAACTCAAAAAAATCGGGGTTTTGGGGGGGTTAAATAATCCCAGAATTGATAAATTTTTTAGGGACCCAAATTTTAGGGCAGATTTTAGGTTGAAAATCCCAAATTTTGGGGTTTTTCTCGGTGGCTCGGACCCCAAATTTTGGGTGGAAAATGCCAAATTTTTGGGGTTTCTGGTTTAGTGGGGATTTGGGGGTGGACACCCCAATTTTGAACGCCCAATTTTAAGCGGAACAATCCCAAAATTGATCATTTTTTCTGGGGACCCAAACTGGGCAAATTTTGGGCTGGAAACCCCCAAATTTGGGATTTATCTGGGTGGGAGAGACCCCAAATTTTGGGTGAAAAATCCCAATTTTTTTGGTGTTTGTGGTATAAGGGGAATTTGGGGGTGGACACCCCAATTTTGGGTGGAACAATCCCCAAATTTGTGGGGATTTTTATGGAAAAAAACGCAAATTTGAGCAGGGACACCCCAATTTTGGGTTAAATTCTCCGGATTTGTGGGGATTTTTATGGGGAAAGCCCAAATTTTAGCAGGGACACCCCAATTTGGGGCTCAAATCCCGCCCAACCCCAAATTTTGGGATTCACTGACATTATCCTATTTTACCGGGATCTGCACACAGATAAACTCCAAAAATGGGGAGAAACCCATAAAAATGGGAAAAAAATTAAAAAATATTTGGATAAATCCCAAAAAAAAAAAGGGGGGGGGGAAATCTCAAAAAATTTGGGATAAACCCCAAAAATGGGGAATCAACAAAAAAAAAAAAAAGCAGAAAACCCCCCAAAAATGAGGAAAAAACCCAAAAAGGGGGGATGAACCCGCCAAAAATGGAGAAGAAAGCCAAAAATCTAGGGTAAAGTCCAAAAATTGAGAAAAAAACCAAAAAATTGGAATAAATGCCAAAAAATTGGGATAAAACCCCCACAAAATGGGGATAAAACTCCAAAAATGGGGATAAACACCAAAAATAGGGATAAAGTCCAAAAAATGGGATTATTCCCAAAGAAATGGGGGAAAAAAACCACAAAAAATGGGGGAAAACGCCAGAAAAATGGAAAAACCCAAACCAAAAAGTGGGAAAAAATAAAAAAAACATGGGAATAAAAACAAAAAAAAAAGGAAAAAAACCCAAAAAATGAGGACATGGTGCAAATATTTGGGATAAACCCCAAAAATTGGGATGAAACCCCAAAAATGGGATAAACAAACAAACAAACAAAAAGGAATGAACCCTAAAAAACGGGGGGAAAAAAACCCCAAAAAATTGAGATAAAGCCCCCAAAAATGTGGGGAAACCCCAAAAAATAGGAAGAAACCCCCCGAAAAATAGGAAGAAAAACCCAAAAGTGGGGCTGTGGACCTTTTGAAATGGGGACAAACCCCCAAAAAATGGGAAAAAAACCCAAAAAAATGGGGAAAAAAACAAAAAAAAAAATTGGGATAAACCCAAAAAATGGGACCGAAACTGGGCAGGTTTTGGGTTGCAAAGCCCCAAATTTGGGTTTTTTGACGTTCTCCTCGTTTTGCAGGCGCTGCACGCGGCGGCCGCGCGCGTCAAGGCCGCGCACCCGCGGGTGCTGGTGGAGGCTAGCGGGGGCATCGGCCTGGAGAGCCTGGGCAGCCTCCTGGGGCCCCACGGGGCCGTCGTGTCCATGGGGTGCCTGACCCACAGCGCCCCCGTGCTCGACTGCGCCCTCAAGGTGGTGGGCATGGGGGACGGAGCCGAGGAAAAGTGAAAATCAAACGTGGGAACCCCAAAATTTCACCCTGGAGCCCTGAAATCCATCCCAGAAACCCCAAAATCCATCCCAGAAACCCCAAAATCCAACCTGGAACCAATGAAATCCAACCTGAGATGAGGAGACACCTGGAACTCTGAAATCCATCCCAGGAACTCCCAAAATCCAACCTGGAACCCCTAAAATTCATCCCAAGAACCCCAAAATCCATCCTGGAAACCGTGAAATTTGGGAACCCTGAAATCCATCCCAGGAACCCCAAAAATCCAAGCAGGAACCCCAACATCCATCCTGGAAACCTCAAAATCGAACCTGAAACCCTGAAATTTGGGAACCCCAAAATCGAACCCCAGGAGCCCCCAAAATCCAACCCAAAACCCTGAAGATCCAACCTGGAACCAATAAAATCCAACCTGAGATGTGGAAACACCTGGAACCCCAAAATCCATCCCAGGAACCCCAAAATCCAACCTGGAAACCTCAAAATCGAACCCGAAACCCTGAAATTTGGGAACCCCAAAATCAAAACCCGGGAACCGCCAAAATCCATCCCGGGAACCCTAAAATTCATCCCAAGAACCCCAAAATCCATCCTGGAACCCCAAAGCCCAGCCCAGAACCGATAAAATCCAACCTGAGACCCAGAAACACCTGAAACCCCAAAAATATTCATAATTTATTTTTTTTATATTATCCAATATAAAATTGAATATATAAATTCAATTTTACATTATTTAGTGATTCGTTTAATATAATATAAAAATATTTTCAATATATTTAATTATATAATCTATTTTCTTTTATTTTAATATTTATTATTTCATTTTTATATTATTCAATATAAAATTTAATATATAAATTGAATTTTACACTTTTTAGTGTTTCATTAAATTTATTATCTAAATATTTTCAATATATTTAATTATATATATTATATATTTTCTTTTATTTTAATATTTTTTAATATTATCCAATATAAAATTTAATATATAACTCTAATTTTACATTATTTAGTGTTTCATTTAATTTAATATAAAAACATTTTCAATATATTTAATTATATATATTACGTATTTTCTTTTATTTTAATAATTATTATTTAATTTTTTATTATCCAAAATAAAATTTATTATATAAATTTAATTTTACATTATTTAGTGTTTCATTTAATTTAATATAAAAATATTTTCAATATATTTAATGATATAATCTATTTTTTTAATATTTATTAATTTTTTATATTATTCAATATAAAATTTAATATATAAATTTAATTTTACATTATTTAGTGTTTCATTAAATTTAATATAAAAATATTTACAATACATTTAGTTATATATATCTGTTTTCTTTTAATATTTATTATTTAATTTTTTATAATATCCAATATAAAATTTAATATATAAATTTAATTTTACACTATTTAGTGTTTCATTATTTTAATATAAAAATATTTTCAATATATTTAATTATATATATTATATATTTTTTATTTTAATATTTTTTATTTAATTTTTTATATTATTAAATATAAAATTTAATACATAAATTTAATTTTACACTATTTAGTGTTTCATTTAATTTATTAAAAATTTTTTTCTATATATTTAATTATAAATATTATCTATTTTCTTTTATTTTAATAATTATTATATAATTTTTTAATATTATCCAATATAAAATTTAATATATAAATTCAATTTTACACTTTTTAGTGTTAAAAATGACACAAAAAGGTGAAAATATTAAACATATTGAAAATATTTAGATAATAAATTTAATAAAATAATGTAAAATAAGTTATTATATTACATTTTATATTGGATACAATAAAAAAATTAAATAATAAATATTAAAATAAAAGGAAATAGATAATATATATAATTAAATATACTGAAAATATTTTTATGGTAAATTTAATGAAACACTAAAAAGTGTAAAATAAGTTTATATATATTAAATTTTATATTGTAGAATATAAAAAAATTAATAATAAACATTAAAATAAAAGAAAAAATATAATATATATAATTAAATATATTAAAAATCTTTAGATATTAAATTTAATGAAACACTAAATAATGTAAAATTAAATTTATATATTAAATTTTATATTGGATAATATAAAAAAATTGAGTAATAAATATTAAAATAAAAGAAAATAATAATAATAATAATAGATATATTAATGGCTTTATGACCTTATATGGGTTTAATGCAATTAAGCATATTGAAAATATTTAGATATTAAATGTAATGAAACACCAAATAATGTAAATATAAATTTGTCTATTAAATTTTATATTGAATAATATAAAAAATTAAATAATAAACATTAAATTTAAAGAAAAAGTATAATATCTATAATTAAACATATTGAAAATATTTAGATATTAAATGAAATTAAACACTAAATAACGCGAAATTAAATTTATATAATAATTTTATATTTTATAATATTAAAAATGAAATAATAAATATTAACATAAAGAAATATAATATATATAATTAAACATATTGAAAATATTTAGATATTAAAATAAATGAAACACTAAATAATGTAAAATAAATTTATATATAATAAATTTTTTATTGTATAATATAAAAAAATTAAATAATAAACATTTAAATAAAGGAAAATACATAATATATATAAATAAATATATTGAAAATATTTAGATATTAAATGAAATGAAACAGCAAATAATGTAAAATTAAATTTATATATTAAATTTTATATTGGATAATATAAAAAAATTGAATAATAAATATTAAAATAAAAGAAAATAATAACAATAACAGATATATTAATGGCTTTATGAACTTATATGGGTTTAATGCAATTAAACATATTGAAAATATTTAGTTATTAAATTAATTGAAACACCAAATAATGTAAATATAAATTTATATATATTAAATTTTATATTGGATAATATAAAAAATGAAATAATAAGCATTAAAATAAAAGAAAATATATAATGTATATAATTAAACATATTGAAAATATTTAGATATTAACTTTAACGAAACACTAAATAATGTAAAATAAATTTATATATATTAAGTTTTACATTGGATAATATTAAAAAATTAATTAAATATTTTAATATAAGAAAATAATATCAATAATAGTAATAATAATAATAATAATAGTAATAATAATAATAGTAATAGATATATTAAGGGTTTTATGACCTTCAATGGGTTTAATGCAATTAAACATATTGAAAATATTTAGATAATAAATTTAATGAAACAATAAATAATGTAAAATTAAATTCATACATTAAATTTATATAGAAAAATTTAAAAAATGCCAAATAAGGAAATAAATGCCATATATGGTCATCAATGCCATAAAAGGTCATAAATTCCATATAAGGTCATAAATGCCATAAAAGGTCATAAATTGGGGAGGAATTCCATACAAAAGTTGGAATTTGCCCCCCCAGGGCCGGATAAAGGCCGGGGGCGTTCCCGGGGCTTCCGGAACGTTCCGGGGGATCAGAGCCAAGGAGGATGGGAGCCGAGAGAGGCAGGTGGGGGTGAGATCAAAATAAAATCAAAATAAATTAAATAAAATTTAAATTAAAAAATTAACACAAATGAAAATAAAAAATTTAAATGACCGTTTAAGTAAAAGTAAAAATTCAAGAAATCGAAATGGAAATGGAAATCGAAGGAAAAAAATTAAAATTACAAAGATCGACATTAAATAGAAATATGAATAAGCCAAAATAAAATTGAAAATAAATAAAAAAATTTAAAGTTTATATAAAAATCAAAGATCAAAATTAAATAGAAATATGAATAAGCCAAAATAAAATTGAAAATAAATAGAAAATTTAAAGTTTATATAAAAATCAAAGATCAAAATTAAATAGAAATATGAATAAGCCAAAAAAAATTGAAAATTAATGAAAAATTTAAAGTTTATGTATGTTTTGCGGAGAAAAGAAGAAACCTCACAACTTTATAAAAGTTGTAAAGCCCGGTATGTTTATTTACGACGTGCCGGACACAAGCCTCCCCAAAAAGGCAAGCGTGCCTCTGAAGACCTTGGGTCTTCTTTTATCCCCCTTCCAAATGCATATGCATACAGTTTCACAGTAAGTTCATACATATTCATTCCGTGTGACATTTAGCACCAGTTCTTCTTTATCAGAGGAATTTCCAGGTCTGGGGCAGATTGACCTTGTGGTCATTTCTGTTTTTCTTTCTCTGTCTCTTGAATGCGGCTTTCTTTCAGCTTTGGCCCCACAGACCCTTCACCTCTTCCAGACGCTTCACCTAATTCAGAATGGATCCCCACTCCATCTCATTCCCCCCTTTCCTAGGAAATAAGTAAATTCTTTTACTTAAGGAAAACCTCCACGACAATAAGTGTCTTTTAACGCTTCACCATGTACATTTGACACAGAGGTTAGTACAGCTATTCGTTGTAGCATTCTCCTGTCCCAAATTAACAATATAATAGATAATCCTAAGCTTATCCCAACTAATATTAGTGAAACTACAGTGGAGTGGCACAATTTATTAAAGATTCCATTTGCAGTTGGTGACCACCCAAAGATCACATCCCACCAGTGATGATCCATATTCTGTTTTATTCTCTGTAGAACCCTGGTTATCTCCTTTCTATCGTGTTGGACAGTAATTAAGGTTTTCTTTCCACTTTCTTGGATTTCCTTCAGGATTTCCAATAAGTCTTGGTGCTTAATTAATTGTTTCACTAATGTAAGGTTCATCCCAATAGGGGTAGGTGGTAGTCTGTGATACATCGTGTAGTTAGCTTTAATCAGCTGGTGGGATGTCACTGGGGCCAAGTACTAAAAATCACACCCGATAATCTTAACAAAATTACAAATACAGAAGTTAGAATGATTTCTACTAGACAGAATAACATCATTGCTATCAATTTTTACTGCAGCACAGGCAGTCCTCAGACACACACATCCTTTTCCAGTATATACGAGCACAGTTCTCTGGTCAGTGACTGGATGAACTTCAAAGTGACAAATACTCTGTTCAGTGTCCAAACACACATCCTGAGCATTAATAGTATTGCTTTCGCAAATGAATCCCATCTGTTCTCTAGTAATGCAGGATTCCAAGTTTACTGTCTGCCACTTTCCATTCATCTTTCGTGCCCACACTCTATGTTCTGAAGGATAGAGTATTGTTTTTTCATGGTTTAATCCTAGAGCAATGATGGGATGGATAACATAAACAGTGGCATTATGTATGGTAAGCACAAAGGCAGTTGCTACATCAGAAACAGGATCATAGGTGAAATTCACCATAGTCCACCAGGATTGAAATTTCCTTTCAAAATCAATTGCATTGTCCCACACAATCTTCCGAATTTCAGCTGGAAAATTACCTTCACCCCTTTCCCATATGATCAGAGCTGCTGTTGCTTGTATCCATAACTGTGCTTGTATACAACTGAAAGCTAAGGACACATTATCTTGAACTGTACCAAGTGATTCTACTATCAACTTGTGGTCTTGGTCCCCAGCCGTTTCCCACTTTTACAGTACTTTTGAAATCTGCCACTGGCTAGTTCCCAATGCCAATAGAGATGACTGTAAGGGTTGCTTCAATTTTGTTAGGCTACCTGCTGCAGTGGCCAGTTTATTCATAAGTATTTCTGAATCAATTCCATTTAAAACTCCTAATCCTGTCCCTAATAAGCCAGTTAGGTCCTTTCTTGTTCTGCTCCTGAGGTATGCCTGTTTTTGTAACCGTGTTGTCCAGCCCTCAAAGGAAGTTTTTAGGAAGGAGGAGCAGGCTGGTTGGATTTTTGAGATGTTAATTTGCATTATCAACACCACACGTTTGAGAGACCATTCTGGATTGAATAATAGTTGTTGCTCACCCACATTCCTTACTACGTAGGGGCCTATTCCATACACCTCAGGTTCAAGTTTGGGTTTGCTACCACCGGATACAGATCTTCTGTTATTTTATTGACAGCCCTCAAATCCTGTACTATCCGGTATGACCCATCAGATTTCCGAACAGGTAAGATGGGAGTATTGAAATCAGATTGGCATTCTTTCAGTAATCCTAACCACAGAAAATTTTCGATTATTGGGCTGATTCCTTCCCTATCCTCTTTCTTTAGGAGGTACTGCTTGATTCTCACTGGTTGCGCCCCCTGCTTGAGTTTGATTACTATGGGGGAGGCATTTTTCGCCCTCCCTGGCACATCAGAGGTCCACACCCCAGGAAATACCTGACCTAGTATTTCTTCATCAATTTCTTCCTTAATGCCAATAGCTGTCAGAGTTAAACTTAATACCTCCATGTACTTTTGATCATTCACCTCCAGAGTAATTTCCCCATTTTTGAATGTAATGGTTGCTTGTAATTGTTCCAATAAATCTCTCCCTAAAAGTGCTTAATTCACCAAATTAGGCATGTACAAGAATTTATGAATACTCTATTGTTTTCTCAATTTATACTTCAAAGGTTTACAAAAATATGCCCTTTCAGACTGGCTAGTTGCTCTTTGCACTACAACATAATCATTTTCCACAGGTACTAAAGCTTTATTTAAGACTGAATATGTAGCTCTTGTGTCAACTAAAAATCCTACTCTTTTCTTCTCTTAGCTTCATTGTTATGGATCTGCTGGGGTAGAATCCCCTGGTCCTCTTCAGTTGTTTTGTACGTGTGCAGCTATCTGTTGGTCACTCCTTCTTCGTTCTGGGCATTGGCTTTTCTAGTGACTAATTCTTTTGCAGATTGCACACTGGTTCTTGCTCAGCTGTGGTGGTCTTTGTCTTGGCGGTCTCTGGTTGTATTTCTTCTGCTTTTCTTCTTGTACTACTGCCACTAACTTTTTCATTCTTTGTTTTTATCTTTCTTCTTGGTTACTAAATACTCTCCAGGCTTCTTCTAACAAGGCTTCAAGATTCTTCTCATCTGGTCTCTGAATTTTCTGAAGTTTATGCCTGATATCTCTAGCAGACTGCTTTAAAAATGAATTAACTAGTTGATTTGTCCCTATCTCAGACTCCAGATCTAATGATGTATGACGACGCATAGTATTCCTTAAATGCTCTAGAAATTCAGATGGAGTCTCAGAACGCTTCTGCTTAAGGGAATATAAGGCAGACCAGTTTATGGTTTTTGGAATAGCTCTTTTTACCCCTGTTGCTATCCACTCTTGATACTCTGCTGATTTTTTTACCTCTGCCGACACATTAGGATCTCATTCTGGGTCTTGGAGGGGGAAATGTTCTTTCACATCTAGCTGTGTGGCTTTACAGTAATCTTCTGCCAAATTCTCTGCTGTCTTTAGGATCAGCTGTTTCTCTGTTTCAGTGAAAGCATCTAGTAGTAGCTGGATGTCAGCCCAGTCTGGATTGTGTTGTTTGATAACATATCATAGGCGTTTGGCAGTGAGTATCGGGTCAACACAATAATTCTTCGCAATCTTTTCTCATGCTTCTAAATCAAGGGTGGTAAATGGCACTTTAATCATTAATTTGGCCCCTTCTGGTCCCACTGCCTGTCGCAGAGGAGCCTGTAGCACTACTTGCTTCTTAGTTCTAGATGCAACTGGACTCCCACGGGTGGGGTGGGTTCTAGTAGATGTGCTTTCTCTACTTGAGTCCTCCTTTTTGGGGAAGTACTCTTCCTCTTCATCTTCAGTTTCAGCTTCAACTTCTCTAACCTCCCCCCCTCGGGGAGGAGGTGGAGGAGCTTTCACTCACTCAAATGTGTCTCGTTCTTGCTCCTCAGAACGATAGACCTTATCTGATCTCATACACCGTTGTCCTATACTGCATGCTGAACAACAGCGTTTGATTTGCATTCTCTTTGCCTTGTTATCTTTTTCAAGGGCTAAGACCAGTAGGTCTGAGGGTGATTTAATCTCACAGTCTTTTTGCTACTCTTGGTGATTTCTTAAAAGAAAAACTTATCAGCATACGAGACCTCATGTCATTTACTTTCTCGTCTTAAAAACAACATTAACTGCAGTAAAGTATTATAGTCTAGGGTTCCAGTGGGTGGCCACTTTGCTCTGTCTTCTAACTTGGATAAGGGTTATTAGTGTGTGCAATACTGGATTAGAATTTTTTTATTCTCAGAGCTCCCCCGGCTAGTGACTTCTTTCTAGTGGGCTAAGATGCACCCTAAGGGGTTGGCCTGTGGAACTTTTTTGCTCTGGTTAGTTCTCATTATTTCCTTCTTGCCCTATCTCGCTCCCACCCAAACCTCTTTTCAGAGGACTTCACAGTAGCTTCTCAGTCTTCCTCCCACACACTCCAAGTGGCAGGTATCAGATGCGATTTCCCACACACAAGTTTTAAGATCTTAGCCTCTGAATCAGCTTGATCAGAAACTTCTAATCTACACTTGGGGCACGTGCTCTGTCGCTTGTTAGAACAGCAATACCAGTGTTTCTCACAAACTATACACTGTAATAATACTTACGCAGCGTGCCAGCCCCTTGATGTACCAAAGGCTACTTGAAATTTTTCGCAAAGGCAAGCTATTCTATTTATTACAGGGAGCTCTAAATCTTTTACGGCAAGTTGTTCTCAGTCTAGACTTACAAGAGTGTTAGCTGAAGTCTGGTAGAGTTTTTTTAAATGAATTTGTTCATCTCCCCTATCTATCCAATAATCTGCCGGATTCACAAACTCTCAGGGGTCGAGTCTAAACCACTGAGGCAGAGGAACCCCTCAGGTTCGTCTAGCCACGGTGAAAGTATGCACAACTTACACTACAATTTACTACTTTTACTCAAGAAACGTCTTCACCTACGCTTTTCTACAGTTTACTCTGTCTTCTCTGTCAGGCGCTCCCCGCCCCCACAGCTTGCCTCGGCCTGTGTTTACTCAGCTTCTTCAGCGGCAGGTAGGACTTCCTCCCCCCGTGCAGTAGAGCACTATGGATCTACTCTCTTTTATACAACATACACTTTATACACTTGCACAATTACAAATACAGCGTGCCGATCACTCAATGCAACATACAGCAACACAGTGTCCGGACACCACTCACACACACACAAACAAAGAAAACATACGCGGGTTCAGCTCTGCCCTATCAGAACAATGAACCTTAATACACACATACATGGGTTTACCCAGCTCACCCCCAGAGCTGCTGGCGGTTCCGCTCTATCAGAACGATGAACCCCGTCTCTAATACAGCTGCTCTATCAGCTGAACCCAGACGTCTCTGGGTGGTTTACTCCTTTGCTCTCCTTCCTCTCCCCCAGGGGCCCCTCAGTACATACTGTATCTTCCTCCGCAGGCCAGCAGGTCCTTGTCTGTCCCAGCAGGAGGCAAGTCGAGAGGAGCGGAGCCTCCTCCAGGAAAATCCTGGGGCGCGCCTGGGAGTCCGTCGGTCCCCCCCTGCCCCTGTGGGGGCAGAGATGGAGACGGAAAGTATCTCTTTCTCCTGCCTGGCTCACCAAGAATGTTTTGCAGAGAAAAGAAGAAACCTCACAACTTTGTAAAAGTTGTAAAGCCCGGTATGCTTTAATTACGATGCACGCTGGACGCAAGCCCCCATAAAGGCAAGCATACCTCTGAAGACCTCGGGTCTTCTTTTATCTCCCTTCTAAATGCATATGCATGCAGTTTCAAAATAAGTTCATACATATTCATTCTGCGTGACATTTAGCACCAGTTCTTCTTTATCAAAAAAATTTCTAAGTCTAAAACAGATTAACTTTGTAGTCATTTCTGTTTTTCTTTCTCTATCTCTTTATTGTCTCTAAAGTGCAGCTTTTCTTTCAACTTTAGCCCCACAGACCCCTCACCTCTTCCAAACACTTCACCTAATTCAAAATAAATTCCTACTCTGTCTCAATCTCACACCTTTGCTCTGGCTCAGTGCAGAACTGCAGGATTGCAGGCGCTTCCTCCCAGAGCTGCGTGAGGCACTGGCTCCTGCAGATAGGCCCCGTCAAGCTGTCCCTGCCTCACACTGGCCTCGCTTCCCCTGGCACAAGTGCCAGGCCTGAAGGAGCTGCCCTGTGCTCCAGCCTGCCGAGCAGCCCGGCTCCCTGCCCCGGTGCCCAGAGTGCTGCACACACTGCTGGCCTTTGCCAGGAGTTGCAGGGCAGCTGGCAGAAGAGGAGGAATCCTCAGCCAGACCAGCAGCCCATGGCTGACCTTGGCCTTTCTCTGCTCCTGGGTGTAGAAGTCCATCCGAAAATCCTTCATTTTTTGCCTCACAATTGTCATGAGAAAAGACTACCAAAGGGTTAAAGCTGCTGAGCCGGTTGGGAAAGAAAGTCTCCTGCTTATCTAGTGTGTTCACAAGTGATGTTTGCAGAACACGCCATGCTGTACTCGAAGGGGGCATGCTGCTCTTTTCTGGACAATTGAACTGGACTTTCTTCCAAACTCCTGACCTGGCTGGACTGAGCTCTGGTGTGGCTCCCCTCCGCTCCATGAGAAGACCCCTCTTGCCTGTCTTCAACCACCGTGACGGACCAACAGAGATGCGAATCCCCTCATCAAGGAACCAAGAACCCCTCTGGCACCCTATTGGCACCCCCCTGGCAACCTCCTTCCAGAGACTGGGACTGTACTCCCTCCCAACCCAGGGAGGGGGAAAAACCTAACGTACCTGTGAGCATTCGGCCATGAAAACAATGGACTTCTCCCCTCCATGGAAACCTAATTTCAGTTACCTTCCCCCAACCAAGAACAGTATATATATTGGGGTTCGGCCCGACTGTCCTTTGAGATCTCCCCAAGACGTGTACCAGCGAGTTTCGGCGGCGGGACCCCGAAGACATCACGTTTTGGTAGCTATACCCCATTCCCTGACCTTCTTTCCTCCCTTTTTCCTTGTCTTACCCTTCTCTTCCCCGGATCCCTCAACCAAACGCATATTTAGCTGTGGTTATAATCAATAAAACTACACCTTGTTGATTTGTTACTGCAAAACCCCTGTGCCTTGTGTTGGTTATTTTTGCACCCAAAAATCATTCGTCACCCGTTCATTTCGGGCGGACCTTCACACTGGGCACACTCCAGACGTCCAATGCCTCCAGGCCGGGCTGTGCCCAGCACGGCTGCGCTTCCCCTCGGCAGCAGCCAGCTGCCACCTGGGCTCTGAGAGCGGAGGATTCGCCCGCTCCCAGGAAGAGGCACCCAGGGCCCGGCTGCTGCCTCTTGCAGCTCCAAGGGCCTCCTTCCAGCCTGCCTCTGCCGGGGCTCAGGCTGCTCCGGCCTCTGCCGGGGCTCTGCTGGGGCTCCAGCCCGGGCAAGGCCGGGCCTGCTCTCACCTCACAGGCGCTGACAGCTCTGCACCACAGGAGACCTTCCCGAGCACCCTCTCTGATCTTTCTGCTTTCTCACTTGAGCAAGGCTTTCCTCCAGCCAAAGAGATTATTGCATTTAGGGATCCAAATCCAACTGGCAGGAACCCCAATGCTCTCCAGTCACAGCTGAAGGCCTGCATCTGCACAGGGTGTTTGGGCTGCCTCATTCTTCTTTTGGTTTTGCCTTCAAATGCCATTGCCCTTTCTGCCTCAAATAGAAGTACCAAAGCTGGCCAAAAACAGACCAGTGGGCCATATTCCAAAGGCAGTGTGGTCTGGAGAGGATGAATGAAGAACATCCTTCCCCACTTTCACACCATGCCAAAGACACTGTGTCACCTTTAAGAAACAACAGACAATTCAGAAGGAATTTTTGAGCTTATTCACAGAGTGAGAAGGAAGGGAATCTTCAAGGTGAGGTGTGGTTTCAGAAACTTTATTCATTTCCAATCCTACTCTGCAGTCCTATTAGACAATCCTACTCTAACCCTAACCCTAACCCTATCCTGAATCCTAATCCTAATCCTAATCCTAATCCTAATCCTAATCCTAATCCTAATCCTAATCCTAATCCTAATCCTAATCCTAATCCTAATCCTAATCCTAGTCCTAACCTACAATTCTACTCTAAACTGGTTGAGGAATAAATGGTCCTGATGTGATTGTCACGTTCTTGTCTCCCTCCTCTTCTTCACTGAAACAATCAGCGGCACCAGGCTGGACGCAGGCTCAGCAAATGTTACAAATGGATGCTGCCCAAAGGGAAAAAAAACCAAATCAACAAAAAACAATGGACCATGACTTTCCAAGCTCAGTGCTTCACAGGATTCCTCTGGCTCCTAGAAGGATACAGGAAGAGGACCATCTACACCTCCAACTTTATGTGCAGGAATTTGCCATCACAGGCAAACCTGGCCCAGAATCCCACTCATCCATTTATCCAGGTGTCTTCATCTTGCTGAGATTTTTGTCCTGCCAGTGCTCTAGAAATGGTGCTTTCTTTGTCCTTGGAGTTTCTACTTTTCAGGAAACTCCAAAGCCTCACACTGGTCCCTCCCACAGACAGGCACTGTGCTGATTTCCACAGGGAGACAGAGCAGTGTCTACCATTCCATGCCTTGCCCCTCGTGTGCTGGATGGCTCCTTCCTTCCCAGCAGGGCCAGCCCAGTGGCACTGGGCCCTGCAGTTCCCTCTCTGCCACACAACCTGGCAGTAACCCTGGCACAGTTCCCGTCTGCTTGAGCGTGCCAGGCAGCAGATGGGGCTGGGACAAGTCCCTCCCAGCTGTCCCTGGTTGCGGGGCAGAAACCTCTAAGGGTGGGCTGGGGGGCACAAACCAGGGCCCCTCAGAGTGAGCCCCCCACAGCCCCTCCTGCCCACAGCCAAATCTCTGACCCCTAGGCTGGGACTGGCTTCCTTGGGTTCCTTCACCACCATTTCATGTCTCTGAACCCTGCATTGCTCTACTTCAATTCTTTTGCCATTACATAAAATTGAACACCCCACCAAATTACAAAAGAAGGTGACAGAAACAGCCAGAGGACCTCTCTGAGTCAGGAAATGCAGGGAGAGCTGGAGTTATTCAGTTTTGTGAAGAACAGGCCCCAGGGAGACTTTATTGCCAATTTCCAAGACTTCAGAGTGGCTTTGAGGAAAGTGGAGGACATCTTTTTTAACAGGGCCAGTTACAATAGGATGGGGGTGAATATTTTTTAACACAAATAGGATCTTGTTTACTCGGAGCATGGTGTGACCCTGGCACAGGTTGCCCCAAGAGCTTGTAGGTGCCCCATCCCTGCAACCATTCCAGCTCCGGTGGCAAAGGGCTCTGAGAAACTTAATGTCTTTAAATAGGTCCCTGCTCATTGCAGGACACTTGCACCAGAGGACCTTTACAGGACCCTGCCAGCCCAGCCCAGTCCAGGATTCCTCACCATTTTCATTTGAAGAGCAGCAAGAGTGGAGGTGAGGAGGAAGGGGGCTCATCTTATGCCTTGGGCTTGAGTGGAGGAGGAGCCCATCCCTCAGAGCCTGTTTCACCTGCAGCCCCTTCACATTTTACCTGCAGGAGCTCCTTGGCAGACCAGCGCCGCGCCTCGTCTCTCTGCAGGCAGCAGCTCAGGAAGTCACACAGGCAGGATGAAAATAGGTTGGGCTGCTGCAGCTTTTGTCTTCCTCCTGTGGCTATCAGGAGTTGGGGCTGGGGAAAAAGGAGACACCAGGCTCTACCTGCTTCTTTCCCATCTGTCACTGCTCTCCCAGATCCCATTGATTAAGCTCCACTCTGCAGTGGCAGTTTCTGCCCTGGCACAGACCCAGAGATTACTTTCCTTTACCAACCAAAAACCCAAACCCTGATGCACAGCCTCTCCAACATCCCACAGATCTTGCCTTGGCAGCTGATTTCATTGACTGACCTAGTTAGTGGGAACTACATCAGCACAAGCACATTTCCTTCCCTGACGATTCATACCAGCTTGAGAGGTGTTTTGGAAGAAGGACTTTGCTATACTAACTCTACTCTATCCAAGGGTTAGTATATGAAAAGTATTTCTGCAGTGCTTCTTGTCCCTTAAGCAGAGCTGCCATAAAACAAAACGAATCAATCTTTTTGCTTTGTTCTTGAAAAGAATGGGAATTGGAAAAAAAGAAAGGAAATCCACCAGGTATTCCTCAGGTAAGGAAACAAATCTTTGGAATCTCAGCTTCAACACAGATACATTAAGATCCATGCACAAATGTACTGGGATGAAAATGCCTGCTTGGACCCACAGGAGCCACCTGCAGCTCTGTCTCTCAGCAGTCTGAAAATTTCTGCTTTCCTTACATGGAAAAGAAAAACCTTTCATGGTCAAATCAGAAGGAGAGGTTCCATCCCTATGGTCACCCTCTACTCCTTTGGCCACTCAAGTGAATGCATGAATGGTAGGTCCATCCCAGAAAGTGCCAGGAAACAAATGGGAGGTTCTGGCAGGCTCTCCACATCACCAGGCTCTGGCTTGGCGACGGGCAGAATGTGGCTTGGGCTAGGAGAGAAACACGGTCACTGAGTGTTTCAGCAGCACTGCACAAGAAGCAGAAGAGACTCTGTGGCCTTTACACCCTCATGCCCAGGTTTCAGGAACGTTTCTTAGTGAGAAGAAACTGCACAGGGGGTTACGTTCCTCTCTAAAAACCAGTGCCTTAGCAACTTTCTTGTGTTTGGGCTTCTTTTCTTCATTTCTGGAAATGGAACACCACTTCTGAGAGGCTTGCCTTGTGTTTGAGGGGCATCTTCACAGACAGACAAGTGGGAAAACTTGAAACCCAAAGCAAATGTTGCCTGAGAAGAGCTGGGGAGTGTTTGCCTGTGGTGAGGCTTGAGCTGTCTGGCAATCCCCTTCCATGATGTGCAGAAACATCCAGCTGCTCCCCAGAACTCAGTCCCTCTGGGCACGCAGGCCTCTGGAAACCCCTGAGGATTCCAGCCTTTCTCCTGCTCAAGAGCATCTAACCTAAGCTGAGCTCCAGTTAGCAAGGCCAAGGATGCTCACTTCCATGCAGCTGACAGTGTCCATGGAGCTCAGCAGGGCTTTCTGATACTCCTCAGACCAAGGAATTACAGTGTAGATTGGCAAGACATCAGCTGATCATCATCCAGTGTGGTTCATGTAGAACCAATCTCTAACACGCTGACAAGTCAGAGGCAGAGAGCTCATTCTGCTTTTGCAAGATGGTATTTAGAAACATAAGACACTGACTTGGAACTATTCAAACCTCAACTTGCAGAATCCATCTCAAATAGACAAAAATAACAGTGGCAAGAGGTCTTGGAGTCTCCATAAAAATGCCCACCACTGTCATGATAACTCTGTGCTCGTGGCACTGAAATAGATGGTGACCAAAGAGACTTTGCTATTATCCTCTTTAAGCCAAAGGAGAATTTCAAAGCCAGAAATGGCAATGCACTCCCCTAGTGTACAAATAATTGATGCGGCTTTCTGTCCTTTTCCCACATCACCAGAGGTGACAAAGAGGGTTTTATCCTGACTCTCAGCTGAGCTCAGCCACTGGCCATGGTGGGGAGCTGGAGCCCTCCCTGTCATTAGAACTGTGCAGGCCAGGGATGGCCCTGCTCCTGTGGTAAAGAAACACAGCACCGGTGTCAACTGCCCACGCTGGATCCCTGCCCAGGCACCTGTCTGCGAGTTCATCAACTTGTTAAAGTACCAAGAAACAGCCAAGGGTTTGGCAAACAATTCTAACTGCAGTCGGAGATAAACACATCCTACACTTATCCAGGCCACCCACACACATGACTGAACAATGTACAGATGACTTGAAAGCCTGAAAGTTTCAACGACCACGGGATTTGGAAAAGATGCTACAGAATGGAAGAGAAGAGATGCATTTAAAAAATGAAAAAGCAAGCAGAACTGCTTGGGCATTGCTTTGGTAGTAGGTTTTTTTCTCTTTTCCTTTTTTGTTTAGTTTTCTTTTTCCTTTTTTCCTATGTTTTCTATAAAATTGAAACTGGGAAGGTCTAACCTCCATTTCTCAGGATGTTTATCACATGTCTACCCTGTCCACTGAAAAATTCTTGTCCTTCAGAAACAGAGTTCCAACATTGTTCAAAAAACAAGTGGGAAATGTCAGGCATGGCTGGAGGCCAAAATGGCAGGTTTCTGAACTGGTTAGGTTTCTGAACTGCCACTTCCCTTTCTGATACAACCACAGCTACAGCAGATGCTGCTGTGCTGCAGGGGCATTTTTAGAAGGGGACCTTGGTGGAAGTGGTGCCAGCAGATGGCAATGGGATTTTGTCCTATGGCACACAGAACATGGGACAGGTGAGAAAGACAGTGGGATCAGTGAGTATTTGCACCTTACCAAGACAGGCGTTGCATTCCAGAAAGGAACTTCTCGTTCCACCATTTCGATGCCCACGATTCCCAAAGACCATATGTCCACTTTGGGGCCACATGGTTGACCTGTCACCACTTCAGGCGCCAGCCAGCCAGCAGCGCCAGCCACGGAGCTCCGTCTGCCCTGCTCAGGGCTGAGCTGAGCAAAGAGGCCAAAGTCAGCTGTGGAGAAAACAACAAACCATAAAAGCCAGCTCCAGTTAGGAAACCAAGCAACTGAATTCCCCACTCTCAGGCTAAGAATGTGCTGTTGGATCTCCTGGAGAACTGTCCATGCTCGATTTCCTTGGGGCTTTAGCCAAGGGAGTATGGAATTGGCCACTTCCAAAAAATCCCAGGTTTTTTAACGCTCCTCACAGCAGTGGACTTCATTCCCCTGAAGCTTTAGATTGTAGCTCCCTCTGTCTAGAAGGGACACACACAGAGCAAGGCCACTCTAGACTGCTTGTGGTTCCTTATACCTCTGTGCACGTTGCAACTGTGCCCTCAGCTCGCAGTTGGGGTCCCTGCACTGCCACCAGCACCATTTCTGGGGAGCTGGCAGTCACTCCAAGCAGCCCCACACCCACATCCCTGGAACGCTGCACCTGACCAAGAATATACTGACCCAGCTTGACAGAACCGTCAGTTCTGAGAAGGATGTTGCTGCTCTTCACATCTTGGTGGATGACATGGTTTGAATGAAGAAAATCCAGTCCTTGCAGGCACTGAGAGAGAAAACAGAAAGAGGAGGGCAAAAATGAGTGATGTGATTTCATCACAAAAGAAAGGAAACAAAGAATCTAAAAGATTCCCTCTCCAGGGGAATGGGAAGTAATGGCAGAACAGTAATGGCCACTGAGAGGAAGAGCTTGCTGCTCCAACACTTGCAGAGCAGGACCTTTCTGAGGAAAGGCACGTCAGCTTTTGAAAGAGCAACAGCACCTGTTGTTGTAGGCTGTGCCCTGCAAACCAGCCAGGATGACTCCTGCTGCAGTGGACGCGCTTTTTCCATGCAGAGGACAAAGGAGGGGTTTGGAAAGGAAAAGTCCCTCTCTTCGGTCTTTAGTGGATCACTTTTGGGTGGGAGGCTGCATGGAAAAGATTTTCTTGCTGGCCTCAGCACAGGCTTGGAAGTATCACACCAGTCACTTTGTGGAAGCAAAGAGCATTTTTGGCTGCACTTTTATTCTTTTCAGCTGAGGACTATGAGAAATGAGTCTTTTTTCTTTGCTGGTCATTTCAAATCCTGCCACCAGCACCTTTGCTTTTACAGGCAAGGAATGCAGTGAAGACAGACTCCAGGCAAATGTTTAGAGAGGCAAGGTGGAGAACAGCAAATAAAAATACAAGAGACAGAGTGAGAATATTACAGCAGGAGATAAGAGTACTGGCACTGAGTACAGGGAGTGAAGGGGCACTGGCAGGCCTTTCACTTGAGATGCTTTTACTTGCCCATAGAATAGCAGCAACACAGAAACAAAGCTTGGCACAGGAAATCACTCCAGCTCTGAGCCCCCGTTTCCCAGACAATCCTGCCCAAGCCCTGGAAACACAGATGGGATTGCTGACCTCCCGACTGATGGCTGCCATCTCATCTTCCGACAGGTAGGTCTGGCTGATGACATTGCTCAGAGTGCCTCCATCCATGTACTCCATAACCAGGGACAGTTCCTCACCCACAAGGTAGCTGAAAGAGGGAAAACAAGGGCGTGGAGATGAATGTACATGGCTAGGTTGCTGTTTGGAAAACATGGGTTGATTCTTCTTTTCAGGTCTCTTTGAGACAAAGACAAAAAAGAGGAATAGACATTCCCTCTTCGCTGTGCATTGTTTGCCATCTGTGCAGTCTCAAGGAGAAAGGCACAGCTGCAAAAAAGGAGATGTCTTAGATGGGCAGTAAGCAAAATGTGCAGTTTAGTAACAGCCCAGATAAAAAACGTGTCAGGCATGGTGTTTCTGGAAAAAAGCACCTAATCTTCCTGGCATGCATGGCAATGAAAACCAGTGGCAACAATCCAAGGGAAATCCTTGTTAGTTTACCTGGACAGAAGAAGACACTTGAAAAAAATCAAGCTCTAAAACAAAGTGGTGGCTGTGAATATAGAGATCATTGATTTAGTAAGACACGACTCATCCGGGTTTTTGAACAATTTTCAAATACCATGTGCCAGCGAAGACCCATGCAGACAAAATGCAATCTCTTCCCACCCACTGGAGATGAAAAGAGCAATAATAATTAGCCAATAATTACAGCTCTATTTTCTGCCAGTGACCAAAGTGGGATTTTAACTTGCATGTTTGCAATATGTGAACAAACATTCATGGGAAAAAAGCACAACTCACCTGTCTAAACAGTTGACCAGGTTGGGATTTCTAATCACCTTCATGACCATGAGTTCATTTACTTTTAGTTCCTCCTTTCTCAGTCCTTGAAGCTGTATTTTTTTTATGGCCACCTAAAATGACATTGAAAATCAGTAACTTGAGAAGTTGGTGGCACAAGACCACAAGGCACATGGAGCGAGTGATTTTGCAATGACACAGCTGAGCTGTGCCAAACTGCCTTGTGATCAGGCAGTGCAGTAATCAGGAACTGACATTCCAACAGCCCATTTCTCTGCTCCCTTGAGAGCCAGTTACAGGACACGTGGGGTCACAGACATTTTGCCTTGACCACTTGGTAACAGCAGTGTCTCAGTTATCACCCACAAACCTCTGACCACACTCTCTGCTGCTTGGCTTGGGATTCAGAAGAAGTAATCCATGCCTTAATACTCTGTGGATACATCCTGGGCTATGGGCAGGGCTTAGGGCTTTCAGGGACGCCTTGCAGATCTCTCCCTATGTGCAGTTCCCAAGTGCAGCACTGCAGGTGGCTAAGGATCTGCCAGTAACTTTCAGATGGATTTGCTGGCAGCCAGAAATGAGAATTCAGGCCTCTGAAGCTGTAGCCCCAAAGAGCAGTGAGGTGCTCGAAGGCACCACCTTTGTTTTAGCAATGGAGAGTGAGTGAGCGCGTCCTTCTCTGAAAGGAACCGCTGCCCTCCGTGCCTTCCTTCCGGCAGCTGAGGACAAAGTCCCAAATGTGTTCTGTGGGCTGGCACCAGTCTGTGCTTCTTGTGCCTTTTCAGCACAGCTCTGCCCAGAGCTCCAGCCACAGCTCACACCAGAGTGGAAAGCCCTCAAGTGCAGCAGAGTCTGCAGGGGCTGTTAATATTTACCTCTCCTCCTGTGGCAGTGTCGAGCGCTCTATAAACGTCTCCAAAACTCCTAGAAACAAAACAGAAGCAGAGAAAGGAGAAGCCATTTAGATCTTGCAGTGAAAGCCAGCCCACACAGGAGATCTCTGCTGTAAATGCCTGCAGGACACTGGAAGCATGAAGATGTCTTTGACAATGCCTTCTGAGCACACCTAGAAATTCTGATCAGCACTGACAATCTAAGCCCAGTGCCTGAACACATTTGCAGTTTGTCTGACTTCACACTTGATACCTATTCCACCAGCAAAACACCTGATGCATAGTTTTGTACCATTAACATTGCTTGGACTCACCCACTGCCAATATTTTCCAGTTCAATGTATCTTAGAATAGGACCTTCCATCTTCACCATTCTCCCTGAGGGAAACAAAATGCAAGATGTTCACTTTAAAGCAGAGATCCCAGCTTCCAGGAGATACAAAAGGCAGCCCCACTGTCTGGAGCTCTGAGCCTCCCTTGGTGGACAGCTGGCCAACAACAGGAACAGCAACTGGAACACCAAGAAAAGAACAGCAGGCCCACAGCACAAGTGGCTGTCACAGAGACTGATTTCCAGCATCCTTTGAAGGGAGAGACCTCTTGACAGCAGACACACAGGGAAGCACAGGGAGATACATTCAGAGGACACTGAGACCAGAAGAGAATACCTACCTAGGCAAGTAAGTTTGTCATCTAGAAACATTAAGGAGAGCTGGAACTAACAGTGCCTTTGTTTTCTTGGGAATAAACACTGTGAGATTTAGAAAAGGTTTCCTACTTGCTAAGATTAAATGCACCTGGACATCTAGAATCAATTCCTCTGAACAGATGCCAAGTTCAGAACAGGAGGAATATTGCCAAGTGTTCCCATCTTTTCCACCTTGCAGCAGTTTGCCAGAAGAATGCCTCTGCGTTTGTAAACCAGAGCAGCTCATGCTAGAACCAATCCCCACGGGGCTTTCAGCATCAGGACCCTCACCCTTTATGAGCAGGCTGAGCTCACAGACGCCCTTGCCCGTGCCCCGCGTGAAGAACCGCGTCGCTTCTCTTCACCCTGACAGCGCGGATCAGTCGCTCCCATTGCACTCGCCCTCTCGGCACCGCACACGTCCCCATCTTCCCAACTTGGCACGGCGGGCACGGGCACAGAGGACAGCAGTGCTCCTCAAGCGTCCCTGTGACACAGAGAGCTGCCCAGAGGAGATGCTGACCCTCTTGTGAGCCCAGGCCGTGCGAGGCAGAAGCCGGCCCAGAGAAGGGGCTGCTGCCTCAGGCAGCTCCGCACTGCAGCAGCCGGGCAGCAACGGGACCCTCCCAGGTAAGGAAGGCTCCAGCCTCTGCATTCCCACAGCCCTCAGGGGCAGGGCAGCGACCACAACAAGGCTGGCAAAGCCCAAGCATGAGCACTGACAGGCACTGATGGGAAGAAGCCAGAGTGAGTCTGAGCCCCGGACAAGCTGTTGCCCCCATTCAGGATACAACAGGATGGGCTTTGAGATCAGCCACACCCAGGCACAGATCAGTGCCCTTTTTGTCCCAACAGGTGATGGTAGACACAGAATCCACTGGGCTGTGTTCTCAACCCTACCAGATCTTATCTGAGAGCACAGCACTGGCAGCCGTTAAGGGCAAGAAGCAGATTCATTGAGTTGTGCTGCAGAATCACAAAGGGCTTGATGTGTTCTCCTAGAGACTGATCTCAGCAGGGCTTCTGCCAGTGGCTGGGACTCAAGCAGTCACAGCCTTCTGCTGATCCAGGAACAATCCCTGCTTCTGCCTTCGGGAGAGAGAAGGGAAACCCAGGCAAACTCCAGCCAGTCTAAGCTGCCCGGCGAGGCAGCAGGAACACCCAGAGCTCTCTCTTGCTGCCTCGGAGCACTGCCAGCACTTCTGTGACACTAAACTGAGCAGAACCCTTTGGTACAGCTGTGCTGACACGTGCACACAACTCACTGTCCCTCAGATAAGAAAGATACCAGACGTACTCTGCTGCTCCAGGGAGTCACCCGCCATCTCCTGTTGCTGAGCAGCAGCTGGGTCAGCACGGCAGGGGAACCAAGGGCTCAGGCTCCACTTCTTCAGCTGGAGAGCAAAAGCTCCTTGGGATGGCACTGCTGCTTCTGCAGCAGCTTCAGTGTCAGAGTCGGTGTAGATCTGAGACAAGAAATGAGTTGATGTCAGGAAGGTGTGGCAGAGATTGCCCTGAAATGCAAGAGAGATTGCCATTTGAAATGCAAGCTCTTAGGAAGCTGCTGTCAGCCACATGCAGAGCTCTTCAACTGGATTGCTTTGGATGTCCACTTGTGAAACCAAATGGTCAAAACCAAAGGCTGATTTTACTCAAGTTCATAGTCGGTTTCGTGTTCTGAAGGATGACTGCAGCAACGACCGCTCCACTTCTCCCAAAGACTCCTTTCCCCCTCATAGGTCTGCAGATACATTTGCAGCTCCTCATTCTAATATTCTACCTCCTGCCATGAACTTCTCTTTTTCTGCACCTTCCTCGGGATGTGCTTATCCTGCAGCATCTCTGGATGGGTCAGTTCCTGAGCCTCATGCCAGCCTCGGGGCTCTTGGTTGCCCGTCATTTGCTGGAACTCTCTGCAGGCTGCCAGGTAGGATGGCGACACTTCCACCTCAAGTCAAACAGAACAAAGCAGTCAGAGACTACAGCTTGTGCCCGTCAGCCAGGAGTCATCAACTGGGAAGAAAGTAAAGGACAGGAGCAGATTAGCAAGGAATACAGACAGCTTGTAGCTCGTATTCCAAATCTATGTGAGTGACCATGTTCACCTGCAAAAACACCTCAAGAAACAAGGTCACCTGGAAGAAGCCAGGAGGAGTTCATTCGGGTGACTGCTGGCTAAATGGCCAGAGGAGTAATGCCACTGCCTAGAGCATCAGCTGAGATCCAGCAGAGCAGGAAGTGTCCTTGAGAGCAGCTCTGACAGAGGCCTCATCAGGATGGCCCTCAGAGGCATCACCCACCCGCTGCTGCTGCTCTGCACTGGAAAGGCAGGGCAGGCAGAAACCACCCCTTGGGTGACTGCAGTGCCTAGTGCTATTTCACTCGCTTTTCTAGAGCCTTTTGCTCCTGAAGGAGGTGATTCATTTTCTCTTTGATGATTTTAATTTTTTCATCTAGCCTCTTCTTCCTTGTCTTTATCCTAGTCTCAGTTTCTTGCAGCTGTGCCTCCATCTGTTCGTCAATTTTCTGTAAACAACAACGGAAAGGACTCTCTTTCATGAGTGGAGTGGCTGCCATTCCTTCATTCACCTGTTTTTGTTGATTGCCCCTCTGCATAGGGAGATTCTTCTCCTCTTGGATGTCTTCATTCCTCCTCTTCACTGCCATGATGGCACTCTGAGCTTCAGGCAGCTCTGCTTGTGGCTCTGCTTTGATATTCTGTGCACACAAAAGCAGAGCCAGTGACTGAGAGCTGACATCAAGCTCAGCTTTTCCCTCTTTTAGCCTCAAAATCACATTTATTCAGCCCCTTCTTTCTGCTTTTCCACTCAGCTCTGCTTCCATTGTAACCTTCCTGTCCTGGTGCTGATCTCTGCAGATTCCAAGGCTCTGTGCTTCCAGTGCCTGTGGGACTCCTGGCCTCCTCAGTCCCAAGAGCTCTGGTTTATGCCCCTCTTCCTGCCCTTCCCTCTGTTCCCTGGCCAGTCAGGCTCACCTGGCCATTCTCCTGTGGCTCTTCCACCTGCTGCCTGAGCTGCTCTTCCTGCTCTCGGGCAGGGAACAGCTCTCCCTGAGTCTGGCATGGCAGCTCAGATGAGGCAGTGTGCTCCTGCTCTTTCCCTAGAAGCACCTGCACAGAAAGCAAGAGAAGATGGGTTTCAACTTCCCATACGCCCTTTGTGGGCCAAGACTCAAAGGCTGCTGGGCTCACACGTTCCCAGAGCACTGTGCTGCTGCTCTCCTGGGTCGTTCTCTGCCCGAGGGGAGGCACAGATTCCAAAGTGACCCTGGACCTACAATCAGGGGCCACTGGGACTGAAGCTCCAGCAGCCTCTCAGGCAGCTGACAGGGAAGGGGTGGAATTTCTCAAGGGTCTGGTGAGGGCCTCCCTCTGCTTCTGCCATGTCCTGTTTGTCTCTCAGTAGTGACTGACACCCCGCCCTGTCCCACAGCTCCATCCTGGCTCTGCAGGGGCTTCCTGGGTGAGCTCACTCCTTGTGAGAGACACTTCTGGAGTTCACCTTCTCTCCAGGCCTGCACCAGCATTCCTCCCTCCTGACATCCACACTCTCATTAGAAAACCGGGTCATTCAGGAGATAAGGATGCATGCAAAGATCTCTGATGGAAGTCAGAGAACCCCTACGGCCACCTCATTATATGGAGGACCAAGGTGTTTCTTCTCCCTCTTTTGTCAACGGAGAATTCTGACCAGCACTAACAGAGTTTCTCATAAGGCCCCATTAACGAATGCATGTACACAGCCCTGGGGATGCCAGCTAAGGAAACCATGTGTCATGTAATGCAAACCATGTGTCATGTATGAGCAAAGTCACCAGACCCCAGATACAGCATGGGATAGTTCCACTCCCTTAGGACATGCAAAAATTTAAAGGATAAAAAGAAGGCTTCAGGGCACAAGAGGCTGGAGGAGGAAAACATGAAGGGAAAAAACAACCATCTCTGGAGGGGGAAACATCTCTGTCTGCTCAGGATCAGTCAATGGAACTTGTCTCTACTTCTCTCCTGAAGGGATGCCTTTAGGTGAACTTTGCATCTTCCACTGGTTTGGAGCTGAGCCAGGAAGATTCAATAGACAGACAGATAGACAGATCTCACTTTTTTAATCTCTCTTTACTGTGCTGTGGCATTTACATTCTTTGAATACAGAGAGATATAGTTCCTCTCTCTCTCCTAGGTTTTTTTTAAAGGATGGTAGTGAGAAACTTAGAGAAGAAGAGAAAACAATTATCTCTACTGGCTGTTCTTGTTGTTTAGTACATGTAGAATGTGTTATAGTGATTGTTTACTGAAAGTGATTTGTTAAGTGGATTTTAGTGATAGTTGTTTAGCTTGATTAGCTAATAAGATAAAATCTGTGTTGTGACTGTCTGGAGACAGTCACGAGTTTTTCTTTAGTAGCTTTTTAGTATAGTATCTCTATAGTATAGTGTTAATATAGTACTAGTGTAATATAACATAGTTAAGAAAGCATTTGTTTAACCTTCTAAATCATAGAGTCAAAGCACATTATTCGCCATGTGGGGGTCACCCTGAATCAATACTGTCCTTTCTGTTGCTACACACATCAGCACTCGGTAGCAGTGCCCCAACCAGCAGCCATCCTGAACTTGCTCTCCTGTTGTTTCAGTAACCCACACTCTTGGGGAATCTGGAGCGTGTTGGTCCTTATGGAAATGCAATCAGACCCAGAGCATTGCACTGGGAACTGCACTCTTTGTGCATCTGTGCTCGACAAGTTCTTCTCTTGGACTTGACCACACTGATGGTGCTAAAGTGGCTGGAATCAGAAATGCAGCCCAGCCCCTCCCAGCTCCTCTAATCTCTGAGCACCAGCTGGAATGCCAGGGCATTGATTTCCTGCTCAGTTCCCAAACACAACACACACTGATTCCCTGGGCTGCCAAAAGAGACGGGAGCTGTAAACCTGAAAGTGATGCGTTTCTGCCAGTGCTGGAAAAGGGCAGAAAAGACTGAGAAAAAGCTCCCTGGAGAAAGAGAAATTACACAAGGCTTCCCCTTCTAGCAAACAAACAAACAAATGAACAAACAAAATATGAAAGTGTTACCTACTCCAGTGTCTAAAGCACTTGGATGCAGTGAAGGGATGTTTGGCAGGGAAACAGCCCTTGTGCTGAGCATTGGCTCTATGGATCCAAGGCAGGGATCTATGGAAGTCTGCCTGAAGGTCCCTCATGAGCCCCCATTGTCCAGGCTAAAGCTCCCTCAGCACCTCCTCCCTGGCCTTGTGCTGCACCCCTTGCCCAGCTCCCCTGTCCCTCTGTGCCCACACTGCAGCCCCTCCATGACTTTCTGCTTCCCAGGGCCCACAGCTGCACACAGCACTCCAGCTGTGGCCGCAGCGCTGCCCAGCACAGGGCCACGCTCCCTGCCCTGCTCCTGCTGCCCCACTGCTGCTGGCACAGCCACCGTGCCCTTGGCCTTCTTGGCCCCCTGGCCCCACGCTGCCTCATCTTCAGCTGCTCACGGCCGCCAGCCCTGCGTCCTTTGGGCCCACGCAGCTCCCCAGCCACAGAGGTGCCCACTGCACTTCAGATACTGCAGGCACCATTGCAAGATGGCCTTCCTGTTCTATAACCACATCTTCTAAGTAGATATCATAAAGTTTGATAGGAATAGAATTCTAAGGGACTCTGACTAAATTAAAATGGTCTAATTCAACTGTACAGGAAATTGCTCCTAAGTAAATATTTCACCCTATCTGTCGTCAGCAAGCAAGGTTCTCTCTGCAACACTAGGTTTGTAGTTCTTCAAGGCTCTGATATAGAAATTTAAAATATCCATTTCGCACTTTGTTATTTTTCTTCAGGCATGAAAATGGATTTTCTTTCAGCCTTCCTAGCTGGCTCTCTACACTCTGTTGCTACTGGCCAAGCTCTCAGCTTGCTCCACAATTCTTAAACACCAGGAGCATGAAATGTTCCTTTCTCACTCACCTCAGGATCTTCAGCACTGCTGAATACACGCTTCAGGTGACCTGTAGTGGGAAGGGAAAATGAACCAGATGCTGTCAGAAAACTGCCTGGGCTGCTGAATCCCACAGAACAAGTCAACCCAAACAGAGATGATTTCCCGTTTCACAACATCCCTCCAGCAGACACATTTCATTCACACAGCCAGCAAGGGATCAGGACAATATTCTTGCTTGTGCGTACAATTTGGCCTGTTTTGCCAGTAAATGAATACAAATATGACCAAGAAAATGCAAATTGTTCTTTAACACTCAGTGCTCCTGTTCTACCAAAGACATAAAACAGCTTCTGAAATCCTCTCCTTGAGGTTCTTTTTTGTTTTTTTTAATCAGTTGCATGCACCGGTTCTCATTAACTTGCTTGAAACAGTTGCTCAGAAAAGCTTCCTTAAAATCCCCGAGCTGTGGCAGACACTCACTGCTTTGGAGTTTGCATTTCCTTGCAAAGGGAATCACTATTTTAGTACTTTGAAAAAGGTCAAGTTAGACAGTAAAATCCTTTCATGATAAAATTTAAAAATAAATAAGCTTTCTCTGAATTCTGGAAACAACTGCAGAGTTTTTAGAAGGCCTTCCAAGAAGCTCTGCCAGTCTACAATCTCAAAGGTGTCTTGCTTGTCCCAGCAAACTGAGGAAATGGCAGACTCTGCTGCCACAGACTCTCCCCTGGAGGGAACAGAAGCCCTGCAGGTTCCCCTGCAAATGCTGCCCCTGTGGCTGCAGACACCCCCTTTTTAGCTGAACGTCATGACAGGAGCTTTACCACACCAGTGGCATCCTAATGCTCTTTCTCTTTCAAAATCAGAAACTCAGCCACCAGCAGGAAGACATACAAAAGCCAGGTTAGGATACACCCTAACCTAAGTAGAATGGAAAACTCTACTTACGTGCAAAGTGTGTAACGTAATACGCGGAAAAACAAACACCATAAGCAGCAAAAGCTGCTGTGGCCAGATGGTGGATCATATTCCCAGAGCTGTGCCAGTCTTCTCCAACACTAGAAAAACAAATGGCCTCTCAGAGTGCAACTACCCACTGACCAATGCTCCAAGCAGGAGGGTTCTCCTGATGTGAGCAAGGCTGCTCTGACACTCAGGCCTTCTGTGCACCAAGGCAACCTTCTGATGTCACCACAACAATGTGGCAACCATGCCGTGACATCACAAAGCAAAGTATGACAAAGAAAAGCATCACAAAGCATGTTGATCTGTGAATTTATGCAAAGCAATAATCAACCTTCCCTACAGCAAACACAAAAGAGCCTGGGAAGTTCTTCTCTGTCACAAAGCAGCACAAATTCCCCTCATGGGCCGAACCGTGTTGTTCAAGGATCCAAGAGGAACTCCAAGAGTGCCTCAAGCACCTACAGCCTGTACCCCAGCTGAGCACTCAGATGGGATCCAAGCAAATGAAACCAGACCAAGACAATGGCCCACAGCATTGCACATGTGAGAAATGACTCTCACTTTTAACATTTTAAAGGTTTAGTAAACCTTAACAAAGGACTGAATAAGGAAAAATTGCAGCATTGGAAGTCTCTGTGACTAGTAGCCACGTTCTCATCTACAAAAAGGATGTTCTGCCTTTTATACCCTTAGCCCCTCCAAAAGTTTTGTCAGTCAACTCTTTCTCTGCTGTCCATTGGTGGAGATTACTTTCTTGCATCCTGACTGGAGGTCAGGTGTTGTTACACCCTGCCTGCTGGTCACAAGCCAGCCCTCCCCAAATGCCCTGACTACCCAGGCTGTTACAAGGGGGACTGGAAAGAGGACTATGGGAGGATATATTACAATACCATCACTACACATTTGAACATCCACATAACATCTGCTTCTTAATTGTCAGAGCCAAGCATTGCATTACTCGTCCAGAACACACAGAACCAGGAGAGAGGCCACTGTTGGCATCATAGCTGAAATCCTTCCTAACAAATCTCCCCACATATCTGCACCTTTATTGGACATGCCCAGGGCTCCGGTGCGTGTACATCTCTGCCTCTCTTTCCCTTTGGCAGCAGTCGAACTGGCAGCATCTGCCCACCAGCAGCAGCTGCTCCAAGCTGGGAACGCCACTGGCGGCGCTGATTTCCAGAGGCTTCTGTGTGCCAGGGGGAGCCAAGGCAGGAGCGGGTTGAACGGTGCTGGCGCTGCTGCTGCTCTGTGCCAGAGAGCCCCGGCTGGGCAGGGCACGGTGCCCACTGCGCTGCGGGCTCCTTCTCCTGCCACAGCCGGGCACACCTGGCAACAAGGCATGACAACCTGTGGGCAAGCCAAGGGGTTTCTGGGGCTGCACTGCTCTGCACACACCCAGCACACCTGCAGCACACAATTTTAACCCTCAAACAGGTAAACCAAAGGGAAACAGCTGGAAAAGATTTCATTTGAACCATTCTTTATGCTTCAATAGGAATGACCAAAATGAACGTCACCGAGCAGGGCCCAATCCACACTGCCAGCTCAGTGTGAGAAAAGAGGCATTACTTTATTTCAGTGCTGGGTGTGTGAGGAATCACTTTCCTGAAACATGCACACCCACGGGTTAGTATCCACGGAACTAAGACATTACTTTCATTACTTTTATTCATTACTTTGCTCAAACTCACAGGCTAAACATTCTCACAAAGTGTTTGACATGTTTAAATCACTTCCCCAAAATTACTGGCATTTAGAGTAGGGGTCTCTTGAGGGTCTCTGGTGGTCATGGGGTGAACATCCCGTTCCTCAAATTCTCCTTCCATGGTTAAGAGCCTTCTTCTCCTTGAATGCATTGCAGCTACGTCCTCATTAGGCCCACTGTCTTTATTCTCAAGGCTAAGACATCCACTTGCACACATTAACCACTGGCGTGAGGGAAGGTACAACTAAGCACTGCCTGTTAAAGCTTAACAAATTCACAATTTGTTGCAGGTCAACACTTCCCCAACATCTCTCGTTCCTTCTCTGGGAATCAAACACAAGCATTTTGTGATCCCCGAGCCCAAGGCTGCCTCCAACCCTGCTGTCACCCAGCAGCCCTTCTCTCCTCACAAACAGCAGGGCCAGCAGTGCCTTCCCTCACTGGCTCAGTCCCCAGCTGTGTCAGGAGTTCTCTGTCACACACTGCAGGACCATCCTGGACTGTTTGCTCTCCGCTGCACTCTGTTGCCAGCAGACATCCCCACCCTGCTCCATGCCCCTTGCAGAACCCTGCACCTGCTGTCCACGGGCACCTGGAAGGGGAGGCACTCACGGCAGAGATGCACCAGCTGCCCTGGGCAGGAACCAAAACCCTCTGGCGGCACAGCTGCTGGCCTGGGTCTGGCACAGTTCTGCACGCCCCACTCCTCACGGGCTTTGGGCTGGAAATGCAATTGCACTTTCTGCCTCAGGGAGAAATACCAGGGCTGCACAAACAACGGCCAGCATGCCACATCCCAAAGGCACTGCAGCATGGAGCTGAGAAGGAAGAAGACCCTTCCCCAACTCCTAACCATACCAAAACCACCATAATGGGGACTTTTAATCTTCTAAATGTAGAGTTGATTCACAGGGTGACAAGGGAATCTTCCAATGCAGTTGAAGTTTGGTAGAGTTTTTATTCTGAGTCCTACTCAGACTGTTGATTTGAAAATTTATTTTAAAATATTTTTTAAAAGGCTGAGCAGTCATATGGTTTTGTTCTAATACCAAAATGGCTGGATGAAATGTACTGGCATTTTAATTACCTCCAAACTGATTAGTCTGTAAAAGCTTTCCTGCAGAATAGCCACTAAACAAGAAATGAAAATCTGTGGACTGTTGACTTTGCAAATTTCTACTAAACTTATCAGACAATGAGGCATTTTTAGGTAGATCATAGAGCAAATTAATTCCTATGGATAACTTGATTTGGAGAAACCTGTTGATTTCAAATTAAAACTGCCAGCACATACTAAGTGGAAATCTGAATACTCACTTCCATGAGCTCTGAATTATTAGATAGTCATTGTCTGCCATATTAACAAAAATTAACATTCTGGCTATTTTTTTACTTACAGCCAGCTCTTCAACACTCTTTGTAACATCAGAATGAGAGTTTGTAGCAATGTGAATCATGGGTTGGTGGAGCATTGCAGAAGGCTCCTATGCCAGCACTAAATGTTCACATTTACCATAGCATCACTTCTTGCCTTTAATTTCAAGCTACAGCTCAGTTCCTGCAGTATAGATTCACACTTGTAGTCTGTATTTGCAGCTGGTTCTTACTTTCCTGTCCAGAAAAAAAAATAATGCTTGGTTCTCAAATCAAAATAAAACAAGGAGAGAGTCAGGTTCTGGATAGATATAGCAAGAACTAAGAGATTTATTTGCAAATATGTTGAAGAGTTGTTTGTACATGCTGCAAAACCAGCAGATTAAAGACTTGCACTCTAACTTGCAAGCTGAGGTTTGCCTGTTCTCTCTGGACTGATTTCTTGAGGCCAGACACTGAACCTAATCAGTAAGAAAATCCAAATCACAGGAGTAGTTTGGAGAATATTGTAAATTATTCTGTCATGATGCTTTTTGCCTGAAAGTTCTGGCCATCATCCAATTGGAGTAATTAGAGGAGATCGAAGCCATCATACTGTGCCTGTGCACACAATTCCTTCCCAGGAGTAATCCATGAAGCAACGCTGACAAATCCACACCAGCAGCTGCTGCCACACAGCCATGAAGCAGAGAATATGTATTTCTGCTACACTTGGACAGCTGAAGATGCCTCTGCTGAGCTAATTTTAGTGACTGCCCACCACAGATGAGACCTTGTGGTCAGTCTCCAACAAGTCAGGGCAGTTAATATTCTGCCTAAATGAAGTGACTCTAGCAATACATAGACCATGGAGCCTGAGGAAAGTCAGCAGCTGTGGGAGATTTAATTTGTTTCCGTATCTTTCTTTTTACTAATTTATCGCAGTCAATTATTTAAGGAATGGAATCTTTTGGCATACCATTGGCTGGAAGGTTGGTCAGTCTTCCATTCATGACTCCTCTGAAAGCATCACCCCAGTGTTTTTATCAGTAGCTCTTCCATCATCATGGCTCACACAGCATTTCCTGCAGCTCTTGCTGGAGTCAGGGAAAGGCACCAGGAGAAGGGGGAGGAAGCTGTATGCAGAGACTGTGTCAGCTACAGAGACATTTGTTTCCTCTGATTTGGCTGAATGGCTGCAGGAACCTTGCTGGCACTGCTGGCGGGGTGGCCTTTGGCAGGGCTGGGCAGAGTTTGGGGCCCAGGATCCCTCCTCTCGGTGGGACACCAGGGTGAGCAGCCCCTGTCCCAGCCAGGAGCCCCAGAGGTTCTGTGGCTCTGCCCGGGCACAGGGACCTGCCACTGCCATGAGCTCCTGCTGCGGCTCCTCTGGGGCAGCTCCTGCTCTGCAGTGATGATGGGCGCAGCTGGGGGTGGCTGCAATGGAGGGTGGCTTCCAGTGGGCTCTGCTGGTCTGCCACACTGGAGCCAGCAGAGCTTCTGGAAGGAGTCTCCTCTTGTGAGCTGCTGGAGCTGGAGCTGGCCACAGAGCCGCTGTGTTCATCCCTGACAGGCCCAGAGCACAGCAGCCTCTGGGCCTCCTTGCTGCACGATGGCAGTGAGCAGGCCATGGACCAGAGGTTCAGTGTGTATGACTCAGCTTCCTGATAAACTGTGCTAAGAAAACCCTGCATCCATCCTGCCAGATCTAAGACACTCCAAGAAATCTGTTGGCACTTTGGGAGCTCAGAATTGTTTGCATTTTGAACAATTTTCCTATGAGCGCTTTTGATGGTTTTTGTAATTTTGTGTTGATTCAGTTGATCCTTCAGAGAAGCTTTCCTAATAATATAAAACAGGAGGAATTGTGGAGACCCTGGGGGGGCATTCCCTGGTCTAGGAAGGCACAAGAAGCTTCCCTCAAAAAGCTGTTAGACCCCATTGGCTCCTTCCCCTGTTCCTATGTCTGTTCCTGTGCTCCTGAGCCACACCTTCCCTATTCCCTGATCGGCCCCCTTATCTTTGTACTGCCCCGAGATCAGGGTCAGCCCCCAGGCCCCTGCGGAGACAAAGTGAGACCCTCTGTGTGTGGCTGCTGGGAGCTGAACATCTCCCTGCACAGCTGAATAAAACATCTGTGGAGATTATGCAAAGGTCCTTTTTGCTTCTTTACCCTGGACTATGCTAGCAGCAATTCAGACTGCTACAGAGGAGAAGCTGCAGTACTGGCACCAAGGTTTTGGCAACTTGACCATAGGCACAGAGGGCGTGCAGGATGCTGCTCTATGAATTCCTTAACCAGCCATCTCTGGTGCTGGCATATTCCCTCCAGCTTCTGGTGCAGCCAGGGCCACCTTTGGTCCAGTAGATGACATTGTTATTTGAAAAATTGGGCCCACTCCTTGGGCAGGAGGCCACCCACAGGCTGTGGTCCTGCAGCCCCCTGCTCAGCTGGGGACAGTGTTCCCTGTGGGGAAGATGGAGCAGCCATCACAGGGTCTGGGGGGCTGCTTTCAGCAAGGTGGCCAGGCTCTCTCCCTGCTGGACTCCAGCAATTGTTTGGGGGAGCTGGTGGCAAATTTTATGTAGTCCTGTTCATCCTACTCAGAAAACATGACAGCTTCTATCATTCTTCTGCAGAGTTGGCACGCTGGATTTCTCTTTGCCCACTGCAGGATGCAGCCCAGGCAGAACTGGTGGTGACAGGGCAGAGAAAAATTCACATCCTTCTTAGTGCCCTGGCAGATGGGGCAGCTCCATTCTGTCCCCATGGCCATGTCTGTGTGTCACAGCAGCAGGGAAGAGCTGAGGACCATGAGCTGCTCTCATTTGCAGTCTTGCTTGGCCAGAGCCCAAGCTCGAGGCAGAGTGGTCCAGGCTCTGTCAGTGCCCAAACATAAACAGAAAGGGATGTTGTATCACAATCCATTCCTTGGTGAAGGAGGTCCATAGCAGGCTCAAGAGGCACCTCAGACACTCAACAGTCAAGGCAGTAACATATGGACAGGACACAGATGGCAGTTCATGGCTGGGAGAGCATTCATAGACATATCCAAGGACCAGTTTCCCAGGAACTCTCCACAGCTCTGGGATCTGCCCATCAGCTCTGTCAGAAGCTTCAGCAGAACAACCAAAGTCCTAAAAAGCAGCTCCCAGACACTTTTCTTACCATCCTGCCTGAGTAGCTGGGTTGCTTGCTGCAAAACACTCTTTTTCTTCTCTTCCCCAATCCCCTGTGGACACTTGCAGCCAAAATAAAAAGCTCCTGGCCCTCTGTGTGATGTGATAATACAGTTTTTATATTTCCATGCTGGGATAAAAGAAAGCTGTGCTGTGGGTCAGGAGAGGCCAGGACCCACTTGGCCTTCCTGCAGGCTGAGGTGGTCCCAGCAGACATCCTGCTGCTTTTTTGGGGAATGTGTGAGGGGGAGTGGAGGGGGTGACAGAGAGGCCAAGATCACAGAGTGGAAACTCAGCTCCAGAGTGGCAGTGCAGACTCTCCCTGCTGAATGCATGCTGGGGCTGACAAAGAAGGAAATTGCCCCAATAACAGCCCGGTGGCACTGTGTCTCAGGGACAGGTACAGGGAGGTGACAACAAACAGCAGCATGGCCCGGTCTCACAGCTCCTAGGAAGCAGTGACAGAGGGGCCTCATATGCCAGAGGTTTCAGAAAGGCTGTCTTCTCAAATGGCCACTCTAAAACCCCTTCTCTTTGCCTCTTGGGTTTGTGTGTGCTTTTGACAGCCACAGCATCCTGGGGCAACGCGTTCCACGATTTCATTAAGCACTCCTTGTAAAGCACCTCCCATTGTTCAACTGAGCTGCCAGCCTGGTCATTTCAGAGGGTGCTGCCTTGGTGGAGAGAAAAATCAATCTTCTGCCTTTCAGGGAGCTGAAGGAGGAGGGACTCTTCACCATCAGACACCTGGCTGGGTCCCATTCAGAGGTCCTGCTTTGCAGACTTGGTGAGGTTTGCTTGGCAGTTACCAGCGAGGTGAGAACATTGTTCTGAATTGTCCCCCATACTTCATACACGGTGTGTAGAGTAGGTATGTGCTTGCTCATCTCCATGTGTGCTCAGGGTCTGCCTTCACTTCTGGTTTAGACCTGATATTTCTAATGTCTGTCAGCTGTCTGTAGGATCTGTGGGTACATGCAGCTGTATTTACTGGCAGGTCGGGTATCTGACACTCATCTTTGAGTGTGGAGCCTTTATAATGCAATGTGCAAATGCAGAAACTGAGACACTAATGATGTTATTTGCCAGAGTCCCAGTCTCTGCCCAAGCTGTAATTCAACACTGCAAATTATTCTGTAGACCTGAGCCTGTGTTTTCTGTTTCCTGGCTGAGTGTTTCAGCTGCTGGTGTTGCTTTTTGGAACAGGAGCACCTGACTCTTTTATCTTTATGACTTTTGCCTTCATGATTTGAAAGCAGCTCTTTATTTATTTTCTAGTAAAAGGGCCTAAAATCGAAGCTCTGGACATTTTAGAAGGGTTAAGTAGAACACTTAATGAAATTTTTATTTACGCCTGCAGTGAGCAGGTCTGAAGCCAGAAATTGGTGCCAGAGTATGTGCCTTTCTGTGCTTGTGCTCTCCTGCTCTTCCTGTCCTTGTATGCTCCTCTGGACACAGTGGGATGTGTTGTCATTTCCTGGGATTTCTGTTGAAGGCAACTGGTTTTCTTTCCAAGGTGATTCTTATGTTTCCCCTCATGGCTTCCCCAAGTGACCAACCTCCGTTCCAAGGTGTCCTGCTCTGCCATTGTCACTCTGGGAGAGCTCTTTGTGACCTTGAAGAAGGACATGGACTCTGAGGTGGATGAGGTTGCTCGGGTCCTTCTCCAGATGGTGTCCAGCTCCCCAGTATTTGTTCAGAAAGCAGCCAGTCAGAGCCTGGGGATCATGGTGGAGAATGTGACTCCTGCAGGAGCAATGACTGCTCTCATGGACATGGGAGTCAAGTAGGTTCTTCTTCTTTTAGTGATGTTCTTCACCTTTGTGTGTGTGGGAGGGTGTGGAGAGTTTTATTAATAATTGGTTAGCTGCGAAAGGCCATACTGACATAATGCCGCTGGTTAAGCTGAAAAAGGGAAGTCAGCAGTCAGTGACCAATGACAGGCAAGGACAGAATGCCCTTGCCGCAACATGAGGATAGGGAAGAGAGATTCTTCCTGAAAATATGTAGAAAGTATCAAAAGTAGAACCATAAGAATGCAGAAGTAGGCGTAGTTGCTGATATGTAACTAACCAATCCTGAGCTCAACTTTTGCAATATGTATGAAGCTCATTATGAACTGTACTTAACCTGCTGTACCGATCAATAAAAATTAGACCTGTGATGATCTAATTGATGTCCTGGTCTCCTTCCGGAGGGAGAAGGGATGAGACAGAGAATGGGAATGCTGGGAGGGAAGGGTCCTGTATCTTGCATCTTCTGTGAACTCAGTGACTTGATTCTCCAACCAACCTCACTTCTTTCCTCTTGTCACCTATTTCTGCCCTCCTGCAGCCCATTAGTTCTCAGAATCCTAGAAGTGTAGAATATGGGGAGTTGGAAGGTCCCCCTCAGGACCATTGAGTCCAGCTCCTGGCCTTGCCCAGAACAGCCCAAGGGTCACACCAAGTGCCTGAGATTGCTGTCCAAATGCTCCTTCAGCCCTGTCAGGCTTGGTGCTGTGACCACTGTGCTGGGGAGCCTGTTCCAGTGCCCAACCACCCTCTGGGTGAAAAACCCTTTTTCCTGATATCCAAACTAAAGCTCCTCTGACTCAGCTTCCTGCTGCTTCCTGGAGTTCTCCCAGCCTGTCAGATTTTCCTAGATGTGGTGACTGATGGGGAAGGGAAAGTGCCTGCAAAGGCCAAGGATAGAGCCTTGTGCTTTTGTGGGCAGAGGGACAATTGCAATTGCAGCTGTGAGCAGTGTTTGGTATTTCACAGCTCTAACCACTGAGGCCCTGGGAAAACCACGTCTCCTCATGATGCCACTAACTTGGGAAACGAAGAGCATCCTTGCCCTCATGGAGCACATGGGGGACAATCTGCTGGGTGTGGCACAGCCTGCACAGCAGGTGCAGCTCCTGCCAAAGGAGTCTTGTATGACTGTCATGGCCTTAGAGCTCTACTTTCTATTCAAACTGATGTTTCATGTTAGCCTTGAGATGATGAATCACTTTACAGGCACCTTCACAGGCTGACTGCCATGGGACAGTTGAAGCAAATGCTGCCTTAAATGTTGGTACTGGGCCTGATAGCTCCCAAGAGACACTCTCTAGAACAGGACAGCCTGGCTAAACTGCCTGCCACCCTTTCCTCAGCTTTCCAATAGGGTAAAACATGCAGATGGATCCATTGCCAAGCCCCACAGAAGAAACAGGCTGCATTGCTGGATATTCTGCAACTTCATAGCCCACAACGTGTTTTCCCTGCATTTGTTGTTTTCCAAAGTTCTGCAGATTTGGGGATACATGGGTGAAAAGAGCCTCAATCCTGCTGCAGGTCTCTGTGGTGTACATCTGCCCCTGCTCTCTCCATTGCCCTTCCTACTCATGGCATGGGGGGCCTGAAGCAGCTCCAGATTGAGGACAAGGTGAAGGCAATCATGGCTCAGCCTCACACAGAGGTGAGGGGGAGCTGGGCCAATCTCTGCTGGCAGGAAGGGCCTTGTGGCAGCCCAGAGAGGCTGTGCACATTGCCAGGGAACAGCTGTGCCCTGCATGTGCCCCTGCAATGAGCTGTGCTGCTGCCAGTGCCCCTGGAGCTGTGGGGCTGCTGAGCTGTGGGGCAGGCAGAGGAGCAGGAGGGTGCGTGTGCAGCTGAGCCATTCCTGGGGAGCACAGGGCTCTGGGCTCCCTGCTGTCCCAGGGCAGCCCAGAGGCCAGGCTGTGCCTGTGCCAGCTCTGGGCAAGTGGCTCAGGGTTTGCCCTGGCCTGCCTCAGTGTCTGCCAGCAGGAGCATGTTTCCCTGTGCAGCTGTTTGGACATTTCCAGGAAATGTGTCCCAGGAAATATGGAGCTTCAGATGCTTTAGGTTTGCATTGTGGCCTCTGTTAAACTTTGTGTCTCCATTTTGCAGATCTGACAGGTTACAGTCTTACCGAGAAGTTTCCTTGGGACACTTCTCTCACCCACCAAGTCCTTGCCTCCCATCCAGAAGAGCTCTCTTTCCTCCAAGCTCAGGAAGAAGCTGCCGCCTGTATGGAGAGTGTTTGAAGAATAGGATTGATGCGTTAGGCTTGATAGTTACAGATGTACATATGTTCTGATCTTTAGATGTAGTTTTGAACTAATGTGTTTTGATTCTGTCTTTAAGTTTTGATGACATGTTTTTAATTCTATATATTTCATTTTGATGATGAAAAAAAGTAAATAAATAAACAAAATTGAAAAAACCAAGAGGAGAATGTGAGACCAGCCGAGAGATTATGGGAGTGCAGCTCACTCAATGTGCCAGTGTCTCACCACATCCTTTCCTCATTGGGCCTCTCCTCTTCCTCTTTGGCCATCTTTTCTTTGTGTCATTTGTGCTGCTCTTTGTTACTTAGCATTACAACAGAGTCACCTGTTGACCTGTTTGAGGGACAATGGATCCAAAAGATCTTGTCTAGTCAAAGGTTTTCTACCTAGGTGTGTTCTGTGCTCACCAAAGGCCTGAGCAAAGAAACCAAGAGAAGTGTGCCCAAATCCCAAAGCTTTGCTCCTTTGCAACCTCCCACAGATCTGGCTCACAGGTGTCTTCAATCACAATTCCATAGGTAAGAAGAGGTCATGGATTTCACTGGGAAATGATGCACTGCTTTGGCAAAATCACCTGTAGGTATATTTACCCAGGACAGCAGTGCAGCTGTGTTGTTTGCCCCTTGTTTTCAGAAGGATGAGTGCACTGGGAGGCCAATAACAAGTGACAAGGGTTCCTCAGATCTGCACTGCAGCCTGGGTGCCATTCAGCCCAGAGCTAGGGGATCATTTGTTCCCATGGACGAGTGCTTGTCAGTGGAATGAATTCCTGCACAGCTGGAAGAAGCAATTCTGGATTCAGCTCCAGCTGTTGGTGGTCAGCATGATCATTGACAATGCTGCCCTTCCAGAAATTATTCTGCAGTTTCCTTTCACAGTCATTTGAAGCTTTGAAACTTCACATTTCAATTTGCTTTGCCTTAGGGAAAAACACTTCTGGGCCCAGTGCAAACTGAAACCTTTTGGCAGCCGAGTCCTCGTGGTTGCCAGCTTCTGATGTTACACAATGTCACCTGGCTGCCTGTGTTTGCTTAGCTCTGGATCTAGTCCGGGCCTAGTAAAGCCCAGGCAGGGTGGCACGTTGCAGGAAAAACTGGTCCATGAGCTTATGGGGTTGCCATCAGCAGCAGAGTGAATGTGCCCTGTGGGGATTCCTCTGGAGACAAAATTAGGGACCTACCCCATGCCACAATATTCTCTTAGATCTTTCTAAAATATCCTAGAAAAGGCTGTGAAACTTCACATCTCCTTGCACACCCACTCTTTGAAGAGGGGCATTTTTGTCCCTCCTCAAAGTCATTGCTCTTGCACATGAGAAACATGAACATCAACCAACAGGAATGATGCATGGTCCTGCTGCTGCTGCTGCAGAGCACTGGGCAGTGCAGACCTGGGTGTTACCAATATGAGCACTTAGTTAGCATTTCATGCTCCTTCAAGCTATCCAGATCCCAGGGCTTTTTGTTTCAAAGCAGCCACTGCACCATCTCTAGGGAAGAACAGGAACTGGGAAACAGCGACTGCCAGCCCTGCAAGGGTGTAGGGGAAAACCTGAAGTGTCTGCATCAAAAGATGAATGGGAAGAGTGTAATTGCCAAAGCAAACACTTCATTAGGATAGCAGCACCAGTTCTTTACTGCATGCTTGCATGAAGATCATTTGGGATGTCCTTTTTGTATCTCATGCAGAAAAGGAGCTCTTAATAATACCACGCCACTTAAACCAGATTGGGATGCAGCTCTGTAGTGGTTCACAATGAAGCAGACTGCCTGCTGTGTCACTGCCAGCCCTGCTGAGCCTGCGAGGGACTGTAGTGTATCCCATGCCTGTTTTCCCTCCAAGCAGAGCTTGGTTTTCCTCGTTAGTGTGGAGTAAATACAAGAGTAATAAAATGGACAATTAAACTGGCCACTTTGGAGGATATGCTCATGCTTTCGCATGTCAGTCCTGCACCTCATGCTCCCAAGGCTTGTTACTCATCATAAAGTATTTTAACAAAAAAACCTCAGCTCTCATGTTACATCTGAAGAAAATTGCACAAGATCATCAAGAATTCTGCAGTCAGGAACAAGACAAGAGCCTTCCGACACTCACTTGATGCTGTCCTGGATTGCAGCAGCCCTTTGTGAAAAGCTGCAGCTGACAGAGTGTTTGGAGTTGGTTTGGGCCTGTATGAAAGATCTGTGGAGCAGTGTGCAGGGCTCTCCTGGCAGGAAACTGTTTGTCCAAGCCCAGGGACACGGTGCCGGCAGGAGCGGAGCGGCCCCGCTCCCAGCCTGAGAGTCTGTGAGCTGAGCCACGCCGGGGAGAAAAGGCAGCGAGGGGCTCCAGCCCAGCTGTTTCACTGCCCTGCCCGCTCCATGGAGCTCTGCCATGGGAGAAAGCCGACGCCGGATGAGTCCCCGAGCTTCCATCAGCTGCTGGAACTGCTCCGTGACAGCTCCTGTTCTTCCGAGAGAGACCCCAGCGCCTTCTTGTAACGCGTGTCATGGGGGGATTCTGTTTGTTAATAAACTGTTGGGAGTTTCCACTTTCATCTATCAGTAATAATTTCCTATTGCTGGAAATGGACTGTTGGAACACTTCAGAGGAAATGATTTATTGCACAATATCCTGTTTGAAGTTGTCTGAAACTGTGTGAGACAGATGGCTTCACACAGGAGCATCCCCAAGGCTGCTGAGGGGAAGGCACAGAGGAAGACAAACCCAGTATTTCTGAGGGAAACTCCTTGACACCAAACCAACCTGAGCTGTTGTGGGATCTCAGCACCTCAGGAACTGAGGTGCAGGGACCGAGAACACCCTTGGGGGGCTCAGGAGTCCTGGAATGTTGCCAGAAGTGTCTGGTGACAGGACTTTGATCCTACACAGGAGATGACACCTGTATGAGGACTGGGAGGATTTCACTGGGGTGAATGGTGAAGGGATAAGTTAATTAAGGTGTAGAACACAGGGTTTAGGATTTCTGTACAGGGGGGTCTAAAGAAGTAAGATGGAGGAATTGGGGCGTGTCCTGTCCTTCTTCTTCTTCTTCTTGGCCTCCATCTTCTGTGGTGATGGTGGCACTTTGGGATTGGTCTTTACTAGAAGTGCACCGGTTAATAAGAGTAGAAGGTATTGGAGAAAAATCATAAATATTGTACACGTAACTTTAGGTATAAAGATAAGTGACCGCCCCAGGGGCTGCGGGAGTGTGCCCATGGCTGACTTGCTGTGCAGACCTCTGTTGGGCTGAAAGAAAATCTTTTAGATAAACAATTAATAAACACTGAGACTGAAACAAGATCAGAAGTCTCTCCTCGTCCTTTGAAGCGCCGGGCTGCCCAAGGTCACTCTGGGCCTTTCCAGGCCACCTAAACAGCCGAGAAACCGAGCAAGTGGCATCCCTGAGCTATCTCCGGACATAAATCAGCCAGCCAGGAGAAACAGAAAACCAGCAAACATAAATCAACCATAAAACAGAAGAGAAAGAGAAAAATGAAACTCCGACATCTGGCGTTCCCTGCTTGGGCTACTCCCCACCAACCCTTTCGGGGGGGGATCAGCCCTGAAGAGCTGAAGCTCAAGAGCTGAAGAGCAAAGAGGGCAGCTCCAATCTAGGACGAGTTCTCAGGAGAGCACTGATAGCTCCTGAGGAGAGAAGCCTGAAGAAAAAAGAAAAAGAAGAAGGAAAAAAAAAGCAGCCAGAAGAGTCTGCAAAAAACAGCAGTCACTGAGAATTACATCTCTCAGCTTCTACCGAAGACAGTTCGTAGCAGAGCAGCCCGGATCGGAACCGGAAGGCGCCTCCGGATTCTTCTCCTGTGACCTGCTGGACAGAGACGGGAGGCTTCAGACAGCTCTGATGACAGATTCGGTGAGAAGGTCAAAATATAAGAACATAATTGCACACTCTCCCAAGAACAACGGGAAACTTTGTCCGCCTTACAAGGCGTGGCTCAAGCACATACAGAAGGGATCCCAAAGAAAGAATTAAAACAGTTATTGTTGTGGGCAAGGCTTAACTACCCACTTGCCGAAACATGCCTGCTATTGGAAGTGGGGTTTTGGCAGGAAATCAACAGGCACTTATATTTCTTAGCGACACAAAAAGACGAGACAGCGTTAAAGCTGCTCTCGCCGGCAAGATTAATGCTAGAAAAGCATACCGGTTCAGTCGAAAAGACTGGGAGAGCAACGAAAAGTTGCTCTGCATCCTCAGCAGAAGGGTGGGGGAGCAAAGCTCCGGAAAAAAATTATTTCTGGCCTCAAGAAGCCAGGGGGAAAGGGCTCTCGAGAAAAGAGAGCAGGAAAAAATATTAAAGCCCCGGTCCCAAAACCCAGAAACCCCAGGAAACTCCTAAAGCGTCCTGAAACTCCGGAGAGTACAGGGGAGTCAGGATTGGAGGGGGGGTGAAGGGGGACAGAGAAGGGATCGGGGGGGGGACGCTTCCTCGCGGGGGCACGGCGGCACAGCGGCGGAGCAGGCGGGGAGCGCGGGTGAAGAGATACCGGGAGACACGTGTCCCACTGCGGCTTTTGTCAGCACGGCGCCGGGGGGTGGCGGCCGCTCCGGCCGGCAGAATAGCGGAGACCCGCGCGGCGGGCAGAACTCGCAAAAACCCGCGGACAAATTCGGCTCGAATTGCGGGGCGGGGCTGGCCCGGGTGCCGGCGGGGGGCGGACCGTACACACCGGCGGGAGGAATGGACACAGAGTCAGAGTCAGGGGCAGACCGAGGGAGGAGACCTGGGAGGTGGAACAAGGGGGGGAGAGTGACATCAGCCCAGGAGAGACGGGGAGAGGCTCGGAGAGCACGCATGCGCAAAGAGTAGAGCGCCGGGCGGGGGCGGGCTCGTGACGTCTCGGGCGAGGAGGGGCCATGCTCGGGATCCTATGTCCCAGCGGCTCCACACCCTCTTCAGACTTGGTACCTCTGGATGAAAACCCTCGGAGTCCCAGTCCCTTCCCTTCAAGGGAGACGTTCTGGTGTTCAAGCTCCATTTCCAGCTGAATTAAAAGCCAGGCAGACACGGTCTCAAACGAGATCACGAACACGGCAATTGACAGGACGAGGGGCAGTCGAGCTGGGGAGGTCGGTGACAGCGCCACCTAGTGGGGGGCAAGGCTTTCGCTTGTATCTCCACAGAGCGAGATCTGACGTGGGTGTCGGTACGACACGTGAAACCATTTCGAGTGCGAGAACATGAAAACGCGGATCCGAGAAACAATGATTCAAGTAACAAAGAGACGAGTACTCAGACAGGAGTCGAGACTCAGACTGCACAAGACGACTCGGAAGAGAAATAAAAAGAAACTAAGGACTTTGGAGGAATTCTCTGTTAAGGTCCTGAATGAAAAGCGAATAATGATTTCACACAGAAGCGGAATTATGGGTTTTATGATGCTTATCTGCATCATTCTTTCATTCATTGCAGTAAGCAATGGGGGTAATATACCTATTAGTCAGCAAAAGCAAAATGTGTGGTAGAATTCTTTGACATCTCTCCCATTTGGAGAGGAATTTTAAGGGTAGAATTCTTTGACATCTCTCCCATTTGGAGAGGAATTTTAAGGGTAGAATTCTTTGACATCTCTCCCATTTGGAGAGGAATTTTAAGGGTAGGATTCTATGTTTTAATAATTCTACTAGTCCTCATACTTGTTATCCCATGCATATTTGCATGTTTAAAACACACTATGAATCGGATAGCAAAAGAAGCTTTCCTGGTGCAAACAGAAGGGGGAGATGTGGGATCTCAGCACCTCAGGAACTGAGGTGCAGGGACCGAGAACACCCTTGGGGGGCTCAGGAGTCCTGGAATGTTGCCAGAAGTGTCTGGTGACAGGACTTTGATCCTACACAGGAGATGACACCTGTATGAGGACTGGGAGGATTTCACTGGGGTGAATGGTGAAGGGATAAGTTAATTAAGGTGTAGAACACAGGGTTTAGGATTTCTGTACAGGGGGGTCTAAAGAAGTAAGATGGAGGAATTGGGGCGTGTCCTGTCCTTCTTCTTCTTCTTCTTGGCCTCCATCTTCTGTGGTGATGGTGGCACTTTGGGATTGGTCTTTACTAGAAGTGCACCGGTTAATAAGAGTAGAAGGTATTGGAGAAAAATCATAAATATTGTACACGTAACTTTAGGTATAAAGATAAGTGACCGCCCCAGGGGCTGCGGGAGTGTGCCCATGGCTGACTTGCTGTGCAGACCTCTGTTGGGCTGAAAGAAAATCTTTTAGATAAACAATTAATAAACACTGAGACTGAAACAAGATCAGAAGTCTCTCCTCGTCCTTTGAAGCGCCGGGCTGCCCAAGGTCACTCTGGGCCTTTCCAGGCCACCTAAACAGCCGAGAAACCGAGCAAGTGGCATCCCTGAGCTATCTCCGGACATAAATCAGCCAGCCGGGAGAAACAGAAAACCAGCAAACATAAATCAACCATAAAACAGAAGAGAAAGAGAAAAATGGGAATCCAACAAGCTGTCAAACAGCAGACCTGATGTTTCGAGACATGGGCCACAGGGGAAACCTTTCAGTGTGTTTGGTCCAGGCTGGTTTATGCTCGAGGCAAAGGTGTGTCAGTGTGTTGGATAATACTCTTTTCTTGACCTAGAGATAGGGACACTGAGAGGTGTTTTAAAAACTTTTATTCCATTTTCAGTCTTATGAGAAGGGTGAGACAATAGAGATGTTATAATTCACGCCATCACAATCAGAAGCCAACTATTTCCTAATTATAATACATTATAATTAGTTTTTTTGGTCTATCAGCCTTTTGCCATGCCACGTTGTGAATGCCTTAAAGCCAATTATTAAAACTGCCCCTCATGGGTCCCACTACAATGCATCTTTCATAGCTCTGTTTTTCCAAAATCTTATTTGCAAGGCCATCTTTTGGAACTTTTTTCCACCTCCATTTCTCTCTCAAAAATATCTGTCCTATTCCATGGCATTTTTAAGCTAGCATTTCTTGTCTCAAGGTTTATATACAGATTCATACTCTGTGGGCATTCTACTAGGGCCTAAAAGCTTTCTAGATATCCATTCCCACATCAGTGCACTTGGCTCCTTCTCTCCTCATTATGCCTGGCAAGCACAGGAGTCCAGAGCTCCTGCAGAACCCATCACAGCACTCAGTGGGAGCAAACTTGTGTCCAGTCCTCGCCTGGAGCTGTGGTGCCCAGCATTCCACCACACTGGAATGAGGAACTGTTCCTGCTCTTTCAGAAGGAGCTAAGGAGCTTTGGCCTTCAGATCAATTGTCTGCAGGCTCCTGCAGTGCCTGGTGCTGCTCCCTTGCCAGAGACACCCCAGGCCAGGGGGGCACATCTGGGCTGCTGTGTCTGGCTCTGGGGCTCCCTGTTCTGGGCAGTGAGGAGGAGCTGCAGAGGCTCTGCAGGACTGACAGGATGGGCTTTGGGGCTGGCAGGAGAGGCTGAGGGACCTGGGCTGCTGGAGCTTCTGAAGAGGAGGCCCAGGGCTCCTCCTGCAACTGCTCCAAGGGTGGTTTCAGAGAATCCCAGAATCAGCAAGGCTGGAACAGGCCATGGAGATCATCGAGTCCAACCTGTGCCCTGGCACCACCTTGTCTCCCCTGAGCCTCCTCTTCTCCAGGATAAACAACCCCAGCTCTCTCAGCCACTCCCCACAGCTCTTGTGCTCCAGACCCCTCCCCAGCCTTGTTGCCCTTCTCCGGACACGCTCCAGCCCTTCCATGTCCTTCCTAAATTGGGGGCACCAGAAGTGCAAACAGCACTTGAGGCGCTGCCCAAGCAGTGCCCAGCACAGGGGAAGAATCCCTGCCCTGCTCCTGCTGGCCACACCATTCCTGATGCAGGCCAGGAGCCATTGGCCTTCTTGCCCACCTGGGCACACTGCTGGCTCATGTCCAGTCTGCTGTCCATCAGTCCCTGCAGGTCCCTTTCTGCCTGGCTGCTCTCCAGCCCCTCTGGCACCTGGTTGAGGGAGGGATGCAGGGAGGGAATGGGTCCAGATCCAGTCCTTCCTGAAATGTGGTGTTTGCTGGCACTGCCAGTTCCCAGATTTTGATATTTCCCTATTCTGGCACAGCCCAAGTGCAGCAACTTGCTGGCAAAGACAGTCAAAACCAAGCAAGGACCTGGTACCTGCAGCAACCCGATCTCGGATTTGCTGACACCCCCAGTACCCAGATCGGGAATGTTTCAGATGCCTGCACAGCCTAATTCCAGCAATTTGCTGGCAGAGAAAATAAGCATCTGGCAATTTCTCAGTGCCGGCACATTCCACACCAAGATCTGGCAGTGCCCACATCTGGCAATTTCCCTCTTCTGGCACCACCCATATCCAGAATTTGCAGGCAAAGAAAGCTAAAACCTGGCAATTTCCCCTTGCCAGCACCGCCCAAACTGGAGTTTGTTGGCAGCAGGATCCCAAGAAAGATGGAAGGAAAGAAGGAAAGAAAAGAGGAAGGCATCCAGACCCAGTCCTTCCTGGAGCCTGGAGCCTGAAATGGGCTGTTTGCTGGCACTGCCAGTGCCCAGATCTGGAAATTTCCCTATTCTGGCACAGCCCAAGTGCAGCAATTTGCTGGCACAGAAACCCAAAACCTGTGGCAGCTTCCTGCTACTGGGTCTGGCACCACCCCCACATCTTGTGTTTCCTGCACCAGAACCCAGATTTGGAGATTTCTCACTGCCAGCAGAGCCCAAATCTGGCAGATTTCTGTCGTTGGCAATGACACCACCCAGATCTGGTGTTGGCTGGCAGTGCCAGCGCCCAGGTGTGAAAACTTCCTGGTGCCGGCACAGCCCAAGTACGGGGATTTGCTGGCACAGAAAGCCAGAGTTTGGAAATCTGCAGGTTCTGGCACCAGCATCATCCAGCTCTGGTGTTTGCTGGGACCGCCAGTGCCCAGATTTGGATATTTCCCGATGCCTTCACAGCCCAGGTCTAGCAATTTAGTTTTAGCTAGCTTAGGAAGAGAAGTTCCTTGGACTGTGGCTTTCCTTTTTCTTGGAACTGTTTAAACCTGCTCTGGACTGAAAACCCAGACAAACACCGGCAGCAGCTCACACCTGTGGCCCACCAAGCTCTGGGACGCTGCATTCCAGCGCCAGAGGGACTTAGAAGAGACCGAGTGAGCCAACTACAACCCACAAAAAGGACTTTCTGAATTTGCCATCTCCACCACTCTCAGAGGTTTTATTTAATATTATTCATTTTTCATGCTTGTGAATACTTTACTTGTTAAATAAACTGGGGTTTTTTCACTTTTCTCGAGGGAAGTCTTTTCCTGAATTAGTAGGGGGAGGGGCCATTTGAACTTGCTTTCTAGACGGACCCCTTTTGGAGATTTCCTCCCAAAATTTGCCCTAAGCCAGCACAAACAGTCATCGTGCAAATTTCACCAGTGGCGTAATTTCCCGGTGGCAAATCTTGTGACAGAAGCTTGACCTTGTTCTCCCTGAGGGATTCTTGGGAAGAGCAGACAGGAGAAGATTCCTGGAAAACTGAAACAGCTTTCCAGAAGTGAAATGAAAATGAAAGAAACAATCCAAGATGTTTTCCTCTATTTATTTCTATGCTCCCCTTTTCTATGTTGCATCCCAGTAATTCCAGGTGCACTGCACCTCTAAGATCGGTGACTTAGTGATTTTTAGACCCTCTAAAATACCATGAGCCACACACAGTTTTCCTTCCCCTGTTTTTACAGGAAAGCAACACTGGAGGTGTCAGTGCAGTGCTGGGGTCAGGTAGGAATCCTACCGCAAGGGAAGGTGCCCCGACAGTGTTTGCCCCTCAGCAAGGACAATGCACAGCAGCGAGCGAGGGGATCGCTGTGCCAGTGTGCAGGAGTCAGGGCTCTGCATGTGGGCTCAGCGCTGCAAAGTTCCCGTGTTTGGGCAGACGGAAGGGCTGTCCCCGGGGCGCGCGGGGCTCGAACGTGGGGCTCGTGGGGCGAGCGGGGAACGGACACGGGGACGAACGGCCCCGGTGCTTCAGTTGCAGCGGCGGCAGCGGCGGCAGCAGTAGCGGCGGCAGCAGTAGCGGCGGCAGCAGTAGCGGCGGCAGCAGCAAAGAGATATTTTGAATACTCTCTTTCTTTCTCTTCTCTCTTTCTTGCTCTCTCTCTCCCTTTCCCGCTGTCGGACACCCTTCTCTCGGGGTCCCTTGCCCGGCGTCCCTCTCCTCTCCCCGCCTCCCTCTCCCCTGCCGGGCCGGGCCATGCCCCCGGCCCGCCCCCGGCCCCGGGCGGGGCTGCCCCGTGCCCGGCCCCGGCCGTCCCGCCGCGGTCTCGCCTCCGCCCGGCTCTGGCCGTGCTGGCGGTGGCGCTGCTGGGCGGGCATCAGTGCCTGGGGCGGGGGCGGCATCGCCGCCTTTTGCCTCCGCCTGGCCGGACCCCGGCCCCAGACCCGACCCCGGCCCCGCCCCCGGCCCCGGTCCCGGCCCCGACCCCGGCCCCGGCCCCGGACCCGGCCCCGGCCCCGGCTCCTCCCGGGCCCCGCGGAGCGCACACGCGGCGCGGCCGCTCCCGCCGCCTCCGCTGCGGCTTCCCCGGCCCGAGCTCCGCCGCTCGGCAGCGCGGCCGCCGGCCCCGAGCCTCCCGTGCCGCGTTCCCGGGAGCGAACGCCTGGGCATGGCCGGCCCGGGGCGGGTGAGGGGCGCTCGGGGACCGTCGCTGGCCCCGGGCCGAGCGCTGACAGCCGCGTCCCGCCCGCAGGGACGGCGCAGGAGGCCCTGCTGGAGCGGTACCGGCTGGGCTCGCTGCTGGGGCGCGGCGGCTTCGGCAGAGTCTTCGCGGCCACGCGGCTCTCGGACGGCGCCCCGGTGAGCGGCGGGGCCGGCGGCGGGCGCAGGAGGAGGGGATGGAGGAGGAGGAGGTCGGAGGGCGGAGGATGGGGCTTGCAGTGCGGGCGGCGAGCTCACCCCGCTGCTGCCCTTGGCTTGCAGGTGGCCATCAAAAGGGTGCCACGGAACCGCGTCCGGCACTGGGGCGAGCTGGTGAGTGAGCGGGGCCAGCAGCCGGGGCTGCCGGCCAGGGATGAGCCGGGGCCCGGCACGGTGGGAGCCGTCAGGACGCCCCGAGGGAGAGCGGGCGTGGGGCCAGCGCAGGGCGCAGAGCATCCCGGGCTGGCTGAGGGCTTCCCCAGGCCTGGCACGGCATCGGCCCCACTGACGGCATCGTGCTCCTCCCGCAGCCCGACGGCACCAGCGCACCCCTGGAGGTCGTGCTGCTGGCCAAGGTGTCCACTGGCTTCCCCGGTGTGGTCCAGCTGCTGGAGTGGCTCGAGCTCCCCAGCTGCATCGTGATGGTGCTGGAGCGGCCAGAGCAGTGTCAGGACCTGCAGCGTTTCATTCGGGCACGGCGGTTCCTGCCCGAGGAGGAGGCGCGGGAGCTGTTCCGCCAGGTGCTGGAGGCCGTGCGGCACTGCACCAGCTGCGGGGTCCTGCACAGGGACATCAAGCCAGAGAACATCCTGGTTGACCTGGACACCGGGCAGGCCAAACTGATTGACTTTGGCTGTGGCACCTACCTGCAGGACACAGTCTACACTCACTTTGCAGGTGAGCCTACACAGGGCTGTGCTCCTGCTTCTGACATCTCATGGCCCAACATCTCCCAGCCCTAGCTGGCTGTGGCAGCGGGGATTCTCCCTTTTGCTGCCAGTCAGGGCACTGAATCTTCAGCTGAGTTGCTTTAGAGCAGGGCTGGGTGGGCAGCGATCTTCCAGCCCTGCTGGCAGCCTTTGCCAGCCACTCTGCCCAGAACTGGGGCTGGGCTGGGGCAGCCAGCCCGACCAAAACCCCCGTGGGTGGGGTAGCAGAGAGGGAGGGCGGAACCTGTGCCCCAGCCACTTTGGTGTGCAGACGAGAGGAAGGGCTTGGACTGCTCCACTCGCCCTGTTTGCCTTGGCTTCATTATATTTTTGGGGCAATGCAGGCAGGGAGGATATGGGCAGGTTTTTTCCCCAGCATGGAATGGGTTTTTCCTTTGCATGTCATGGTCGGCCTAGCCAGGGCTGCCCTCTTCCAGCACCAGAGGCTTCTTTTCCAACCCTAACTTTGTGCACAAGTCCCAGGTGCTGGCGAGAGGGCAGTGGTCACCCTGTGTGCCCCTGATACAGCCCCTGCAGGCGCAGGGATGCTGGGGCCAGGCTCTGGGAGCAGCAGCATCCCCCTGATGAATTCCATCTGTATTCCATAGGAACACTGTCCTACAGCCCCCCAGAATGGAACGACTTTGGCTGGTACCATGGTGAGCCAGCTACCATCTGGTCCCTGGGCATCCTGCTGCACCAGATGGTCTGCGGGGAGCACCCTTTCAGGAGGGGCCAGAACCTCAGCTGGGGCCAGCTCCCGCTGCCACAACGGCTCTCTCAAGGTGGATCCTCTTCTCTGGGCACGGGGGGAATCCCAGTGCTGGGAGCCAGCAGCGGGGTCGTGGGCATCCCACTCTGGCAGCTGCTGAGGGGGTGGCACATGTCCTGCTCTCCTCCAAAACAGGGAATTGATGGGAAAGTTTAGGCCCAGCTCTGAGCACATCCAGCATGGCCTGGGCACGGGAATAGTGGGGCCAAGCAGACAGGAGCCTTCTCTGGCTGACCGTCACTTTCTGCTTTCTCTCCCCAGAGTGCAAAAACCTGATCAGGTGGTGTTTATCCATGAACTCCTTGGACAGACCCGCACTGGAAGACCTGTTCTGTGATCCTTGGATGTGGGATATTCCTCTGCCATAGAAGAAGGGAGAGAGCCACAGGCACACTTTGATCCAGAGCCCTGGTAAGTTCCTACTCCACATATGCCTTGGCCATGAGAAGCAAAGGAACCCAGAGCTTTTTGTGCTGCCTGTGTCACTGCACCGGGGTCATGGGATGGGAACACACAGCCCTTGTGCTGGAGCTGAGCTGCTCTGCCCAGCACTGGTGGCCGCCATCCCAGCTGGTTTGCTTGTCCCGGTTCCCTGACAGCTGGGGCCCTGGGCAGAGCCCTGAGAGCCTGGTCTCCCCCCAGGGAAGGAGAAGGAGCCCCTGGAGAAGCTGTACCGGGTGGGGGTGCTGCTGCTGCTGCTGCTGCTGCTGCTGCTGCTGCTACTGCTGCTGCTGCTGCTGCTGTTGGAGACAGCGAGGGTGACATCGGGGATGACAAGCTCTTCCTCAGCCTGGCCACGGTAGGCTGAAGGTGATGCACTTTGATTCTGGCACCTTCTTCAAAGCCAAACTCCACAGGGAATTTGCAGATGAGTCCCCACCCGAGGAAATTCTGCCAGATGTGGGCATGACCCAGCGTGGCGGGGAAACAAAGGCTCCCCCTTTGCTGGGCACATGCAACTCATTCTTCAGTGGCTGCCCAGCTGGGGTGGGCACGAAATGGGAGTGGGCTCCTGGCCCTGCCAACAGCCCCCAGCACCCACCGTACCCCAGGCTGGGGCTGGGGCTGGGGCAGCGAGCCCGACACAAACCAACCCCATGGTGGGAGCAGAGGTGGGGCTCCAGAACTTGTGCACAGCTGCTTTGCTGTGCAGGCAAGGAAGGGCTGGGCTGCTCCACTGCCCTTGTTTGCTCTGGAGTCACCGTGATTTTGGGGGCAGTGCAGGGGGGAAGAGAGAAAGTGTGGGTTTCCCAAAGCCATGGCTGGGTTTTTCCCTACCATGTAGGGGTTGGGCCTTCCTCAAGGCCCTGACAGAGATAAGAGTTTTTACCGTTTTTCTTGTTTTCCCTTTTTGTCTCTAAACTCTTTTCAATAATGTGTTGTTTGTTATTCCAGAGGAAGCGTTCCAGGTGGTCCAGTGTGGATGGGGAAGTGCTGGGGAGCAGCTGTGGCGTGGATGGGCCGTGCCCTTGGAGAAGGCTGAGGCCATGGTTTGGGAGCAGCTTTTCTTGCAGCCGTGGCTGGCGTGAGGTGGGTCCCTGTGTGCTTGGCAGGGTGGGATCAGAGCTTTTGGGAGCTGGCAGCGAGCACAGGAGCATCCTGCTCTGGGCAGCTGCTGAGGGCTGGATGTGCCGTGGCTGGCTGCAGGCTGGGCACATGTCCTGCCCTCCTGCTCTGTGCCAAAGGCAGCAGGGATGGGCAGCTCTGGGCACAGCTCTGGGCACAGCCAGCATGGCCTGGGCACCGCAGGCCTTGGCACAAGGGCACAGGAGCCCTCAGCTGACGGGCGGTTTCTGCTTTCTCTCCTTGCAGCTGGGCTCTGCGGGTGCTGAGGCTGCTCTGGGCTCTGCCAGGGCTCTGCTGGGCTCAGCCCTGGGCCCAGCTGGGCTGGCTCTGCCCTCACATTGCTCTGACAGCTCTGCATGAGACGAACCCATTGCAAGCACAGCACCTGAGCTTTCTGCTTTGGCAGGTGAGTGAGACTCTGCTGCAGGCCCAGAGATTGCAGCTGGGGACACACATCCAACTGGCAAGGACCCAAACTCTCCACAGTCCCAGCTGAACACCTGGATCTGCACAGGGTGTTTTGTCTGTCCCATTCTTCCTTCTTGATTGTCTGGAATTGTGCAATTGCACTTTGTTCCTGCTCTAGCAGTGCCACAAGTGCACCAAAGCTGGCGAGTGGGCCTTGTTCCTGAGGCAGTGCAGTCTGGAGCTGGTGGATGGAGAATTGCCCTTCTGCACTGCCAAACCAGAGCAAAAAGTTGTCAATGGGACTTTGTGTCTCTAAGAAATCCCTGACAGTTTCAAAGGGAATGTGCAGCTCATTCGCAGGGTGAGAAGGAAGGTCATCTTCTAAAGGATTTGGGCTTTGACAGAGTTTCCATTCCCAGTCCTGCTTGGAGCTGGAAGGGCACAAAGCAATTTCCTCTTGCTTTGACCACAATTTCAAATACCAATGTTGGGAACAAAGCCCAAAATCTTGTAAGAGGCTGCTGAGGTCAGTAAGATGGATCCATGCCATCAGCACATTTACAATGTAAAGAACTGAGTTCTCTTTTGAAAAAGATCATTTACCTCTTAATGCAAAGAATGTATCTTTGCATTTATGTTTGGTTTTTTCACTAACATTGTGTTATGTTTTTCAACTAACACTTGGATTTTATGCTTATCTTTTACAATTTACCTATTTTTTTCCTTTTTTCCTTTTTTTCCCTCTAAATAGAAAACATGTCCTGCAGAAGAAATGTCCTTTGCTCCTGGTTCCCGTGTGGAGCAGCTCCCTCCCTGCTGGCTGAGCTGCTCAGGCACAGCCCGGCAGCTCCTGGCCCTGCAGGGCTGAGGCTTTTCCCCGTTGCTGGGCACAGACTGATGGAGCAGCACTGCTGAACACGGGCACACAGAGGGACCAGCAGCAGCTGCCTTTGGCCACCTGAGGCTCCAAGGCCCAAACTCTGAGCAGCCAGGGCTGGAAGATACTGGCAGGATCTGATCCCTGACTCTGGGCCAGGGCTGCACAAATGACCCCACAGCAGCAGCAGCAGCAGCAGATGGAGCTGACTTTGAGCACAGCCCCTGCCCCTCTTGCCTCCCGTGTGCAGCGGTGTCACAGCAGCCTGAGGCACCTGGGAGCCCCCAGTGCCAGCAGGGACTGGAGATGGCAGCCCTGGGCTCCTGGAGGCTGTGCAAGGAACGGAGCTGGGCACTCCCTGTGCATGGGGAGCTTCCAGATGGAAAAGGCTGCTGTGCCCAGGCAGCTGCAAGGGCACAGAAAGGAGGCTCTGGAGCACTGGATCTGTGCCAGTGCCACGGTCCTGGGCAGCAGCCAGCGAGCCCTGGGGAACAGAGGGCACAGCACGAGGGACAGAACCAGGCAAGGGCAGAGACTGGAGAGAGCCTGGCCTGGGAGCAGGAGCAGCTGCTCCATTGCACTCTTGGAGAAAGCTCTTGGCTGGTTCAAAGCAGTGAAAGGCGTGAAGGGCAGAGAGGAGGCCACAGCAAACAATGCTCCTGTTTGCACAGCCTCCCCTCTCCGTGTCCCAGAAGGGATTGCATGGACTGTGTTCTTCTCTCCGAGCCGTCTCGTTCAGCATGAGCAGCTCAGCACCAGGAGCTGAAGGAGCTGAAGCCTCAGGCTAGAGGAGCTGGGCAGGAGGGAACTTTTGGAGCAAAGGAATGCTGCTAAAATAGCCCCAGCTGAATGCAGTGGCTAGAATCATGGAATCACAGAATCCTTTCTGTTGGAAAAGCCCTCTGAGCTTGCCCAGTGCAGCCGGTCACTCAGCAGTGCCAAGCCCAGCACTAAACCACGTCCCTGAAGTGCCAAGGCCTGGACACCAGCCCTGAGTGAGGTCTGGACAGCAGGCCCTGAGCCAAAGGTGGCCTCTGGATGAACCTTCCAAGCAAAGGTTATCTTTGTATCTGCTCCCTAATGAAATGTGCATGGTTTTTAGCACTGAGATAGATGTAGCCACTCATTAGTGAAACATGTATTGACCTTTGTGTATTTAGAAGCCAGACAAGGCCATGAAATCTGACATCTGGCCTTGTTTGGGGCTGTATGGTCAAAGTCAGCTCCCTTGGTTTCTCCTTGAGCCCTGGCCAGGCTTTGGGAGGGACCCAAGAGGAGGATGAAAGCAGATGTTGCCACCCTAGCAGTGCTGTCAGTTTGTTCATTCAGCACTGTCAGAGCTGGGCCCTCTCCCAGTGGGGCTGGAGCCTCACCTGGGGCTGGAGGCACCTGCAGGAATTCCCAGTGCCCAGGAGTGGCTCTGCAGCCCTTGGCTGTGACAGCTTCCCCAGCTGCTGTGTGGGTCTGGGGGATGGTAAAGGCTGAGGGTAAATGCTGCTGGATCTTTCTTAATCACTGCAGGCAATCTTTGGTGGGGATGGTTGGGTGCATTGCTGAGCTACTCCTTTTGTGATTCTTTGCTGCTCTGAGCTGCAGTGAATGACACTGATTCCTTCCGTTGGAGTCTGTGTCTTTGGTGCTGACCCTGCCCACTGGTAAAACAAAACTGGCCCAGTCTGGCCAGATGCCAACAAAATGTCACTTGTTCAGTGTAAATGTGAGGAATCAGTGCCATCAGAAATTCCCGGCTGGGAAGCCCTTCCCTGGAGTTCCCTGGCTCTGGAGTGGGCTGAGTTTGGAGCCCCGTGGGAGCAGTGGGGCAGTTGGGTAAAAGAAGATGCACCCCTGGATGGCTTCAAATGCATCCAAAAATTTCAAATGGAAAAGGAAAAGACCTTGTGGGTTTGGGCAGACAAAGATGAATTTGTTGTGATTACATAGGAAACAGCACCTTCAGAAGGAACAATGATTGTTGGAATGCTCCCACATGGAGAAACAGAAGAAGGTTTTCATCTTGAGCTCAGATGCACTTGTGCAAGTGAAATATCACTATAACAAATAACTATATAGATATTTATAGTATAATAAGACCTTCATGTTTATATTTATAGATTTTTATGTATATATGTCTATATCTACATGTCTATATCTGTATTTATATATAAATATGTACATATAATAATAATGTGAAATAGTGCTGACAATACTAATTTGGTATCTTTGGCTGCTCAGGGATGTAACACTAAATACCCTACAGTACAGGATTGGACAGGACCCTCATGTCAGTGGTCAACTTTGTGAGATTGTATACAATGGAAAAAGGAGGAAGGAAGGAAATTGGCCATTTTTGCAGGGTTTGCTGATACTGTGATGCAGAGTGATTTGTCTGTTCCTGTGAAAAATACAGTGATTTTGCCTGCAGGGTTTTTCATGTACCAGACTATGTACAAGCTGCAGGAATGGTTGCATGGGTGAAGGGGTTGTTAAAAGAGCAGTTGGAAAAATGAGGAGATGGAACCTTTGCCCATGGAGAACCCATCTCCCAGATGTGCTCCATGCCCTTCACAATGGCCCACTGGGGAAATGGAACCCCCTGGCTGTGCATGGCTGCCCCCAATTTGCAAATCCAGCCATGGGCAGTGAGACTTGGGCTGCCTGGGAAATTGTTCTGGCTGTGATGGCCCCTGGCAGGGCCAGCCCAGAGGCTGCAGGGCTGGGCCTTCATGCATTGGAAATAATGAGGAGAAATTCAAAGCAAATGAGAGCTGTCAATTCTGAAACAGGAATTCAGATTCCTCCAGGACACTTTGCTTTGGTAACTGCTCCCTTGGAGCTTGGCCTTGCAAAGTGTTCCTGACATGGCAGGAGGAACTGATGCAGAATATCCAGGAGAAATTACAGTAATTCTGTAAACAATAATGAACAAGATTGGATTATTCAACCCCATGACAGGGTAGCACAGTTATTGATCTTGCAATTTTAAGAACGATTGTGAAAACAGGAGATCCAGCTCCAGTCACCACCGTTTGGGGAGATAAAGGGTTTGAATCCAGCAGCCCTAATAATGGAGCCAGAATGTGGGTCCGGAGGCCAAATGGCCCTCCCGAGGCAGCTGAAGGAGCAGCTCCTGGGAAAGACAACTCTGAGTCCTAAAACCTGGGCAGGAACAATGGGAATGTGTCCCTGCAGCCAAGGATCCTGTGTGACAACAAGTAGATCAGCCAGGAGATTGTTTTACACATCCTGCCAGACCAGATCTCCCTGTTTGCCCCAAGGGCCCCTTTGGGAAATGCTCTGATCCACGGGGCTCCATGTGAAGGCTGCTGTGACCCTGAGGGACTTGCACAGGAATTCCATCCAGGAGCCTGGGTGCCCCTCAGGGACTGGGACCCGGCCCCTTCCAGCCAGAGGGGAAAGGGCCCCCCAAGCCTTGTTAGCCACAGACAGCATGGTAAAGTTGAACAGCAAAGGGCCTGGGGGCATTATTCTGGAATTAAAAAGCTGCCAGCTCCATGGACAACAGAATTCTTGTTCCTAACTCAAATGAGATTGAGAAAAAAGAATGAGGAATGGTGTCACTAAAGTACTACTGATGTCTGTAAGGTGTACCTTGATAGTCAGCCAGAATCTTTGTCTGCTACAAACACCTCCAGTTTTTCCCCAAGGGATTGGTCATCAAAATGTAATGATGGGTTATGATGGATTGCTGAGCTCCTTTTGTAATTCTTTGCTAATGATGATGTGCTTTTCTGAGCTTATGCTTTTGTAAATCTTTGCAGCTGTGCATGATATAAATGACACAATTCCTTCAGTTGGTGTCTGTATCCTTGGTTGTGACCCTGCCCACTGGTGAAACAGGGCCCCCTCTTGCCTAGGTATTCCCTGGGAAGGAAAAAGCCCTCCCTTCAAAATTCCCCCCTTCACACCCTGAGCATGATGTGCTCTGCTCTGGGCTATGCCCGGGCTCAGTTGGGGTCCCCTGTCCTGGCTGTGTCCCCTGCCCAGCTCCCCCGCAGCCCCAGCCCCTCCCCAGCGTGGCTGACGATGGGCAGGACAGGCCTTGGCTGTGCTGCAGCTCAGCAAGAACAAAACCATCTCTGCGTGCTCAGCCCTGTGCTCAGCACCCGGCCCAGCAGTGTCTCAGTGCCAGGGGCTGTGCCCTCAGTCCCTGCCAGGGGTTTCCATGGCAACTGCCAGGCCAGGTGACCCAGGTGTCCCCCCAGTGCCGGTTGCCATGGAAACAGTGCCCAGCCCTGCCCCTTTCTGTCTGGCTGACCTGGCCTTTGGCCCTGGCAGTGCCGGTGGCTGCTGGTTCCTGGTGCCTGAGCGGCCAGCGCGGCACAGGGCAGGTGGCCATGGCACAGCCCCCAGCAAGGGATCCCCTCTGCCTCTGGGCACTGACACCAGCCCTGAGCAAGGGCCCAGGGCAGCTTTCCATGGCCACCAACCATCACAACGGCTCTGGGCATTGGTTGCCAGGGCACCAAACCAAGGAACAGGTCCCCGTGACCGTTGCCATGGCACCTGGTGGCACCAACGAGTGTCACTGCAATTGTACCTGGAGCAGCCCTGGCACTGCTTTGTCCCAGGGTTGCCATGGAGCTGAGGACAGACACAGCTGGTGCTCTGCAAGGGCCCTGGGGCAGACGGGAAGGAGCAGCAGAGCAGGGTCTGATCCATCCCCAGTGTGCTGCACAGCCCAGGGCAGCGTCCCAGAGTGTCCTCATGGAGCTGCCAACAACATCCCCCCTCTGCAGCCCTGGCCTCTCCCCCAGCTCACACAGGTGCGCCATCCTTGCAGGCACAGACACGGCAGCACTGGCTCAGCAGCCCCTGTTTGCAATGCACACAGCAGCGGGAGCACACCCGTGCTGTTGGTGTGGGGACATGAACCTGAGGGAGCACAAATGCCATCAGCCCCTGGGGCCAGCAAGGGCTGCGGGACACCAGGGAAACCACTCAGCTTTGTCCTGGCCTCTGCAGTCAGCCAGAAAGTTTGTTCCCATCAGCTGGGAGTTTCCTGTCCCACTGCAGACGCTGTTGCTCAGAGCCAGGGCTGCCTGGCAGCCACTCCCAAACTGCCCTCAGCATTTCCTTTGCTTTCACCTTTACTTTCTTTCCTCTTCCTGATACAAATGTCCTCGCATTGCCCACCCCTGTTCCCTCCCCTGCAAACAGCCCATCCCTGTTTGCCCTTTCCTCTCTGGCCCCACTCGCCATTGCAGTTCCTGACTTGGCACCATGGGAACGTCCCTTGGGGAGCAGGATCATCCTACAAGTGCTGCAGGAATTGTCTGCAGGCTCCTGCAGTGCCTGGTGCTGCTCCCTTGCCAGAGACACCCCAGGCCAGGGGGGCACATCTGGGCTGCTGTGTCTGCCTCTGGGGCTCCCTGTTCTGGGCAGTGAGGAGGAGCTGCAGAGGCTCTGCAGGACTGACAGGATGGGCTTTGGGGCTGGCAGGAGAAGCTGAGGGACCTGGGCTGCTGGAGCTTCTAAAGAGGAGGCCCAGGGCTCATTGTGCAACTGCTCCAAGGGTGGTTCCGAAGAATCCCAGAATCAGCAAGGGTGGAAACGACCTTGGAGATCATCAAGTCCAACCTGTGCCCTGACACTGCCTTGTCTCCCCTGAGCCTCCTCTTCTCCAGGATAAACAACCTCAGCTCCCTCAGCTGTTCTTCACAGCTCTTATATTCCGGATCCCTCAGCAACCTTATTGCCCTTCTTTGGACACGCTCCAGCCCCTCCATGTCCTTCCTAAATTGGGGGGCCCAGAAGTGCAAACAGCACTCGAGGTGCTGCCCAAGCAGTGCTGAGAACAGGGGAAGAATCCCTGCCCTGCTCCTGCTGGCCACACCATTCCTGAGCCAGGCCAGGAGCCATTGGCCTTCTTGGCCACCTGGGCACACTGCTGGCTCATGTCCAGCCTGCTGTCCATCACTCTCTGCAGGTCCCTTTCTGCCTGGCTGCTCTCCAGCCCCTCTGTCCCCAGTCTGTAGTACTGCAAGGGTTGTTTTGGCCAAGGTGCAGAACCCAGCACTTGGACTTGTTAAACCTCACCTTGTTGGATTTGGGGCCTGGATCCAGCCTTTCCAGGGACCTGTGCAGAGCCCTCCTACCATCCAGCAGATCAACACTCCCAGACAACTTGGTGTCACCAGGGTTCCATGAGGCCCTCAAGTGTCCCAATGTTCTCCATGATTCCATGAGGCCTCCCAGTGTTACACTGTCCCTTTGGTTCCATGGGACTCCTTGATGTCATGAAGTCCCTTGGATCCTTGGGCCCACAAGGCCCCGCAGTGTCACAATGGATCCTTCGTTCCATGAGGTCTGGCAGTGCAGCAATGCTCTCCTTTGTTCCACTCTGTCACAATGGCCTCTTGGTCCCAAGGGCCACCACAGTGTCCAACATGTTTCCTTCATTCCACGAGTCCCTGAGGAGCAGCACTGGCCCCTTGGTTCCATGGGGCCCTGCAGTGTCACAATGGCCCCATCATGACACCAGGTCCTTCTCTGTCACAATGCCCTGCATGGTTCCACAAGGCCCTGCAGGGTCACAGTGGCCTCTTGGTTCCATGAGGCCTCAGAGTGCCAGAATGAATTCCTTGGTGCTACAGTGTCACAATGGAGCCCTGGTGACACAAGATCCTGCAGTGTCATCAGGGACCCTTGGTTCCATGGGGCACAACAGGGTCACAGTTGTTCCCTCAGTTCCCAGAGTCCTTGAAATGGAGCAATGGTCCCTTGATTCCATTGTCCCCATGCTCTCCCCAGGGTCTCCTTGGTTCTGCAGTGGCACAATGGCCCCTTGGTTCCACAAGGCCCCGCAGTGTCACAGTGACCTCTGTGGTTCCGCCAGGACCCAGACTGTCACAATGGACCCCTTGCTTCCATTCAGCCCCACAGTGTCACAGTGGCCCCTTGGCTCTGTGCTGCCATGTCCTACACAGTGTCACCATGGTCCTCTTAGTGCCACCAGGCCCCACAGTGTCACTATGGCCCCTTGCTTTGCCAGGGCCCTGCAGTGTCACAATCATCAGAGAATCAACCAGGCTGCAAAAATCCTTGGAGAGCATCAAGTCCAACCTGGGACCCAACACCACTTGTCACCCAGGCCATGGCACTGAGTGTCACATCCAGTCTTTCCTTAAACACTTCCAGGGATGGTGACTCACCCACGGCCCTGGGCAGCCCATTCCAATGCCCAATTCTGTGGAGAATATTTTCTAATGTCCAGCCTAAATGTTTCCTGGTGCAGTTGAAGGCTGTGTCCTCTTGTCCTGTCACTGTTCTCTGGGAAAAGAGCCCAAGCCCCACCTGGCTGCACCCTCCTTTCAGGGAGTTGTAGAGAGTGATGAGGTCTCCCCTGAGCCTCCTCTTCTCCAGGATAAACAACCCCAGCTCCCTCAGCTGCTCCTCACAGGACTCGTGTTCCAGACTCCTCCCCAGCCTTGTTGCCCTTCTCTGGACACGCTACAGCCCCTCCAGGTTCTTCCTAAATTGGGGGCCCAGAACTGGACACAGCACTCGAGGTGCTGCCCAAGCAGTGCTGAGCACAGGGGAAGAATCACTGCCCTGCTCCTGCTGGCCACACCGTTCCTGATCCATAGGAGTGCCAGGTGTTGTATGAGGGAAAAGGTGGAGAGGTGTTTGGGACAAAATGTTATTGATTGTCAGCCATGAAGGGTCTTGATTTTCACGTGTATTCAGACTGCTTTAGAAGAGTCTGGGGGTCAATATCAATTGGACATTTCTGATATCAATCTATAAACAGGAAATGAAAACCAAACTTGCATTGTTTTCAATACAGCAGATTCACTTTAAATACTCTTCTGAAATCTGTCTAATTAACCACAGAAGAACTGAAAACATAGATTATTCCCAGTGGTTTTTCCTGTTTGGGTATTTGAACAAATGTTTATGAGCTTTGCTCACTGAATTCCTGAACTGAGGAGCTCCAGAAAGAAAAGGCCCCCGGAGGAGTAAAATCCATCAGCACCCTCCAAGTGGCTGAGGATCCATCCTCATCAGAGCAGGAATGAACAGAAATGGGCACAGCTTTGTGGCTGCCCCAGCTCTGGGATGGGCCCTGGGCCTGGAGCAGGAGCAGATCTTGAGGGCCCCATGGCCGGGGCTCTTGTGCTGCCCTGGGCAGATGGGATGGCAGCAGGGGCTGCAGAGCTCTCAGCACCTCAGCCCGAGGGGAGCAGGACAGCCAGGGAGCCTCCTTTGGCCTTGGCCAAGCACCTGCCCCCATGGCTGGGGCTGAGTCCTGTGGCAGCTGCAGCTGCTGCTGTGCCCTTGCCAGGGGCTGAGGCCGTGGGGCAGTGGCCAGAGCAGCCTGGCCTGAGCAGAGCTGTGGGGCCAGAGCCGGCTGGGCTGGGCTGGGGAGAGGCCCTTGGTGCTGCCCCGAGCTCAGGGCAGCTGGCAGAGCTTGCAGGGAGCTATGTTGGGCTCAGAGAGCCTGGCCCAGAAACCATCAGTGTCCATCTCAGCCTGGCTGAGCGTGCAGAGACCAAGAAGAGCAGCCCAGAGTCTGCAAGTTCTCTGGGTGGGAGCTGAGCTTGTGAGCCCCTGAGCCCTGCCAAGTGCTGGGGCTGCACCTCCATCTCCAGAGATGTGATAGATAGGAGCAGGGACAAATAATTCCTGCTGGATTGTTTCTTGTGTTTGCTTATACAGGTGACCTGGAATCATATGTAGATGAGCTGTTTTGTTTCAGATAACTCGGGTAAAGTGATAAGAATAATATTTTTAGCTGAAAATAACACTTCACACATAATACACAATAAGAAAGAAAAGCCTCATAATCAGAAGAGCATCTGAGTTTCTGAGAGCATGAGACTCATTAATGTCCCAGCAGTCAAACCTGTTCAAATACTTTCCTCAGGGCTTCCTTGACATGAGAGGTGATCACCAGAGGCCAAGGCCAGCCAGAGCTCTCTGTCCTGGCAGCTTTTGTCTGGGAGAACCCTTGCATACAGGGAATTTTCGAGGGAAGTATCAATTTTGCCTGTGGGCACCTCGAAGGACAAATGGTTCTTTTCCATAGGAAGGAAAGCACTGGGCACCAGTTCTCTAGGGGCTGATGAGTGGCAGCCCTCAACATTCCAAGATCAGCTGGGCCTGTCAAGTGGGCCCCGGGTGGCCAAGCTAGCCAGATCTGTTCCATGTTCCCTTGGTTCCATGAGGCCCCGCAGTGTCACAATGTCCTCCTTGCTTCTGCGGTGTCACAATGGCCCCATGCTTCCAAGAGGCCCTGCAGGATCACAGAGGCCCTTTGGTTCTGTGGGGCCCCACAGTGTCACACTGGTCTCCATGATTTCAGGGGGCCTTGCAATGCCACAATGCTCTCCATGGATCCACGGTGCCTTGCAGGATCACAGTGGTCCTTTGGCACCATGGGGCCTTGAAATGCAGCAATGGCCTCTTGGCTCCACAAAGCCCTGCTGCTTCACACTGGCCTCTTGGGACCATGCAGCCCAACAGAGTCACAATGATGTCCTTGGTTCCATGAGGCCACACAGTGTCACAATGGTCCCTTGGATCCATGAGACCCTGAAGTGTCATCATGATTCCACAGGAAGGAAAGCAGGAAGTAAAGCATGGAGCCCCAGTCTTCCAGGAGCTGATAAACAGCAGCCACTAGAGGCCGAGACCAGCCAGATCTGTCTGTCCTGGCAGCTTTCTTCTGGGAGCAACAGAATAAATATCTTGTATCTCAGGTATAAATATTCTGTATCCCAGATATACAGGATTTTGGGGGAAGAATCCCAATTTCAGCCCATGAGCACCTGGATGAGAAGGCCAGTTCTTTCCCTCAGGATGGAAAGGACAGAGCCCCAGTGTTTTCAGGGCAGATTAGAGGCGACTACCAGAGCCAACTTGAGCCAGGCCTGTCTGTCCTTGCAGCTTTTGTCCAGGAGAAACCCTTGCATGTAGGGAATTTGGGAAAAGAACCAATTTTGTCCGGAGCTGTGAGCAGAGGCTGAGGGAGCTGAGTTGGTCCAGCCTGGAGGCGGGAAGGCTGAGGGGCTCCTCATCCCAGCCTGGCAGTGCCAGCAAGGAGGGGATGGAGAACACAGAGCCAGGCTCTTCTCTGGGGGGCCTGGTGGGAGACAAAAGCCAATGGGTGGAAGGGGAAAGAGGGGAGATCAGCCAGGACAGGAGGAGATGAAATGAGTCAGGCTGCTTTCAGCATTTCCTCAACAGCAAGAGCAGCCTGACCTCCTTTCTCCATTCACCACTGACAGCTTTGCAAATCAGGAATTGTTCGAGCTGTTCTGTCCTCACTCCAGAACGAGAATCCTGATACAAGTTAATTGTGTTTATATCTATCACAGAACCATGTTTGTGTGAAATAAATTTTAGTATGAAAATCACTTGTAAATGATGGACTCATCAGACACTGCTGGGACATTGCACATGGCTCAGGGAAGAGTTTGTAATTGTGTGATTGTTATTTTAATTGTGTGATTGTTATTAAATTGTATCCTGTTCAACTGTGGTCTGTTGGGTAGGTCCAGTGTAGGCTGGAGGGAGCTCAGATTTGCACAAGGCTACTCTGAGTGACAGGGCTTGGATGGGGGAAATGGTGGGGTGGGGGTAGGGACAGAGTCTGATTGATTGTCAGCCATGAATGGTCATGATTTTCATATCTATTCCAACTGCATGAGGTGGTACTTGGATTCAGTGTCAACTGGAGATTGCACATGTCAATGAATTACTAGTAAAAAAAAATTACAGGACCTAAAAAAATATTTTCTTGCTGTCTTTTTAATTTCAGGGTATTCACATTGAATAGGCTTCTGAAATCTGACTAATCAACCACAAAAGATCTGAACACTTAAATCAAATTATTCCCAGGGGCTTGGGTTCTTAAGGTGTTCTGAATGTTAATGAGCCCTGCTAAATTCCTGAATTCCTGCACTGAAGAGCTGAAGGCTGAACAAGCCCCTGGAGCAGGAAAATTCAGCAGCAGCCTCCAAGGTGCTGAGGATGTCAGCAGCCCCCACTGAGGCCATCCCTGCCCAGAGACCGTGGGGGAATGGGTAGACAAGGAGAGCGTCCCTGAGGCTGGGGCAGCACAACTCAGAGGCACCAGGGGCTCCAGCTGGGAAATGGAGTGTGGAATGTGGCTGGAAAGCCCTGCCTGGGCTGTGCCAAGCGGGACAGTCAAGCCCTGACTGCCATTCCCTAAAAAACTCCCTCAATGAGACATTTAAAAGGAATTACAATTATTTGTGTCCTCTGAGTTGGATGTACTGGAGAAATACCAACAAGAGATGCTCAAGAGCTCAAAACAACTAAACAGTCTTTATTGCGATCTTTAGAAAAGCAGAGAAACTTTGGCAAAATGTTTAATACAACATTCAATCAACAGAAAACACTTCTCAAAGCATTACCTTGGCCCGTTCAACTTCACAAACTCTAAGCCTGTTCAATGTAATGTTAATCAAAATTTGCAAGAAGAGGGAATTAGAAAGAGAGAAAGACATAAAAGGTACAGAGGAGCACACACAGAGCTACCAACTCCTGGATTCCAGTGTTGTTCAGATGGAAATTCCAAGAGGGAGCAGGGTCAAGATGTGTGCTTGCCTTGTGGTAAGCCTTCAATACCCCTGGGTCTTGCTGGGCCCTTCCCCCAGGTAGGACTTGGGCTCATTTGGTCCCTCAGGAGCTGGGCTGGGGCTGCAGGGGTGGCTCTGGAGCATTGCCTGTGCTGTGCCAGGGACCGGCAGACACTGCTGGTCTGGGATAGAGGCTCTGGGGGGGTTGGGGTTGCTGGGCAGGGCAGTGCTGGGGTTCCAGGGTAGGGCAAGGCTGGACCTGCCCCTTCCTCCCCTACACATGAAATGTTTTGAGCCAACAATCTCCTCCAGTCTGTCACAATCGGGAATACTGAAGGTGGAACCCCAATTCTGGCCATGTGCTCCTGGACTAGAAGGACAGTTCTTTTCCATAGGAAGGAAAGCACAGAGCCCCAGTGTTTGGAAGTCAGGTGAGAGCCTCACTGGGCCAAGGCCAGCCAGACTTGTCAATAATGGCAGATTTTGTTTGGGAGCAGTGTTTGAATATAGGGAATTTTGGAGGTGGAAGCCCAATCTCAGCCATGGGTGCCTGGAGAAGCAGGACAGTTCTTTCCCAAAGGAAGGAGAGCACGGAGCTTTCCCCAGTGTTTTGTGGATAGAAGAGATGTGACCCTTATGAAACCACTGCCAGCCAGACTTGTCCTGGAAATATTCCTATGGGAGCAATCCCTGGATATAAGGAAACTTGGAGGTGAAATCACAATTCTGGCCATGGGTTCCTGGAGGAGAAGGACAGTTCTTTCCCATTGGGAAGGAAAGCATGGAGCCCCAGTGTTTCAGCAGCAGAAGAGAAGCGACCCTCAACATGCCAAGGTCAGTTGGACCAGTCAGGCAGTGTATGGGAGGCGAAATCAGTCAGACATGCTCTGTATCCCCTTGGTTTTAAGAGGCCCCATAATGATTCCATTGAGTCCAGCAGTGTCATAATGGACCCTTGGTTCAGTGGAGTCGCACAATGTCAAAGTGGCCCCCAGGTTCCAGAAGGCTCCAAGTGTCACAATGGTCCCAATGATTCCAAGAGGCCTTGCAGTGTCACAATGGTCTCTGGGGTTCCACAGGCCCCACAATGTCATGTGACGCTTCTGTTCTATGATCCTGCAATGTCACAATGGACCTTTGGACCTTGGGGGTTTGTGCTATCACAATGGTCTCCTTTGGCTCCACAGTGTCACAATGGACCATTGATGACAGGAGGCCCCTCTGTGTCACCCTGGAGCTTTGGTTCCATGTAGCCCTGCAGCGTCACAATGAACCCTTGGTTCAATGGGGTTCCACAATGTCACCACGGCCCCTTGGTTCCATGCAGCCCTGCAGTGTCACAGTGGTCTCCTTTGGTTGCCCAGTGTCACAATGGACCACTGATGACACGAGGCCCTGCAATGTCACAGTAGACCTTTGGTTCCATGCAGCCCAGGAGTGTAACAAAGGCCTTTTGGTTTCATGAGGCCCCACATTATCACAATTAGTCCTCTTGGTTCTGTGGGGACCCCCAGGGTCACAATGCCCTCACTGGTTCCATGAGGCCTCACAGTGTCACAATGCTTTTCTTATTCCATGAGGCATAATAATGTCACAATGGTCTCCATGATTCCATGAGTACCCTCAGTGTCACAATGGCCCCTTGGTTCCATGAGGCCATGAAGTCTCTTAATGGTATTTCCATGGTTCCGTGAGGCCTTGCAACATCACAGTGGACTTTTGGATGCACGGGGTCTCAGAGTGTCACAAGGGACCCTTGGTTCCATGACACCCCAAAGTGTCACAATGTTCTCCACAGTTCCATGAGGCCCCGCGGTGTCACAATGGACCCTTGGTTTGATGGGGCCTCTAAGTATCACAGTGATCCCTGCATTTCATGGAGCCACACAGCGTCAGCACAGTCCTCTTGGTAACATTAGGCCCAGCAATGTCACAGTGCTCTCCATGATTCCATGAGGCCCCACAGTGTCACCATGGTCCCTTGGAATCTCAGGGCCCCACAATGTCACAATGGTCCCTTGGTGTCACAGGGCCCTACAGAGTCACAATGGTCCCTTGGTCTCACAGAACCCCACGGTGTCGCAATGGTCCCATGGTTCCATGGCCCTGTGCTGTTGCATTCACCCCTCCCCTTCTCAGGCCACCCTGCCAGCTGAGAAATGCTCCTTGGGCCTCGGCCTTGGCCAACAGCCCCTGGGCTCAGCTCCTCTGCAGCTCATCACAAACACTGTCTGCTCCAGGCACTGCTGCTGCCCAACCAGCTCCTGGTTCCTTTAGCAGCAGCCTTGGGAACTGTTTTTGCTCCCTCACTGGCACAACATCCCTGTTCTCACACTGCCAAAGAAAGCTGTTGGTGCCAAGTGCGGCCAGGATGAGCCATTGCTGGGACTGAAGCCCCTCTCTTGGGGCCCTGCACACAGCGCTCCAAAAGGAGCCCATGGAGCTCTCCTGGGCCAGCGACTCCCTCTGAGTGGGGCCTCTCCCAGCCGGGAACTCTCCCATTTGCTGCACTCGGGGATCCCCAACAACTACAGAGCCTGGGCCAATCCCCCCACTCCTCCAGGCTCAACCCTTCACCTTTTGGGGAGATGCCAAAGGATCCACAGTGAGCATTTCCTGCCCTCAGGGGAATTGCTCACAGCTGCCTTGCACTGACTCTTTGTGTCTGTGTGCGCACAGGAGAGCCTGTGCTGGGGAAATGTGGCAGAAATGCTGCTCTCTGAGGGGCTGGAGTGCCTTGGATAGCTGAGTCAGTCAGGCCTGTAAGTGAGGTTAAATCACAAGGTCTAAGTAAAGTCAAATGCTTCTGAGAGTTGTTCTTTTGCTAAGTTGTTATGATTAATATAGGTTAGTAGCTAAGTTAAATATTGATAAATGTTAGTCCTTTGTTAAATTGCAAAGACATAGGTTATAAGTTTGGTCAAGTACTGTTAAGTGCTGTTCTTTAGCTAAATTGTGAAGTTGAAGGTATCAGTTAAGGTTAAAATTCAGTCCTGTTAAGTGTGAGGCCTGTTAAGCTTTTAGGCCATATTCCTTTTATCCTTGCCCTCACTGTCCTTGTGTCACACACACACACAGGGACAGTTCTTGGTTAATTTCTGGTTTGGTTTGGTTTTGTTGTTGCTTTGTTTCCTTGGTGTGCCTGAAGTGTCCAGTCAGGAGCAGAGTGACTCTTGCCAAGGAACTTTGTGCTGCTGTCCCTTAATATTAAATCTGGTTTTTGCTGATCCCTTGCTGGGGATTTTTTCAGCACTCTCAAGGCCTCATTGGTAGCAGCGTGAAGGAGCCCTGGCCCAGGCTCTGGCCCTGGGGGACACGGGGATGCTGCCAGGGCGTCCCTGTCCCCCTGTGCCACCCCCAGGGCCCCGGCCCCCCGTCCCCGTGTCAGGCTCTGGGGTCGATCTCGTGGAACATCCTCTGGGGAGGGCTGCGGGCCCGGGGGCGGGGGGACCCGGGGGGACAGGGGACCCCGCTGTGCACGAGCAGGGTTGGACGGCTCTGGGGGGAGCTGTGAGGGGAGCCGGGGCAGAGTGACCTCCCCAGGGACTTCACACAGCCCCTGTGATGTCACACTGCCCCCCGCGTGTTTCAAAACACCCCGGTGACGTCGCACAATCTTCCTATGGTGTCACACCTCCTGTGATATCATACAACATCTAGTGACGTCACACAGACTTCCTGTGATGTCACACAGTCCCCTGTGATGTCATAAAACCTCGTGTGATGTCACACAGCCACCTAGCATGTCACACAGCCGCCTTTCATGTCACCCTGTGATGTGATACATCTGCGCTGTGATGTCACAGAAGACAGTGAGATATCACAAAGTCATCATGAGATGTCACTGTCTGTTCTGTCATGTCACTGTCTGTTTTTTGATGTCACAGCCTGCTCTATGATTTTACAGCCAGTCAGTGATGTCACAACTCACTCTCTGATGTCACAATTCCATTCTCTATGATGCCAGGATCTGCTCTATGGCCTTGCACCTTAGTCTATGATGTCACAGACAGCAGTCGGATGCCACAACCCCCTCAGTGATGTCACAAAGCCCTCTCTGTGATATCATAGTGCCACTCTGTAATGTCACCACACACATTTTGACCTCACAGCCAGCTCTATGATGTCATAAAGCCATGCCATGATGTCACAGCCTGCTCTCTGATGTCACACAGCTCCCTCTATTGTTCTGTAGCTGCTCAATGACCTCATACAACAAACTCTGTGATGTCATAGCCCAATCTGTGACCTCACACAACCCACTCTGTGCTGGCCTTGGCCTCCTGGTGACCACCTCTCATCTGCCTTCAAAACAAGGGGGGTCCTGTGCTTTTCTTCTCATGGAAAAAAAACATCTTTCATGTCCAGGCAAAATAAATTGAGAATCAGCTTCTGAAATTCCTTATATCCAAGGATAGCTCGGAGACAAAAGCTGCCAGGACTGTTTAGGTTCCCTTGGCTTCCTGAGGGCCAGCTCTCATGTGCCTTTGAAACACTGGGGCTCTGTACTTTCCTTCCCGTGGAAAAGAACTGTCCTTCTCGTCCAGATGCCCCTAGACAAAAGTGGGGTTTGGCATCTCAAATTCTATCTGCCCAAGTATTCTTCACTGACAACAGGTCTGGCTGGCCTTGGCCTCCTTGGGGCTGCCTCTAATCAGCCCTTGAAACACTGGGACTCCACCCTTTTGTTCCTATGGAGAACTGTCATTCCAGTCCAGGAACCCATGGCTGAAATGGAATTCCATCCCCAAAACTCCCCATATATCCAAAGGCTGCTTTCAGAAAAAAACTACAAGGACAGACAGGTCAGGCTTGCCTTGGCCTCTGGTGGCTGCTTCTCATCTGCCTTCAAACCCCTGGGTTTCTGTGGTTTCTTTCCTATAAAAAAGAACTCCTCTCCAGGCAGTCTTGGCCTCAGGCACTTGACCACTCCATAGGGACAGAGGAGCTCTGTGCTCCCTGGGATGGAGACTGAGGACAGCAGAGGAGAGCCCTGGGAGGGACTGAAGGGTGGTTTGAGAGATGTTGGATCCTTTTGACATAGTAGAGAACAGGCAGAGAAAGGAAGAATTAATGCTGAGGGAACCTGGAGAGGCCCAGACTGGACACTAGGAGAAAGGAATTTCCCTGGCAGGGCAGGGCTGTGGTGCAGCACATCCAAGCAGGAGCCTGGAGCAGCCCCAGGCTCCGTGTGGGCATGCAGAGGCAGGCAGGAGGCAGAGCTGTCAGCAAAGGAAGGGCCCAGCCAGGTGGGGCAGCCGGGGGATGCCGACAGCCTGCAGGGACAGAGGCGCAGGAGAGGGACACCGTGGGACAGCCTGGGCTGCACAGGGCACAGGGATGGGCAGCAGCTGCAAGAAAGCCCTGCCAGAGCCAACATGGGCAGCACTTTGGCCATTGCTGCTGGGCCTGGGCCAGAGGCAACAGCAGGAGACAAGTGACTCTTGCAGGGCTGGGGCCTCATTGCCTCCTTGTCCCTGCTCAGCAGCCTGGCAGGGGCCGCCCCATGCTCCTGCCCTTGGCATTGCACATCCCCACATGCCAGTGCCCATCCCAGGAAGAGCCCTGAGCAAGGAGGGAGGAACAGGATCTGCCTGGCCAGGGGCTGGGGCTCAGGCCTTGGCCCTTGGCATTCCTCAAACACATCCAGGTGTGCTCAGCACCAGAGACACCTTTGCCTTGTTTGTCCCCAGCTGCCATCACTGCCTCCAGTGTTCTGCTCTAACTGGAACCAGGGGACACTTTCTCAGTCCTGTTACTCACAGGAATCTATTTAAAGTACAAGAAACTTCAGTATTTCAATCTCACTTTGAGCTCTTGAGAAGTACCTTGAGCCCACTCTGAGGGACTGAGTCTGATGCAAAGAGCACCAAAGCCCCAGAGAGTCATTAAAGTCCCTGTGCTGTGTCTGTGCTGCTGAGCTGGGCCGGGCTCCTGGCCCAGAGGCAGCTCCTGGCAGGGGCAGCGCTGCAGAGAGACAGCTCTGGCCAGGAGCAGCTCCTGTGCACAGCCCAGCAGGCTGGGGCACTGCCAGGGCCCCTCAGGGACAGCAGCAGGGCACAGACAGAGCTCACAGTGGCTCAGCACTGGCAGGGGCTGTGGGATGGCCCAGAGGGGGCTGTGTCACAGCAGCATCTCTGTGGCTGTGTCATAGAGGCACAGAGCAGCTGGGATGTCAGCAAGGGACTGTGTGACAGCACAGAGTAGGCTGTGTGAGGTCACAGATTGGGCTGTGACATCACAGAGTTTGTTGTGTGAGGTCATTGAGCAGCTACACAATAATAGAGGGAGCTGTGTGACATCAGAGAGCAGGCTGTGACATCATGGCATAGCTTTATGACATCATAGAGCTGGCTGTGAGGTCAAAATGTGTGCGGTGACATTACAGAGTGGCAGTATGACATCACAGAGAGGATTGTGTGACATCACTGAGGGGATTGTGACATCACAGAGGTGGCTGTGACATGATAGGGTAGGATGTAAGGCCATAGAGCAGAATCTGCCATCATGGAGGGTGGCTCTGTGGCATCAGAGAGTGGGTTGTGCTATCACTGGGTGTCTGAGTAACATCACAGAACAGTCCGTGACATCAGAGAACATGCAGTGACAGCACTGGGTGAGTTTGTGACATCACAGTGTCTTTTGAGACATCCCAGGAGGGAGCCGTATGACATCACAGAGTGATATGCCAGCATTGGCTCTGTGACATCCCAAGGGGGATTCGTGACATCCCAGCATGGGCTGTGACATCACAGGGGCTGTGTGACATCACAGGGGCTATGTGACATCACAGGGCAGTGTGACATCACAGGGTATATATGTCATCACAGGGACAGTGTGACATCACAGGGATGGCTGTGTGACATCCCAGGGGGCTGTGTGACATCACAGGGGCAGTGTGACTTCACAGGTTGCTTTGTGACATCACAGGGGCAATGTGACATCTCAGGGGCTGTGTGACATCACAGGTGCTGTATGACATCACAGGGGCTGTGTGAGGTCACTGGGGAGGTCACTCTGCCCCGGCCCCCCTCACAGTTCCCCCAGAGCTTCCAACCCTGCTCGTGCACAGCGGGGTCCCCTGTCCCCCCGGGTCCCCCCGCCCCCGGGCCCGCAGGCCCCCCCAGAGGATGTTCCACGAGATCGACCCCAGAGCCTGACATGGGGACGGGGGGCCGGGGCCCTGGGGGTGGCACAGGGGGACAGGGACGCCCTGGCAGCATCCCCGTGTCCCCCAGGGCCAGAGCCTGGGCCAGGGCTCCTTCACGCTGCTACCAATGAGGCCTTGAGAGTGCTGAAAAAATCCCCAGCAAGGGATCAGCAAAAACCAGATTTAATATTAAGGGACAGCAGCACAAAGTTCCTTGGCAAGAGTCACTCTGCTCCTGACTGGACACTTCAGGCACACCAAGGAAACAAAGCAACAACAAAACCAAACCAAACCAGAAATTAACCAAGAACTGTCCCTGTGTGTGTGTGTGACACAAGGACAGTGAGGGCAAGGATAAAAGGAATATGGCCTAAAAGCTTAACAGGCCTCACACTTAACAGGACTGAATTTTAACCTTAACTGATACCTTCAACTTCACAATTTAGCTAAAGAACAGCACTTAACAGTACTTGACCAAACTTATAACCTATGTCTTTGCAATTTAACAAAGGACTAACATTTATCAATATTTAACTTAGCTACTAACCTATATTAATCATAACAACTTAGCAAAAGAACAACTCTTAGCAGCATTTAACTTAGCTTAGAGCTCCTGACTTAACCTCATTTACAGGCCTGACTGACTCAGCTATCCAAGGCACTCAAGCCCCTCAGAGAGCAGCATTTCTGCCACATTTCCCCAGCACAGGCACTCCTGTGTGCACACAGACATAAAGAGTCAGTGCAAGGCACCTATGAGCAATTCCCCTGAGGACAGGAAATGCTTGCTGTGGATCCTTTGGCATCTCCCCAAAAGGTGAAGGGTTGAGCCTGGAGGAGTGGGGGGATCGGCCCAGGCTCTGTAGTTGTTGGGGATCCCCGAGTGCAGCAAATGGGAGAGTTCCCGGCTGGGAGAGGCCCCACTCAGAGGGAGTCACTGGCCCAGGAGAGCTCCAAGGGCTCCTTTTGGAGCGCTGTTTGTAGGGCCCCAAGAGAAGGGCTTCAGTCCCAGCAATGGCTCATCCTGGCCCAACTTGGCACCAACAGCTTTCTTTGGCAGTGTGAGAACAGGGATGTTGTGCCACTGAGGGAACAGAAACAGTTCCCAGGGCTGCTGCTAAAGGAACCAGGAGCTGGTTGGGCAGCAGCAGTGCCTGGAGCAGACAGTGTTTGTGATGAGCTGCAGAGGAGCTGAGCCCAGGGGCTGTTGGCCAAGGCCGAGGCCCAAGGAGAATTTCTCAGCTGGCAGGGCGGCCTGAGAAGGGGAGGGGGGAATGCAGCAGCACAGGGCAAATAGGACCAAGGGACCATTGTGACACTGTGGGGCCCTGTGAGACCAAGGGACGATTGTGACACTGTGGGCCCTGTGAAACCAGGCGGTCATTGTGATACTGTGGGGCCCTATGAGACCAAGGGACAATTGTGACACTACTGGGCCTCATGGAATCAAGGCAACTGTACTGACACTGTGTGGTTCCATGGAATGTAGGGACCATTGTAACACTGAGAGGCCCCATCCAACCAAGGGTCCATTGTGGCACCGTGGGGTCTCATGGAACCATGGATACCATTATGACACTTTGGGGTGTCATGAGAGCCAGGGGCCATTGTGACACTGTGGGATCCCATAGAGCCAAAGGTCCCTTGTGACATTGCAAAGCATCATGGAACCATGGAGAGACTATTAGGACACTTCACAGCCGCATGGAACCAAGGGGCCATGGTGACACTGGGTGGCACAACGAACCAAGGAGACCATTGTGACACAGTGTGGCCCAATGGAATAAGCAAAGCATTGTGACACTGTGAGGCCTCATTGAACCCGTGAGACAATTGTGACCCTGGGTGTCCCCAAAGAACCAAGAGGACCATTGTGATACTGTGTGGCCTGGTGAAACCAAAAGGCCTTTTGACATTGCAGGGCTGCATGGAACCAAAGAGTCATTGTGACATTTTGGGGCCTCGTGTCATCAGTGGTCCATTGTGACACTGGGCAACCAAAGTAGACCATTGTGACACCGCAGAGCTTCATGGAACCAAAGGGTCATTGTGACATAGCAGGGCCTGATGTCATCAGTGGTCCATTGTGACATTGTGGAGCCAAAGAGACCATTGGGTCACCACAAACCCCCAGGGTCCAAAGGTCCATTGTGATATTGCAGGGCTCATGGAATTGAGGAGTCAGGTGACATTGTGGATCCTGGAGAACCACGGAGACCATTGTGACACTCCTGGACTGCATGGAATCAAGGCACGATTATGATACTGCAGGGCCCCATAAAATCAAGGGAACATGGAACACATCTGTCTTGGCCTCCCAAGGGCCACCTGACTGGTCCAGCTGGCCTTGGCATGTCGAGGGTCTCTTCTGCTAATGAAACACTGGGGTTCTGTGATTACCTTCCTGTGGAAAAGAACTGTCCTTCTTCTCCAGTCACCCATGGCCAGAATTGGGATTTCACCTCCAAGTTTCCCTATATCCAGGGATTGTTCCCATAGGGATATTTCCAGGACAAGTCTGGCTGGCAGTGGTTTTACATGGGTCACCTCTCAGCTGTCCCCAAAACACTGGGAAAGGCTCTGTGCTCTCCTTCCTATGGGAAAGAACTGTCCTGCTTCTCCAGGTGCCCATGCTTGAGATTGGGCTTCCACCTCCAAAATTCCCTAAATCCAACGACTTCTCCCAGATAAAATCTGCCATTCCTGAAAAGTCTGTCTGGCCTTGGCCCAGTGAGGCTCTCACTGACGGGGGGTCCACTGGGGCTCCATACTTTTCTTCCTATGGAAAAGAACTATCCTTCTAGTCCAGGTGCCCATGGCCAAATTTGGGTTCCACCTCCAACATTCCTGATTGTGACAGACTGGAGGAGATTGTTGGCTGAAAACATTTTGTGTGTGCGGGAGGAAGGGGCAGGTGCAGCCTTGCCCTACCCTGGAACCCCAGCCTTGCCCTGCCCAGCAACCCCAATCCCCCCAGAGCCTCTATCCCCTCCCAGCAGTGTCTGCCAGACCCTGGCACAGCACAGGCAATGCTCCACAGCTACCTCTGCAGCCCCCAGCCTAGCTCCTGAGGGACCAAATGACGTCAAGTCCCAGCTGGGGGAAGGGCCCAGGAAGACCAAGAGGTATTTAAGGCTGACCACAAGGCAAGCACACATCTTGACCCTACCTCGTCTTGGAATTTCCATCTAACAGTGCTGGAATCCAGGAGTAGGGGCTGTGTGAGTTCTCCCTGTATGGCTGCACTGACAGCATTGCCCAGAGCCGGGCACTGGAGACAGCGTCACCCTGAGCCAGCTGTGCCCCCTCCAGAGCCCCCAGGGCCGGGCAGCTGCCCCCAGCCCTGTGCTCTGCAGAGGAAACTGGGCCCGGGGCTGCAGAGCTGCCCCACGGCTCTGCTGCAGCTCTGCCTTCACAGGAGGGGCTGCACAACTTGGAGCCTTGGCCCTGAGGGCAGAGGCTTGGCTGGGGCACAGGAGCGAGGGGGCTTGTTCAGAGGGAGGGGCTGCACTGGAGGGGATCCTGTGGGCATCTCTAAACTCTCCTGGCCGCAGCATTGCTGGGTATTGTTTTCTCTCCTTGCCTGATCTTCTCTCTGCTTCCTGGAGATTTTCCTCCTGCAGGTGTTTCCCTGTGCCTGATCTCTCCCTGCCAGCACTCAGAGACCCCAAATCTCTGTGCATTCTCCTTGGCCTGACAGAACCCTGCCTGTTTTCAGGGCACTGGCTGGTGCAGGTTCTGTTTGCAGCTTGGAGAAAGGACAGCTCAGACTGAGCCTGATGGGTCCAGCAAAGGTGATGCTGCTGCTGTCCATGGACAGGCTGAAAGCACATTAGGGATCTCCTGTGAGCCTATAATAACCAAAAGTAACAGTTCAGATGTCTCAGACACTTGTCAAAATTCATAATTAATAATTCATAACCAACCTTTAATATTTATCCCCCCTCCCTGCCATTCTCCAAAAGCAGGAAACTGATTTCAAAGTCTTAGGAAATTTTCTCATTTTTGTTAAAATCCTTGACTTGGAAATATTCTATGACTGATTAGAACCCCTCAGCATATCAGAGTTTCATGAGCATTTCACCTCACCTGCACCAAAAATACTCAGAGTTGTACTCACAGGGTCTGTAGGCATTGGGATATTCCAGCTTTAGGAGATGCCTCCAGGAGCTGCAGCTGCATTGTCCAGCAGCCAGAGGTTCCTGTGCCAAGGGCTGGCAGTGATTCTGCCCCAGGCACTTCTCAGCCCCTTCCCAGCCCTGACTGATTGAAGCTCTCTGTGCCTCTATGCTGTGCCCAGGGTGGCTGCAGGCAGTGCCCCAGCCCTGCTGGGCTGGCAGAAGAGCTGCTCATCAAGAGAAATGTGCTTTTGAAGCTCTTCTTTCTTACCAGGAGCTGCCTCTGTGCCAGGCTCAGCTCAGCAGTAGAGACAAAGCACAGAGACTTTAATGAGCCTCTGGGGCTTTTTGCTCAGGCCCTGAACATCAGTCCCTGAGTGGGAGCTGAAGAAATCTCTCAAGAACCCCTAGTCAGAATCCAACTCCAAAGTTTCTTGGACTTTTAATGGGTCCCACTGAGGGACATGACTAAGAAAGTGTCCCCAGGCCCCAGGCAGAGCAGAGAGCTGGAGGCAGTGATGACAGGTGGGGACAAAGAGAAGCCAAGTCTTGGTGCCCTGGGGCACAGCAGGGTCTGTGCCACCAAGGGCTTGAGGGGACACCTTGTCCTGAGGCACAAGGTTCTCCTGGCACAGCCCCAGCCAGGCTGGGCACTGTCAGCCCCTTGTCCTGCCCTCAGCATCCCCCCCTAGCCCACATCCCAGTAGCTCAAGGATCTGCTGGAAGGAGTCCCTGGGGAGCCTTGCTCAGAAATAGCCCTGGGGGCTCCTGAATCCTCTCAGAGACTGCAGTTTCTTCAAAGGACTTTGGGTTTGACTTTTGCCTTGGAGTCTCTGAGAGGTTTGTGCAATCATGGCCTCCAATTATCTGCTGTAATTAGTCCCTGGAGAGGCTTTGTCAGTAACAACACTCAGTGGGGCTCGTTAATACTTCAGGGTATGTCAGTTTTTTAAGGTACTTGGTGTTTTCCTTTTGATACAGACTCTGTGAGAGGTTTCTGCAATCATGGCCCCAATTATCTGCTTTAATTAATCCCTGGAGAGCTTTGTACTCAGTAGGGCTCATTAATGCCTTGAGATACTCAAGGTTTTTAAGGTACTTTATGGATTTAAGAATACTTTTAGGTACTTTTAAGGATTTTCCTTCCCACACTGAGTCTCTGAGGGATGTTTGTGCCATCCTGACTGCCAGTTCTCCAAGGAGTCTATTAGGAGCCTGTGTTGGGTATCTTCCCCTTTTCTGTTTTACAGCAAAGATGGAACTGAAAGAATTTTACAAGGTTTTCTTAAAGCATTCAAACAAACATGGGACAATTAACAATGCAACAAACACCAGTAAGAGAATTAATAGTCCTGTTTCAGCTAGAGATCATCCAACCCTTTAGCCCCTTGGATTGGAAACATTTATTGAACTAGTCTTTGTTTTCCACTTGAAGCTTTTTGAACTATTCCTTCAGTACTTGAATCCTCTTGTGGATGGACTCGTTGTGGCTGGAGAGGTTCATGCAACACATGCCCTCAGAGTCTACACAGCCATGCCCATGTGCCCAGGGTAAAAACTCTATTGCTGTTCTGCAAGGTGGCATGTCTGATGGTCTCTATGTCTGAGAGCAGGCCATTCAATGTGAGGGAGGTAGCATTGGTTTGCTTCTTAACAGGATGCTCTAATTGTCTTAAAGCTTTAGCTGCAGCCACCCGAGGTCGTCCAAATTGAGGGTGCTACCACTGATACCTGGATTAAAGCTTGCAAAGCCATCTCTTTGATATCATCCTATACTTCTCTGGGGATACCTGCTGCTTGATCATCTGCTAGGCTGTGTTGTCCTTCTCCAGCTAGATGGCTGATTGTCAATTCCGCCCTTGCCACATTATTAGCATATTCTGCTATGAAGTGATTTAGTAAACACTTCCATCTTCCTTCCCCATAGGGTGTATTCTGTAGGCGACAACAACATGGTCAGAATATATTTTAAATCATATAGGGTTAAAACATGTGCTGTAAACATGGCCCTCATTAGGCCATTAAAACAAGGTAAGTCCTTCCTATGGTGTTTAGCTGCCCTACACAGATCCTTGATTTCCTCATAAACCAATGGCTGATACCTGGGATTCTGCCCCCTTCTTTCATAACATATGGAGGCAATGAGGAGTTTCGAGACATTTTGCCAGTCCCCTTCCTTAACTGCTTCTTTCTGGATCCTTTCTGAGGGATCTTGTGGAGTTTAGGGGCGAGGTGGCTCTGGTGAATCCTTCTGACAAGGAAGAATAACTTTGAGCAGAAACATTCGGATAAGAAATAGTGTGACAGTTGGGCTTAGTATCTTTGATCATGGGGTTATATTGTTGTCGGAGGGGGAGGCAAAGGGCACTGCCATTTTGTCAGGTGTTGAGGAGGAAGGGCCTTGATCTACGAAGGTTGAATAATTGACAGTGGGGCATGACATGCAATTGTGGGAATGGAGTCTGGAGGTTCGTTCAGGGCAGAAGAGAAGGTTGTGACAGCAGGAAGTGGAGGGACCAAGATGGAGGGAGGATGTTTGGGCTCCTGAGCCACATTCAGGCTCCTTCCATCTTGAGTCTCCAGGGCATGATGCTCCAAGACCGTGTGGCCATTGCCATCTTGGACCACAGTGGAAGGTCTGAAAAAGGCAGGTTTGAAGGGAGGTCCTGAGTTAGGAGTGACCCATGGATTGAGTTTTCAACACACTGCTTGCTGATGAAGGGTCTCAAGGATGGTGTGGAAGATGTGGAGTATGCAGATTCAGGGTGGCTCTGGGTGCAGTGGCATCCCTTTTGATCGAAAGGTTGCACAATTTAACTTCCACTGAGACCCAAAATTCAGTGGTATGTATTTCATCAGCAGAGACATCTGGAAAATTTTTAATGATCCACCTCATGATTGATTTTATTTTATTATTTGAAAATATTTGGTCACGATCAGTGAGAATTAAAGCATCCATATATTCTCCTTTCTACTGTGGACATATGGCTGCCCATTTTTCTCTTTCGCTGCCTTATGGGAAAGAGCCATCGGCACACCCCAAATCACTTATGGGACTTGGGTGAATGTTGTAAAAATACAGTGGCAAAATGGGCACTAAATGTCTTGCATTTCCCCAAACCCACCTGCAATCCTATGCAGGCGAAACCGTCGTTGTTCCTGCCGATTCTGGGCAAGGCCCCTTGAAGAAATGATGAATCCGCTGGGCCCGGCACAATTAAAAATCCCAGTGAGCGCTGGCCTATCCATCATCTAACCCCAGCTGATGGTACTGACACAGGGATCCCTGAATGTCAGGGTCCCTGTTCGGGCGCCAAAGGTCACATTGAAGGGGGCTGCAAAAAACCTCTCTGGTTCCCTGACTTCAGGGAGAGGGTGGCAAAAATGAAAAGGAGCAGGATCAATGGAGTTGTTTAAAAGGAACTTTAACAATAGGGTGAAAAACAATAAACATGGAGAAGTCGAGCACAGTATGAGCAGCAGGATCTAAAGACCCGAGACAAAGGGGAAGCAACAGCATGTACACTTGGGGGTAGAACACTCTAGAACAATAACCCTGTAGGGGAAACAAGTAACCAGTAGGGGAGTAGAACTTGGACAACTTAGCATAACAGCACTAAAGGCTTACGTGGGAACTCTCAAGCTCACCCTAAGTTAAACAAATGATTCTCATGGCTTGAAACTCGTGCCCAGTTCTTCCGGGGTAAAATCTGGCTGACTCTGAGTTACAACTGGGCTAACTCCCACACTGCTGCTTTGCTCTGGCCCTTTAGGATCATGTGGCCCAACAGAGTCACAATGATGTCCTGGGTTCCACGAGGCTCCACAGTGTCACAATGGTCCCTTGGATCCATGGTTCTCTGCAGTGTCACAATGGCTCTTCCATTTCACAAGGCTCCCAAGTGTCACATTGATCTCCATAGGAAGGAAACCACAGAGCCCCCATGATTCAGGAGCTGATGAACAGCAACCACCAGAGGCCAAGGCAAGGCTGACCTGTCTGTCCTGGCAGGTTTGCTTGGAGCAACTCTTGGATATTTGAAATTATGAATGTGGAGTCCTAATTTAAAACATTTGTGCCTGGAAAAGAGAGATGGAGTTTTTTTTCATGAAAACAAATGCACAGAGCCCTTTCCAGTGTTTGGAAAATAGGTGAGTGCTACCATTTAGGAGTTAAAGACCAGCCAGACTTGTCTGTCCTGGCAACTTTTGTCTGCGAGCAATCTTTTATTACATAAAAATTTGGAGGTGGAATCCTAATTTTGGCTATGGATTCCTGGAAAAAAATGGATAGTTCTTTTCCATAAAAAGAAGACCCCAGAGCCCCAGTGTTTCAGGGGCAGATGGAAGTGGCCTTCCACATTCCAAGGTCAGCCAGATCTGTCAGGTGACCCCTGGGAGGCCAAGGCAGCCACACCTATTTCATGTTCCCTTGCTTCCACAGGGCCCTGCAGTGTCACAATGGCTCCTTGCTTCCATGAGGGCTTGCAGTGCCACAATGGTTGTCTTGCTTCCATGATAACCTAACGTGTCATAATGGCCCCTTGATTACACAAGTCCTTAAGCATCTTAATGGTCTCCATGGTTCCACAAAGCCCCACAGTGACATAATGGTCTATTGGATCCATGAAGCCTCTCCGTGTCCAATGGCCCCTTGGTTCCATTGAGGGCAAGTAGTGCAACAATTATTCTCTTGGTTCCTTAAGTTCCCATAGTGTCACAATGGCCCCTTCCTTCCATGAGGGCCTACAGAGTCACAATGGTCTCCATGATTCCATGGGGCCCCACAGTGTCACAATGGTCTCCATGGATCCATGGGATCTTGCAATGTCACAATGATCTCCATGGATCCATGGTGCCCCGCAGCATCACAATGGCCCTTTGGCTGCACGAGGCCCTGAAATGCAACAATGGCCTCTTGGTTCCACAAAGCCCTGCTGCTTGACACTGTCCCCTTGGGACCATGTGGTCCAACAGGGCCACAAAGATGTCCTTGGTTCCACGAGGCCGCACAGTGTCACAGTGGCCCCTTGGATCCATGGTACCCTGCAGGGTCACAATGCTCCCCTTGGTTCCACAAGTTCCTACAGTATAACAGGTTCCACAAAGGCTTGCAGTGTTTCCATGGCCCACTGGTTTCAAATCCTCCACAGTGTCACAATGGTCTCCATAGGAAGGAAACAACCAAGCCCTCATGGTGTAGGGGCAGATGAGAGGCAGTCACCAGAGGCTAAGGCTACCCAGACTTGACTTGTACAGGCAGATTTTTTCTGGGAGTAACCCTTGGATATAGAAAATTTTAGATGCAGAATCCCAATTTTGGCCATGGTTGCCTAGACAAGAAAGACAGTTCTTTCCCATAGGAATAAAAGCTCAGAGCCCCGGTGTTTCATGGGCATATGAGAAGTGGCCCTTGAAATGTCAAATTCAGTGGGACCTGTCAGACAGACCCCAGGAGTTCAAACCAGGCAGACCTGTTCCATGTTCCATTGACTTCATGGGTCCTAACACTGTCACAATGGTCTCCTTGATTCCATGAGGTCTGGCAATGTCACAATGGCTTCTTGGTTTCATCAGCCCCATCAGAGTCACAAGGGTCCATTGGGCCCATGCAGCCCCGCTGTGGAACAATGGCTCCTTGTTTCTATTTTAAATCTATCACAATCAAACCACAGTTTGATCATCGATCCTTGCTTCCATAGGGCCCGTGATTTGCACAATGGTCTCCTTGATTCCATGATTCCTTGATTCCACAGTCTCACCATCGTTTCCTTGGATATCCATTGTCACAACTGACCCATGGCTCCATGAGGTTCCATAGTGTCACCATGGTCGCTCTCAGAGACTGGATGAGATCGATGTCCTGAGACACCTTGGGATGCTCAGAATGCCTGTGTGGGGCCAGGGGGGTCAGGCCTTGGTTTGTGGTGGGACAGAGCCCCGCCCCCAGCCCTGGCCTGGCAGAGCTGTCAATCACACAGCAGGAGGTGATGCTGACCCAGTTCTAATTAGCCCAGCTGTTAATCAATCAATCACACACTTAGCAGCTGGTGCTACCCTGGCTCTGATTGGACAAGAAACTTGCAGTCCCACCCCAGGGGTGGGCCCATGAAGGCCCAGGGGCTTAAAAGCTGGAGCACGAGGCCAGCCCAGGGTCTGGATTCTGCTTTCTTCTGGTGTTCTTTTGTTAGTGATGTTGGAACCCCAGCAGTTAGTCCCTATATGTGTGTCTTTCTATGGATCTTCTTTCTTTCTGTTGTTCTTCATTTTTTTCTCCTTCTAATCCTACTTTCCTGGAACATTTTTGGGTAACTTCACATGTTAAGGGTTTTTAGGTTAAATGTGTGGGAATCCAAGGCACAGGGAATATTTCTCTGCTCTGAGGGGTCCTGACCCCCAGAGAAACACTGCCTTTAACCTTCACCCATGGAGAGGACTTCCAGGACTTCAAGGCAGATTAGAATTTACCAAAGTGTGAAATAAATTAAAAGGTTGTATACTATGTCCCTTGGGTGAGAAATTTATCTTTTGGGATTTTTAAGGGTCATCTAGACAGGAAGCAAGATGGAGGAATTTAGATGCAGTCCCTTTCATCTTCTTCATCTACTCCATGTTCTGCAGTGTTGGTGGCACAGAGTCATTGGTCAAGGAAAGCACAGTGCAGAGATTATGTGGACAGTCAAGGGATGAGTTATTGGTTGATAAGGAGAGATAGTAGATGTTTTAAGTGTTAATTGGATGAGATACCTTTTAAAGACCTTGAAACCGAATATTTTGGGGCCATTTTGAGGTGTTTTTCCAGCATGCTAAGCCTGATGTGGACAGCAATGCAAAACTTGAGAAAAGATAACAATAAACTAGAAGCTGAAGACCAAAAAGGTCCTGTGCATCTCCTTTTACCTGGCACTGAACTGCTCCAGGAAGGTTTCCCCCATCCAGGCAGCCCCCAGAATGGCCAAGGTAAAACAAACATCAATAACTGGTACCCTGACAATATTTATAGTAAGTTGTTTTTTCCATAAAGTTGTTTACTGAAGGGTGTTGCCCTAATTGGCCAATCATGTGAAATCTGTTGATTAAATGACCAATGAGGTCTACCTGTAGCAAAGCAAGGTATAAAAGAAAAGTTTTGAAAAAACAGGTGGCTTTTAGCCCTTAGACGTCTGATCCGAGTCTATGTAATCTCAAATTCAACGGTGACATTTAGGGATCCTTTCTGCAACTCGTGAGCCAACAGAAGCTTCTCTAATAAACTTTGCCTGAAGCTCCCACTCTGCCCATGACAGGAGCCCCTGTGAGTGTCTGGGACATCCTGGCTCTTTGGCAGCCTGGGGACTCCTGGGATGTCACTGTGGAACCCTCGTGAGTGCCTGTGACAGATTGGTGTCTTCACAGCCCAAGGTCCCCTGGGATGTCACCATGGGATGGCTGTGAGTGCCTCTGACCACAGGGCTCTTTACCATCCCCAGAAAGCCCTGGCAGGTCTCCATGGAGCCCCTGTCTCTGGCTGTGACATTCCAGCTCTGGAACAGCCTGGAGACTCTTGCAAAGTCCCCATGGAACCCCTGTGAATTCTGGTAAGAAATCTGATCCTTAGCAGGCAACCATCACCATCCCCCTGTTGCTATGGTCAGTTTGCATGGCAGCTCCATGGAGACCCCATGCCAGGGATGGTGGCCATGGACACCAGCTCAGGCCTGCAGCCAGACCCCGTTGCCATGGCAACCATTGGCAGCCTCATCCCCAGGCTCATGGGATCCCAGAACCACAGAATTGGCTGAGCTGGGAGAGACCCATCAGGATCCTCCAGCCCAACTGCTGGCCCTGCACAGAACACCCCAACAATGCCAGCCTGGGCCTGGCAGCACTGTCCAAATGCTGCTGGAGCTCAGAGAGCCCTGGAGCTGGGACCCTTCCCTGGGGAGCCTGAGCAGGGCCCCAGCAGCCTCTGGGCAAAAACCTTTTCCTGACATCCAACCGGAGCCTGCCTCGACTCAGCTGCAGCCGTTCCCTCCACTCCTGTCCCTGGGCACCAGAGGGTAAAGGTTCCCACAGCCCCAGCCAGGGACCCACTCCCAAGGCTGTTGCCATGGCCACCAGGCTGGGACCAGCTGGGATGCTCGGTTTCCACAGGCTGGGGTTCAGGACTGGGATTCCCTAATTTCCTGCTTCTGCTAAAATTGCACTGCCCTCGCTGCCCTCCTGCTTCCCATGGAAAGCACAAAAGGCAAAGATCCCGGGCTGGGATAAGAACAATTTATTGGGAACAGCAATGAGATAAGGAACAAATGGAACAGAAATTATATTGATAACAGAAGGGATAAGAAAAACTATTTACAGGGAAAACTAAACACAATTCACTGCGTCTGCCAGGCCACAATTTCCCCTGCCTGGAAATTTCACCCTTCTCTTCAGGGAGAGAGAGAGTCCCTTTCCTGCCCCTAGCAATGACCTGAGGTGGGAGTAAATGTAATGACAGGACTATGGCCAGACCCTCATGTTTTTCCATCCCACATCATATCATTGGCAGGGGCAGGAAAAGGTACAGCTGTCTTCCCAGCATGGATCACAGGGAAAATGGGTCCCCAGGGCTCTTCCCAACATGGGTTCTCCAATGGGGGATAAAGCTGGAGCAGTGCATGAACTCCTCCTGCAGTTGGGGCATGTGCAGGGTTTCTTTTACTGGTGACTCCGTTGGTGTCTGGTCACATGAGAGCTGCTGGAGAAGCTCTTCCCACACTGAGGACACTCATAGGGCCTCTCAGCTGTGTGAATCCACTGGTGCTGGACGAGATGAGAACTGGTGTGAAACTTCTTCTGACACTCGGGGCACTTGTGGGGCTTCTCCCCAGTGTGGGTCATTTGGTGGATGATCAGTGGGGGCCTCCTACTAAAGGTCATCCCACATTCCCCACACTTGTATGGCCTTTCCCCAGTGTGGATCCTCTGGTGGCAGCTCAAGAGAGACTTCAGACTGAAGCTCTTCCCACATTCCCCACATTCATAGGGCCGTTCTCTGGTGTGGGTCTTCTGGTGGGAGATCAGGTTAGAGTTCTGGCTAAAGCTCATCCCACATTCCCCACACTCGTAAGGCCTCTCCCCAGTGTGGGTCCGCTTGTGCCTGATGAGGTGGGAGTTTCGCTTGAAGCCCTTCCTACAGTCAAGGCAGCGGAAGGGCCTCTCATCCACGTGAATCCGCTCATGCAGGAGGAGATCAGAGCTGGTGTGAAACCTCTTCTGACACTCAGGACACTCGTAGGGCCTCTCCCCAGTGTGGATGCGCCGGTGGCTGACAAGGGTGTAGTTGCGCTTGAAGCCCTTCCCACAGTCAGGGCAGCGGAAGGGCCTCTCCTCTGTGTGAATCTGCTGATGCTGGAGGAGACTGGAGCTGGTCTGAAACCTCTTCTGACACTGGGGACACTCGTAGGGCTTCTCCCCAGTGTGGATGCGTTGGTGGGTCACAAGGTTGGATCTGTAGCTGAAGCCCTTCCCACACTCCCCACACTCCTAGGGCCATTCCCCAGTGTGGATCATCTGGTGGCTCATCAGGGTGCTGCTGTGCCTGAAGCTCTTCTCACACTCCAAGCACTTGTAGCGCTTCTTCTGATCATGAAGCTGCTCATGGACCACCAGCTCTGAGCTTTGGCTGAAGCTCTGTCCACCTTCCTGGCTCTGGGTGGGTCTTTCATACTCAGAGCACCCTGGGCTGGCTTTGGAGCCCCTCTTCCTGTGGGATCTCTGAGGCATTTCCTCCCCAGTTGGAATTCTGCACCGTGGCACTGCTCAAAACGGCCTCTTCCACAAGGTTCTGTTGGGGGAATTTTTCCTTTTTGGTCTCCATCCTCAGCTCCTTCCCTGGGGGAGGAAGGACAAGGAGAGGATGGGATTTGCCTCCGTGCCAGAGGGAAGGGGAAGGAGATTCCCCCAGTGCATCCCCAGTAGGATGATGTTGTCAGCAGGTTTGTCCTGCAACTGGGGGCCATGCTGGGCTGGGAGATGGAGCAGGAGAGAGGGGGAAAGGGGCACTGACTTCCTCCTCACCTTCCTGGGTATCCTTGGGCATCTTCCTCTTCCTCGCAGTCTCTCCCGCCATCTGGCTAAGTTTTAGGAATGGGAAATCCTGTTTTGGGAGGAAAACAAGGAATAAACACACTAAATTTTGCACCAGATTGAAGGCAAACCTGGGGGAGAGTCTAAACCAGAATTCCAATTCAAAAACAAAATTAGGATCAAGGCAATGATACAGAAACACTGCCTTAAACTGACAGAGTCAGGATATAACCTGACACCCTGTTGGTCAGGGCATTGGCAGCAGTCCCATTAAATGGTGGCTGCAGTCCTGCTGGAGTGATGAAGGTGATTCTGTCAGACAAGTGATCCTATAGAAGTATCTGGTCTTCTTTTGAAGGTCCAGTGGTGGTTATGGAGATCTTGTCCTCTCAGAATCCAGCAGGCAAAGTGCTCCTGGAGTTTCATACCTTGGATTATATCCAGGTAGGAATGCTTGGATCCTCCCCCTGGGCGGAGCATCCCACAATGGGATGATGGAATTTTATCAGTCCTGCAGTGACACTCAATGGCCCATTCACAGAAGATATCTCCCCTGAAGGGTGTTATCAGGGCTGAGTCATGGAAGAGATAAAGAACATTGCCCCACCTGTTTATAGCAGTTGATGAAGATGGTGATTGAAAACATGCATTTGGTTACATCTTGCATGGCAACCTGAAGCAGTGGGGTAATCCCTGCTCAGAGGGTGAACACCACCCCCCTTACCCAAACTGGCTCAGGTGTAAAACCCCTGTCACCCTAGCCCATGCCCTGGGGGTGTCCTTGTCCCTGTCATCCAAGGCCATTCCCCAGGGTATCTCCATCATTCTTACCCCAGGAAATTCCTGGGGGGTCTCCCTCCCTCTCACCCCTGTGCCAGGGGGTTCTCAGTGCAGTCTCTGTCCCTCTCAGCCCAGGGGATGCTCGGGGGTCTCTTTCCCCTCACCCTGGGGGATGCTCGGGGGGTCTCCATCCCTCTGGCCTCAGGGAATGTCTGTGCACGGCTGGGGACCAGGGGCTCTGTGTCCCTCTCACCACTGAGGGTGCTCGGGGCTGGGGGGGCTCTCCGACCTTCTCACACCTGGGGCTTTGGGAGGGGGTCTCTGTCCCTCTCAGCCCTGCTGTGACCCCACCCAAACATCATCGGGGTTTGAGGGACAGAGACACCCCCAAACCCCAGAAAGGTCTGAACCTGGGATTTGGTTTTGGGCTGAGGATTTAGGAAGGGGCAGGAATTGGGGCTGGGCTTGGAGTTGGGGCTGATTAGAGCTGGAGTTGGATTAGAACTTGGATGGGGGTTAAGGCTAGACACGGGAATAACTTTAGGGCTGGGGTTGGGATAGATGAGTTTGGGACTGGGATGAAAATAAATTCAGAACGGTGAGTGTGTCTAAACATGGAGTGAGACTGAGACCAGGATCAGGGTCAGGTTTGGGATTGAGCTCACCGAGAGTGGGACAGGGGGGATGTCACAGTGGGAAGGTTTGGGGAAAATCCTGGTTTGGGGAAAAAAATGGTGTGAATGCCTTTGGTTGGGGATTCCTCCTACCCACGTCCATTTACAGAAGACACCTGATGTCCAAAAATCAAGAGTGAATAAGAAAAAGCCACCAGGAGTTTCCCATTTCCAGTCTCATCCCTCTTGGGTTATGGTTAGTCCCCCATCTCAGGGCTGGTGGGGATTCCATCAGCCCTGGGGATCCCTCCTCTCCAGGGTCCTGCTTTTGGATTCTAGGGGGTTTTGGGGTCCCAAGGTCCCCCTCTCTAGCCTCCCCTCAATCTAGCTACTTGGGGTTCCCCCTTCTTTCCACCACCCTGTCTTGGTTTAGGGCAAATTTCGTTGAAACCCTCCAAAAGGAGTTTCCTCTAGAATGCAGATTCAGCAGCCCCACCCTCAGCCAGTCCGGGAAAATATTTCCAGGGAGAAAAGTCTAAAAAACTTTATTTTTTAGGCAAAGCATTCACCAGCACAAAAATGGAACAATATTGAACTGTTGCCCGATTGATAAATGACACAAAACTCGGATAAGTTTTGTGGGTGCTTTATTAAGGGCATGGGGATCTTGGGGGACTCACGTCCCTAAAACCCGAGCCCCCAAATTCACGTATGGGTGCTTCCCTCTTATACATGCGATTCACAACAAAGTCTCCAAGAAACAGTTTCCCCGTTCCCCTAGCCTAGTCACAGACCCCTTGTGATACATTCCTTGGTTCACAAACAAGATCATTAATCTTCTGCTTATCTTATTCTAAGAGCATTGTATGCTGCCTCCAGACAGGTTAGCATTCTTACTTTCCTGCACTAGTTTAATTATTTATTAAATCCCTAAGACTACCTGCTAGGTTACACACAAAACCCAACACACTTTCAACGGCTACAAAACTACTTTTTAACAAACCAGTTCACACACAACTCACTATAATTAAATATTTTGCTAAATTTCATTTCTTTTCCAACATTTCCACCCTTTTGAGCATCCTTCAGTCCTGCTGCAAGGATGCTCAATCAACAGTATTGACAGTAACATCTTCATAACGAAGTGGGGAGTGTTCTTCATTTTGCCGCCCGCGGGTCATCACCTTCAGCAACCGGAGAGATCGCCTCTTTTCCTTTTCGATCACACCTAAGAGGCATCTATATACAATCCATATAGTCACTAGAAATACTAAAAACATTAGTACATATTGTATAGCAGACGTAATCCAGCCAGACAGGTGAAGCCCCAAAGAATCAAATACTGCTCCTATCCAATTATGCTGTGCTTCCTTTTCAATTTCCTTGGTTTTTGTTTCCACTTCTGCCAGTTTAGAAATATCTTTCTCAACTTCAAGTGTAACATTCGGAATGTGTACACAGCAATGATCTATTCTCCTACTCAGGTAACCACAAACTCCATGTTCCTTTAACAGTAGCAAATCCAATCACATTCAATTTTGTAGGGTCATTCTTGATGTAGCTTGCAATTGAAAATTTAGATCTTTAAATCCCTTCTTAGTAGCTGCTGCCAACCTTTCTGTCTGTCCTAACAAATTGTTGAGTATTTCCCTATTTCGATATGTCACTACCAGAGGGAATAATGACTCCAATATCTATCCAAATTGTACTCCTGAGCCAGGTTCATGCCACTGCTCCTCTAGGGATTCTTCCCTCTTTCTGAGTCCTTTCCTTTGGATCAATCTATTCTGTTTCCAGAATGGACACAATGTGGGAACCCCTAGGGTGATTTGTGTTACTGATCCATCTAGAGGTAAATGTGTGGTCCACTGTCCGTGTCCCAACACCCAGACTAGATTTCCAGGACTGTGCACAGTAGTATATCTGCAATCTATAGGTCCATCCATGGACTCTCTGCTAACCGTGTGATCATACCCCCTACACTCGCATCCCCACTTTAATGCCATTTTCACCGGTACCAATCCAATTCAGTCTTCCGGTGTATCACATGTAAAAACCTCAGTACAATTCCAATCCTCCTTCTGCGGTCTGAACTCTCGGGAAGACGTAGACGTGATAAGGGCCCTATAATGTGACTGATTCTTTACTCCTGACCATTGGATGCACCATTGTACTTCCCCAAGGTAATTATAGTGTTCCAAAACACTAGGTCCCCATAATGTCTTCCAACTATTCCAGGTGTCAAAATTCTGTGTGACATTCTGACAACTCATCTCGTTTCGTTGGGATTTCGTTCTTATTCGTACTGTATTGCTGTTGGAGTGAGGGGAGAACGACCAATCCTTTGATGCATCGAACTCAAGTTTATTGATCGATCAGCCAGTTTAAATAATAGTGTTAACGAACTTCATGCATATTCCAAAATCCAAGTTTATGATAGGCTAACTAGAGAAAACTCTAACCACACCTTTTGTTTTACTATACCGTTGATTGTTTACACAAAATAAAACCAGTGTTCCCACTGTGATATGAACGGTTCCCAAAACTTCCACATCTGTTCTCAGGATGCCATCTTTTCCCAGAGAGGGTGTTACACTTGTTATGGGAAGACTGCCTGAGAACCCTATTGTTTATACAAAGATGCCTAAGAGAGTCTAATTGTTTATAGAAGTCAGGCTGGGAACTGCTTCACAACTACCTGTTACTTTTCTCTCAATTGCATGGCTTCATGGCCTTTTTCTTTAAGCCATGCTTGAACTAAACTCCTGACATTTCCTCTGCTTTTTTCTTTGAGAGAAAGGAGGTTAGTTTGCCAGGTTTTCTCTATCATTCTACTAACATCTTTTGAATACAGCTACAAAAACAAGGTAATATAAGTAAAAGCAATAAGAGTACACCTAATATCCCTATAGCATATATTACAAGGTTTCTTAGCCATGGTCCCAATCCTAGGCTTTTAAGCCACTCATCAATTCCCAGTCCTTCTTCCTCCTTAAGACTGTTAAGCCCTAGTCGTAGCTCTTTTAACTTAGCATGAATAGATACAGAATGAACAGATAAGTTCATGCAACACATCCCTTCAAACTCTTCACACCCATGGCCTTGTGCTAATAGTAAGAAATCTATGGCAGCTCTTTTTTGCAGAACAGCGTGATTAACACTCTGTACATCTGCAGTTAACATATCTAATATCTGTGAAGTTTTATTCAATTCACCCTTAGGCCAACACCTTATTTGTTTTGCTAAAGTCAATGCTTTGCTTGCAGCACCTCATGGTAGGAGAGCTGAAACCATCACTTGTTTAAATTTACTCCAGAACCATGGATCTCCTATTTGACTACAGTCTAAATTATGTAAGCTACACTTCTGCCTGTTTATCTTATGACTTAGTTGCATTAACACAGATATATTAGGGTGGAATAATGATAACTTGCCTAAATAACAAGGTCCACCCTGAGGTTGGGCAGGTATACCATTCCAGGCTCTATCTCCGCAAATTAGAAATATTCCTGTAGGTAATTTCTTAGGTGTCATGATAGAGCCTTTACATTGGTTATAAAGTTGTTTGGACACTATGTCTGGGCTTAGAGATGAATCCAGAGTAGCCCATGTCTGTTTATGCTGATTCATCTTTTGAGGATTAGAGTAATCAAAGCTGAACCACCCACCATTGGAAGTGCTGGTCATGCTAGCATTTGCACTTCCGAAAAGCTCTAACTCCTCAGGTGGGGAATGCAATGGAATATTAAGTGATTGAATTAACAGGCATTGACGGTAGCCGTTACTCTGACTGGCAGTATACCCTTTTTGTTCAGGCAATTTAATATTTACCATACTGCGCATACATAAGGCACGGTTATTACTAAGACTGCAGAATTCTTGAGGAGACCATACTGGAAGCCCTACCAAACATGTTCGAAAAGGGTTAGTAACTCCTCCAATGCTGAGACAAAGCGATGACTGATTAATCTGCCTAGCAAGTGTTATCCATACATTATCTCTAGGTTGACTAAAATGTTTTACCTTTAATTCTTCAGCTACCACTACACCAAGTAATATCATAAAAGTAAACCTCATTTTTCTGTTTTTACTTTGACCTTCTTTTTCTTATATCTGTTTTTAACCTTACTGTTCCTGAGACCTGAAGACCGCACCTTTGTAACCTTCTAATGCAGTTATCTAATGCCTGATTGGGATCTCCTTTTATAGGCCCTACAACAGAATGTTGTGTTAAAGGCACCAGTTTTTTACACCTTACAGAGGTTATATATAATGCACTTTGAGCTTTAATCCTTTTCAAAATACACTGTACCTCCCACCGATAATAAGCCAAGATTTTCTGCTCATGCGATTCATAAAGATCTAAAGCTGAGGCAGTGTTTAGTCCTGTTTCATTCCGTAGTGCCCACTCCCAATTATGTTCCCAGGTATGTCTATGATTACAGGTATTACACCATAAATGAAAAAGTGACAACTGATCCACCCAAAAGGTCCTGTCACAACCCCCACAACACAGTGCAACCCAAGCAGCACAATTTGGGCTGTGACATTCAAGACAGTTCTCTTTTGCCGGTCCTTTTATATGGAATGATGATAATGATTCAATCATGTCAATCAGTTCCCTGGTCGTCCGGCAACGGCATGTTATCCCAAAGGGTTAAACGCACCCCCAGCTGAGCCACAATGTCCGGCCTTATCAGGCATTGCAAGGTAGGTGGTAATTGGACTAAGAAAAGAAAGCTGTTAGCTGTTTTCATTTTCATTCATGTGAACCTGGAGAGGAGGTGAATGGCAAGTCTGAAAACAATCCTTTTTGTCCTTGAGATTTTCACATCCACCTTTTCCTTGGGTTTCTCAGAAAAGTTCAAAATCAGTTTTACAGTCTGTAATCCTTTAGTCATTTGGCTGAAATGGCATCAGCTGGGCGATTCTCAGTCCTTTGTTGATTTGGAGTGGTGAGAAAATAGTATACACTTAAAGCACTTAAAGTATTTAACTTAGCAGACTTATTTGTAAATTAACAGAACTTAACTGGCTTCAAAATTCTATGGGCTAGCTGTGTTACATTCTTTGCAACATAAGAATAGGCAATTCTAATAATTAAATAGTATTTTCAGCTAGCAAGGTTTCTCTGATGTTCACAACAACACTTTGCACACAAGCCATAAAATAAACGCCTATCGTAAAAGCATAAATCTATCTAACATCACTTAAACTTAATAGCACTTATACTTAAAATACTTAAACTTAAAATATTTAAACTTAATAGATCTTAACATTACTTAAACTTAATAGATTTTTAAATCAACAGAACTTACATGTAAAATCTTTCAATTCTAACAAAACTTAACTATAACAAAACTTAACTGACTTTAAATTCTATACAACTTAAACCAAATATAATTTAAACTTAACAGAATCTAACTTAACTTAAACCTAATATACAATTTAAACTTAACAGACCTCAAACTTAACAGAAAATAAACTTAACAAACTTAACCTCAATAGTATTCAGCATTTAATAAATAATTTAACTTAAACTACTTAATAACAGATAACTTACTATAGACATAAAATATAGCATTCACTATAACTTATTTACAGGCCTGATCCTAAAATACTAAGCTAAAATAACTTTGTTTACGTGTTTGCTATAGCATTTCTATACCAAAAAGCACACTCACAACATCTCACTCATACAATCAGTCCAACACATCTTAACATTTTTAAACTTTTCAAAATATTATTTTAGAGTCTGATGTTCCACTGACTGAACCATCTGGGCTTCTGATGTTAAAGTCTATGTTAATGCAGGTGATTTCAAGACAGCATAACCAATGTCAAGCCAAATCGGCTGAAATTTGACCCATGCATACAGTACGCTGATTTCTGTTTCATAGTCTCTGCCAGGAAGAACAAAAGTGCCTTTAACTTTCCTTGTTTACCATCACTTGTTTCTTAATTTCAACAGGGATCTTTTCCTTTTGCTGACAAAAGTTACATCCATTAGGCTGTTAGGTCCTAGACCGAGGCATCCATTAGGCTGTTAGGTCTTAAACTGAAGCTTTTTCCGGCTGTGGGGGGAGGGAGAAATGCTCCCACTGCAAAAAGCGCTCCAGTCCGCGGTGCGTGTGTCGGAGCGGGCGAAAACCAAAACCCCCCCCTACGCTGGGCTCTTTGTTTACTCGCCGGCAGGCTGACTCCGCTGCAGGCACTGCTGTACCCTCGGCTCCCCCCGCGGCGGCTTCGCTCTCTCCCGGGACGGCGCGCCTCGGCTCCCACGGTGGTGGCTCTGCTCTCCCCGCCGCTGCCTCCGCTCCCGCCGCTACAGCGCAGCATTTCAGGCGGTCGCTCGCCGCGGCTGCTCCCCATGGCGGAGCACCCGTGCCGAGTTCGGAGTAGCACAGCCCCGCAAGCTCCACGAGCTGCGGCCGCTGTCTTGCACTCAGAGAGATAGTAAAACAGTGCACCATATATCACTCTCCATGGCTTGCTTAGCTTCTTGGCAGTTTTACCACTCTCTAAAGCAGCCTCTGACAATAAATCACTGAATTCACGCAATTCCGTTAACTCGTAAACTGTGTGGGGATTCACAAATATTCCCCGTTCCAGACCATAAGCCAAAAGACCTTGCAATTCCTTCCATAAGTCTATTCCCTTAATTTGCCTTTTTTGCAAAAACGTAATAAAAAGTTCATATGCGGCTTGCCTTTCCATACCTCTTTTAAGTGCGCACTTTCACTTAGCAGCGTTTTCCAGGCATTGGCCGCACGTATCGGCTGGACCCATCTGTATGGTCGCCAGGGCACGGCGCATATCGGCGGCTTTTTTCCTCCGCTTTGGTTCGCGCTTATTTGCCGCTCCCGCTGCTTCAGAGCCTGAACGAGTCCTCACTTCTCGTGGTGTTCGCAATCCCCGTGGTGGTCGCGATCGTCGTGGTGTCCGCTATCACGTCCGGGTGTCGCCATTTGTTGAAGTGAGGGGAGAACGACCAATCCTTTGATGCATCGAACTCAAGTTTATTGATCGATCAGCCAGTTTAAATAATAGTGTTAACGAACTTCATGCATATTCCAAAATCCAAGTTTATGATAGGCTAACTAGAGAAAACTCTAACCACACCTTTTGTTTTACTATACCGTTTATTGTTTACACAAAATAAAACCAGTGTTCCCACTGTGATATGAACGGTTCCCAAAACTTCCACATCTGTTCTCAGGATGCCATCTTTTCCCAGAGAGGGTGTCACACTTGTTATGGGAAGACTGCCTGAGAACCCTATTGTTTATACAAAGATGCCTAAGAGAGTCTAATTGTTTATAGAAGTCAGGCTGGGAACTGCTTCACAACTACCTGTTACTTTTCTCTCAATTGCACGGCTTCATGGCCTTTTTCTTTAAGCCATGCTTGAACTAAACTCCCGACATATTGCGTGGCTCATCTATTGGGGTTGCAATTAAACACCTCCTGGTATTTTGAATCCAACCATAATGATTGGATTTCTTTTCACATTCCTCTCTAGTCATAGCCCGAATGGTCATACACAAATCCCTCCATACATCTACTGGTTTGGGAACTGACTGGCAGGACCATGAAACATTCTTGAATGTTTCAGGCATTGTGGTTACTGGTATTATTCCTCAGGGAATTGGTTCACCTGCAGCCTGTAGTAATGGCAGGCAAGCTGTTATTTTAGTCACATTCTGCATGATCCCAAAATCTCTGATTAATCCTACCACTAAATTTTCCTGCTCAGTACTTCGTTCTATTGTATCATTAACCTCCCGTCTACTCCTTCTACCGTGTCTCTGTAAGGATAACATCATTCTGTCATGCCTCCACCATGCATTTCCTATTCTAGGATTAGTGACACTCGACCACCCACAACCTTTGCCTTCCTTTCCCCTCAACTGGTCCCGTCCTCTATTCTGTCCCAGGTCAGTTCCCTATTTTGCTTCCACCATTTGACCCAAAGGTTCCTTTGATATTTTGATCTTACTAAGAAGGAACAATTTATTCTGAGGGGTGGCCCATCCCACATGTCCACTGCCATTGATACTGGATTAACCTTTATGTTTCCAGCACGATCCCCTGTCCATGGCAAAACCCTCATACTCACTCTTTTGTAATCAAAACTATCCCATATTTTGACCAAACATGTATGTTCCCCTGTATCGTTTGTGGTTACCTTGAAAAGATTCAGTACCGTGTTTCCTTGTTGTTTATCTTGATCCCAACCGACTCCTATCTTGCCTCGGCTTCTTTCAGCCCCCCATTGCCATATTGCAATAACTTCACTGGCCTCAACTTTCTGGCTGTCAAATATAACACAAGTTAATTGAACATCCATCCCTTCCATGACTGTAACCTTTGTTTCTTCAACCTGTATAAGAGTAGACCCTTGAACGGGTACTAGTCTCATGATTACTAGCAGTAATATAATTAAGAAGGCGGCTTTGCGCGGAAGATCATCCGGGTTGGAGACACTATCTGGGTTTCCCATTGGAATGGTGCCTTCTTTACTCTGGTGTAGTGGATCCAAGCATCCATCCCCTGGACCTTCACCGCTGTGTAGGTCGTCATCATCACCTGGTGGGGTCCACTCCATGAATTCCCGTAGCGCATCCGTGATCCACTTCTTGACGTACACCTGGTCCTCTAGGCTGGATGTTGTGGACAGAATTCTCCAGCGTGAGCGGTCTATTCCACTGTAACGTATTTCTTAAAGAATTCAAGATCTTATTAAGTGACATAACATACTCTGCAATCGCCTGATCCCCACTCACATGTACCTCCCCTTTTAATACAGTTGCATGATATGGTTTGCCATATAATATCTCATATGGACTTACGCCTACCTTTTCCCTTGGTTTAATTCGAATCCTGAGTAAGGCCAAAGGCAAAGCTTGAGGCCAGTGCAGTTTAGCTTCCTGGCAAATCTTTTTGATTTGTCCTTTCAGGGTTTGATTCATCCTTTCCACCTGCCCACTAGACTGAGGTCTCCAGGGGGTATGCAAATTCCAGGTCATATCTAACATTCCTGCTAATTCCTGCACTACCCCGACTATAAAATGCGTACCCCTATCTGATGACAATCCTAAAGGTACTCCAAATCTTGGTATTATTTCTTTTAACAAGGTTTTTACCACCTCCTTAGCCTGATTAGTTCTACATGGAAAAGCTTCCGGCCACTCTGAGAATGTACATACGTACACTAACAAGTATCTGTATCCCTGTGCTCTAGGCAATTCAGAAAAATCAACTTGCCAGTAATCTCCTGGTTGTGGCCCGACTTGCAACTTTCCCATTTGTATTTGTCTCCTAACTACTGGATTATTTTTCAAACATACCGGGCACATTGCATTAACTCTTTTTGCCATTGTTAACATCTGATTAGAGATTATCTCATTCTTCAAAAATTTTACCAATACTTCTGCCCCCCAATGACATTTATTATGTTCTGATTCCAAAAAAAATTTCATTATGTGGGTAGGTACCACTATTTCTCCCATTGGTGTAACGTACCACCCAAGTTGATTCTTCTGTGCCCCTAGCAAGTTTATTAGTTTTCCATCTTCTATTGAATATTTGGGCTCCTGATTCAGGTATGGGGTAGCCGGATTTGTTCTTACCGGTACCAATGCCATTTGAGTCCATACTTCCCGTGCCACTTGCTGTGCTGTAACATCAGCAAATCGATTTCCTCTGTAAACGTCTCCTTCCGCAGGCTGGTGCCCTCTAACATGCATTACTGCAACTGCTTTGTGACTGTGTACCACAGCCAGTAGCTGTAGCACTTCTTCCCGGTGCTTGATGTTGGTTCCCTGTGAATTCAAAAGCCCCCTTTCCTTCCATAACACCCCATGTACATGAATCACACCAAAGGCATATTTAGAATCTGTCCAGATATTAACCCTTTTGTCCTTGCTCAAATACAGGGCTCTGGTGAGTCCAATCACCTCTGCCTTCTGGGCCGAAGTTCCAGGTAACAAAGCCTTTGCCTCTATGACCTGATCCAATGTTACCACTGCATACCCGGCATAGCGAGTCCCATTCTCGACAAAACTGGATCCATCAGTGTATAGTTCCCATTCAGGTTCTTCCAATGGTTCATCCTTTAGGTCAGGTCTGCTGGCATATACTTGTTCAATTACCTCTACGCAATCATGCACCAGTCCCCCAGCTTCCTGGTCACTGCGTAAAAACTCTGCTGGATTAACATGATTAGTAGTCCTTATTTCAATATCATCCTGTTCTCTCAGGATGGCCTGGTATTGCAACATTCAACTGGATGATAGCCAGTGACCCCCCTTTTGCTCCAAAACAGCCATGACCATATGGGGAACAAACACTTTCATTTTTGCCCCCAAAGTCAATTTACGGGCCTCTTGAATAAGAATTATTGTTGCCGCCACGGCTCGTAAACACGAGGGCCACCCGGAACTTACCGAATCCAGTTGTTTAGAGAAGTATCCCACTGCCCTCTTCCAGGATCCCACCTTCTGCGTGAGGACCCCCAAGGCCAGTTTTTGCCTCTCATTCACGTACAACTGGAATTCCTTAGTCAGGTCAGGGAGTCCTAGGGCTGGGGCCTCTTTTAGTGCCTGCTTCAATTCCTGGAAGGCCTTCTTTTGCTGTGTCGTCCACTCCAACCGATGCTGCTTCAAGACCTCATATAGTGGCTTGGCTAGGAGACCGAAATTCATGATCCACAGTCGACACCATCCCACCATTCCTAGAAAATATCTCAATTCCTGATGGTTACGAGGCAAAGGAATAGCACATATTGCCTCCATTCGGTTTACTCCCAAACGTCTCTGCCCTTGTGTGATCTCACAACCGAGGTAAATAACGTTATTTTTGACCAATTGAGTTTTTTCCTTAGAAACTCGATACCCTGCTTGGCCAAGCATGTTGAGTAATTTAATTGTTAATTCCACGCACATTTCCCTTTCCTTAGAACCCAGAAAGATGTCGTCCACGTACTGCAGGACTACATACAAGGATGGGGATATTGTTACCTGGGTTATCTTCCATTCCTCCAGCTCCTTGGCCAGTTGGTTTCCAAAAATATTAGGGGAGCATTTAAATCCCTGTGGGAGTCTCGTCCACCTAAGCTGCTTCTTTCTCCCAAAATCAGGACTCTCCCACTCGAAGGCTGCCAGTGGGATGCAGAAGAAGGCATCTTTAAGGTCAGTCACTGAGAACCATTTAAACTCCTCCGATACAGATGTTAACAAGGTATAAGGATTAGCAACAACTGGATGTATGTCTTTCACTATTTCATTAACAGTCCTTAAGTCTTGTACCAAACGGTACTTACCATTAGGTTTCTTTACTGGAAAAATTGGAGTACTATACTCCGATTCACATTCCTGTAATATTCCTTGAACCAAATATTGTTTAATTAACGGGGCTACTCCCCTCCTTGCCTCAAGCTTCAAGGGGTATTGCTTTATCCTCACTGGTTGGGCCCCTTCCTTTAGTTCCACCTTTACTGGCTGCGCAGCTTTAGATTTTCCGGGGACCCCTGACTCCCATACCCAGGGTACTACAGCCTGCTCAATTTCTTCTGGAATAGGAGAGGCATCCACTTCCTTGATCACAAAAATGCCTGCTATTTGTTCCTCAGGTATTTCCAATTTCACCCTTCCCCCTTCAAATATTATTTTCACATTAAGTCGGGACAACAGGTCTCTGCCAAGAAGGGGTGTGGGGCAGTTTGGCATATACAAAAATTGGTGATCTAATTCCTTCCCCCCAAACCTAAGATTTAAAGGTTGTAAAAATGGTTGTTCCTCTAGCTTCCCTGTTGCCCCCACCACCTATACCATTGTGTCACTCAAAGGTCCCAATTGTTCTATTGAGTACAGAATATGTAGCTCCATTGTCTACCAAAAATTCTTGAACCTTTCCATCTATTTCTAAAACTACCCTCAAATCCTTTTCTAGTCAGCTTTGATTCTGATAGTTTCCCAAAACTAGTGCTTGAGCGGCCTCTGCTGATCCTCCCGTAAATCCTCCCACAGGAGCATTCCCCATTGGACCTGTCCTTAATCCCATGTTTCCCATGCCCATACCTCCTCTAACTGGGCATTCATTTTTCCAGTGTCCCAATTGTTGGCAAAACGCACACTGGTTTGGATCCAACCTCCCCATGTTAGGTGCAAACCCAAATCCTCCCCGACCTCTTGGCAACCCCCTCTGTCCGCGATTAGCTCCTCCCCGACCTCGACCCCTAATGGGTCTTCCTCCTGCCCCTGTCTGTTGCATTACAGCCAGAATACTAGCTTGTTGTCTTTTTGCAGTTTCTTTTTCCCTGTTGTTGTATACCTTCCATGCTACCTCCAGCATTTTATCCAAACTTCGAGTATCATCCCCTTCCAGCTTTTGTAACTTTTTCCTAATATGCTCTTGTGATTGCCCCATAAACAACAATGCCAATTGAAGTTTTCCTGATTGATCCTCTACATCTAAATTAGTAAACTTCCGAGCCATGTCTTTTAATCGTTGTAAAAAGGCAGACGGAGACTCATTCTTGTCCTGCTTGACCAAATACAACTTAGACCAGTTCATAGTCTTAGGTATTCCTGTCCTAATTCCTTCCACCAACAATTCCTGATATCATTTTACAGCCCTTATTCCTCCTGTAGAGTTTGTGTCCCACCTAGGTTCCTCACTTGGTACCAATTCATCAACTGTCTCATTTAGTTGTCTCAACCGAATGTCCTCACGAGCCTTTTCTCTAGTGGCTCTAATAACCATTTCCTTTTCCATGGAATCCATTATAGTATCTAATAATACCTGTAAATCATTCCAGTGTGGATTCTGAGTCTTTATTACCATTTTAACCACCCTTGCCACCCTTTCAGGATCCTCCCGATAACTCCCCGCTGATTGCTTCCATATTACCAAATCTCCGGGGGAGAAAGGCACCTTTATAAGTATCCTTTCTCCCTGTGATCCCACAGCTTCCCTTAATGGCGCAATTAACTGTGGCCCCTTCTGCCCCTTCTTTCCTTTGCGAGTCCGCCCTGCTAACGGAGTTCTTTTAACACTCTCATTCTTTTCACCCTCACCACCATCACTCTCACTAGATCCTGTTTTTATAGCTATATCCGCAGAGGGAGCAGGGGGCACATTAGGAGCAACCGGAACCCTCGGAGGTGCTATACAATAAGACAAATCTTCCTCGACTGAAGGATACAAATTACGCTCCTTTCTTTCTTTACATCCCACACACTCTCTTTCATCATTCACTTCTAAAACAAAAATACCGCATTCCTTTTGCCATTCCTCTTTCCGATATAAAAAGAAAAACAAATCTAAATATGGTATTTCATCCCATTTCTCATTTCTCTTTAAAAATTGCATCAAAGATTCCATTATCCCCAATTCCAGTGTACCATTCACCGGCCATCCCGCTTCCCCAATCTCATATTCAGGCCACCAATGATTACAATAATCTATCATTTTGCTTTTATCCAATTCTTGATAATACCCCTCACTTTTCCACCGTTTCAATATACAACCTAATGGTGTATTTCCAGGTATTTTACCATTGGCTTGCACTAAGGTTTTAAAAGTTTTAAAAGACATCATATTACAACCTTTAATTCCACTATTAATCCCAATAAACTAATATACCTTAAACCAATATACCTTCTCGCCGTCCTTCCCTAAAACAAACAGGAGGCGAGTTCCGGTCCTGCGTCCTTAGACGTCTTATGGCCGGAGCCTAGGCTTTTTTACCAACCACCAAATCCAAATCCAATTATCACCTTTTTCCAATATAAAGCACCTTCGGGCTTACCTTAATGCAGTTTGTCCGACAGGCGCGGGGGGTCGGGCACGACCGATGACTCCCCGAGAAGTGCTCGGTGCCGGCTTGGAGTGGATCGGGACGCGAACCGCCTCAGCAGCCTTCGGAGTCCTGCCGCAGTCGTCAGAAAACTGTTGCCCGATTGATAAATGACACAAAACTCGGATAAGTTTTGTGGGTGCTTTATTAAGGGCCCGGGGAACTGGGGGACTCATGTCCCAAAATCCGAGCCCCCCAAATTCACGTATGGGTTCTTCCTTCTTATACATGAGATTCACAACAAAGTCTCCAAGAAACAGTTTCCCGTTCCCCTTGCCTAGCCTCCAAGAAACAGTCCTCCGTTCCCCTTGCCTGGTCACAGACCCCTTGTGATACATTCCTTGGTTCACAAACAAGATCATTAATCCTCTGCTTATCTTATTCTAAGAGCATTGTATGCTGCCTCCAGACAGGTTAGCATTCTTACTTTCCTGCACTAGTTTAATTATTTATTAAATCCCTAAGACTACCTGCTAGGTAACACACAAAACCCAACACACACTTTCAATGGCTACAAAACTACTTTTAACAAACCAGTTCACACACAACTCACTATAATTAAATATTTTGCTAAATTTCATTTCTTTTCCAACACCAGCAAGCCCAACAGGTGCCAGTCGCCCTGTCCTTCCCACGCCCTTGCGGCCAGGGCCAGTGCTCCCAGAGTGACCTGGCCTTGGCTCGGCACACAGGTTTGCAGCACAGACCAATGAAGACTCTGCTCTCCCGCCTGGGCTTTGACAAGAAGCTGGTGGCTCTGGAGCACAAGCAGCTCTGGGACAGCCTGCTCTGTGCTGACACCCAGCACTATGCAGCAGGTCTGCTGGCCAGGTGAGATCTCCTAGTCCCCGCTGCCACCACCAGCATTTGTGCCCCCTGCCCGGAGTGGCCCACACAGTCCCTGGGGCTGTAAGCGAGAGGGCCTTGTCAGCGAGGGAGGGCCGAGCAGACTGTAACAGGCTGGGAGAGGAGGATGCCCAGCAGAAGCCACCTCCCAAGGGGCCCATGTACCCTTGCAGAGTGCTGGGGAAAGATCAGACCTCTGTGAGACCACACCTGGGAGAGGTCTGCCCGCCCGGCTCAGGGCCTTGGTGCCTTTTTCCCCTGGCAGGGAGATGCGCTGTGGCTTGACCCCCTTGTGTCCATTCATGGCCTCGCACCTGCTCAGCCTGCTCGTCAGGAGCAGCCCCGCTTGCATCTGCCTGCCCTTGCGTTCTTTGTGGAGGTGAGCCTGATGGCCAGTGCTGCCTGGCTGAGCTGCCTCCCAGCTCTCGGGCCTCTGGTACATGCAGCCGCCTGGGAGGCCGCCCACACCTGCTGCAAATGCCGGCCCTGCAGCTACAATCCGTGCCCGGGCTGCGCAGGGCTCTGCTGCCTGTGCGGACCAGGGGTGGCAGGGGCACAGCCCGGAGAGCTTTCAGGAACACATGGGGGATCCGTGGCCAGCACCTTCCGGCCGAAGCCCTTGTCTCCTCCTCCCTCCTGGCCATGGCAAGAGCTGGCTGGGATGGCCCTGGCAGGAGGCTTTCCTTGGATTCCCTCAATTTGGCCTCTGACCATGGCTCTGTTCCACTCTTCCAGCTCCTCAAGCCCTGAAGGAAGATGAGAATCCATCATGCATGAGCAAACTGCTTTAGATGACCTTTGAAAGAAGATGTGCACGACTTTGTTCATCAGCTGGATGAGATGTACCAGCATCCATCGGCAATTTCCAGTGCCCATTGAAGATGGGAGCACCTGCAGAGCAGAAGTGACCAGCTGGAGCTCCACGCACGGCTCTGGCTGCTCACAGCTGAGCCTGTGCGAAGCTCCAGCAGCTCCTGCCATCTCTCTCCCTGTTGGCACCTCCCTCCCTGCAGCCCTCAGGCCCTGCCCATCCCCTTTTCTGCCTCCCAGCTCACCCCTTACCTTCGCTTTCCCTTAATAAATTGTTTGTGTTTTTCACTTGACCCGCGCCTCCGTGGAGCTGAAGCGGCGCAAAACCTGAGCCCGGGGACACGCAGGGCCCTGCTGCCCTTCTCCTGCCTGCTGTGTTCCGGGCACGGACAGAGAGGAACAAGGGCAGCTCAGGCTGCAAAGGTGCCTGTGCCGCTGCTCCAGGGGCCATTTCCAGCCAATCAGAGCGTTTGTCGCTGATGACTCATCAGTTGCCAGAGGCGGAATTTGGGGCGGGGGGAGGTGACCCCGGCGATGGGGATGGGGCGTGCGGGGGCAGCCGGGGCCGCACTGGTGGCACTGGGGGTGCTCGGAGCCCCCCCGGCCGCGGGGGGAGGGGAGGGCGCGGTGAGAAGGGGGCAGGGCCCCAAATTAACCCAAAGGGGGGGTCGGGACCCCCAAAGGGAGCAGGAGGCGCCTGGAACCCGCAAAACCAAGCACGGGGGAGGGGATTGGGGACTGGGGGAACGATGGGGAAGGGGCGGGAGCGGGAGAAAGAGAGGAATGAACTCCCAAACAGGATATGGCCAACTTGATGTGGCTGCCTTCAGACGTGGATGGCAGCCAAAGGCAGCCTATGGTAGCCAAAGCTTTTTCCCAGTCCGTGTGACCCCAGTCTGTGCAATCCCAGTCTGTGCAATCCCAGTCCATAAAATCTCAACCCAGTTCATCCCAGTCCTGATCTGTATGGTTCCATTCCATATGGTCCCAGCCCATTTTTGATCCCAGACCACTTGATCAGTTTGTGTGGTCCCAGTCCACTGGATCTCAGTCCATACAGTCCCAGTCCATACTTGATCCCACTCCAGCCTATCCCAGTCTGGAGGTTTCTGATCCACAGGATCCCAGTGCACGTGATCCTCGGCCACGTGATCCCAGTCCATTTGATCCCAGTCTGTGTGGTCCTGATCCATATGGTCCCACTCTGTGCCGTCCAAACACATAGGATCCCAGTCCATATTTGATCCCAGTCCATACTTAACCCCAGCCCAAACTTGATCCCAGTCTGTGGTCCTGCACACACTCCCAGGGTCTGGAATTCCAGTTCCAAGCCAGGAAAAAATGTTCCTGCCCTTGAACTTCCTTCCTGTCCTCTCAACAAATTATAATAAAATATAAAAAAAATATAATTAACTTGAAATACATTACAATAAAATTGAAATATAAAAATGAAATATAATTTCAACTCTTCCTTACAATACTCCAATAATGACTCAAGCCAAAACAACAGTAAACTATTAATATAACATTACCAAAGAAAAAAAAAACAAAATTACATACAAAGAAATACCTTTGTAAGTTTTAACTCAGTAACCAATATACTTTAGATAAAAAATATCTAAAAAACTATAATAGAATCTAACACACCTTAGTAAAAAAAATTCCTATTACAAATATACTAAACACAAAACCAAACACCACTATAATTTCTCACACATTTGAACCAAACAATTAAACTTTATCAACATCCTTAAGTACTCTAAAAAATTATTTTTTTTCTCAAAATTCTAATTTCGGGTGCGTGGTTTTATTTGGATATTGGTTTTTGAATTGTTTGGGTTAGATGATTTAAAAAATGAGATTTTTATAGGAATTGAAACAGCTGAGAAGGCAGCACTCTGCACACAGAAGTGACTGAAAATGAATGGGACCAAAATCAGTAACTCTGAAAGTTTTATTTGCTGTCAAATACATCCCACCCAGCCACCCCACACAATCCCCATCCCACTGCTCCAAATTGGGATCCCACTTCTACCAATCACCTCCCAACCCCAACTCACCCTGGTGGCTGTGGAATGGAGTGAGTCTGGCACAGGATTGAGTTTTTGTGAGGCGGGAACCAGCAATTTGAGGTGAGATTGAGCCCTGTTGGGTTAAAATGCAGTTGTTTTCATTGGGATTTGAGTGGTTTTGAGGTGACAGATTGATCCCTCTTGGCTTTTGGAGTGCAAAGACATGGAGAAGAGAAAAAAATTTAAGCCAAACCAAAAGGAGAAGCAGCCAGGTGTGTTCCCAAAACGGATCACAGGGAATGTGAGTGACCAGGACTGTGCCCAAAGTGCCTCCTCCAGTGGGGGATGGAGCTGGAGCAGCGCACGAAGCTCTTCTCGCACTCGGGGCACTCACAGGGCTTCCCTTACTGGTGCCTCCGTTTGTGTTGGGTCAAGTTAGAGCTGCTGGAGAAGCTCTTCCCACACTGGGGACACTCGTAGGGCCTCTCCCCAGTGCGGATCTTTTGGTGGCGGATCAGTTGGGAGCTATGGCTGAAGCTCTTCCCACATTCCTCACACTCGTGGGGCCTCTCCCCAGTGTGGGATTGTCAGTGCACAACAAGACAGGAGCTGTACCTTAAGCCCTGCCCGCAGTCAGGGCAGTGGAAGGGCCTCTCCTTTGTGTGCGTGTGCTGGTAATCGAGGAGATTGGAGCTGGTCTGAAACCTCTTCCTACATTGATCACACTCATAGGGCCGTTCCCCAGTGTGGGTCCTCTGGTGCCTGATCAGGTTGCAGTTCCTCCTGAAGCTCTTCCCACACTCCAAGGAGTGTGGGGCTTCTCCCCATCATGGAGCTGCTCGTGGAGCACCAGCTCCGAGCTCTGGCTCCATCTCCGGCCGCCTTCCCAGCCCAGGCTGGCTCTTTCCCCCTCAGATCCCTGCCAGCTGCGCTTGCAGCCCCTCCTCGTGCAGCCTCTCCAGGGCTTTTCCTTCCCGTTGGCTTCCTGAGCCGTGGAGCCACTCAAAATGGCCTCTTCCACCAGGTTCTGCCGCGGGCATTTGTCCTCCCTGCTCTCCATGCTCAGCTCCTGCTCTGGGGGAGGAAGGACAAGGACAGGATGGAATTTGCCGCCGTGCCACAGGCAAGGGCAAGGAAATCCCCCCAGGGCTGAGCTGCAGCCGGGGCCATGCTGGGCTGGGAGAGGGAGCAGCACAGAGGGGAAAGAGGCACTGACTTCCTCCTCACCTGCATCAGTGTCCCGGGGCATCTCCTCTTCCTCGCAGCCTCCCAAGCACTGCAAATGGGAAATCCTGGTTTGAAGACTACAAGGTATAGGCACACTGAGTTTGAAGTTCCTTCTGCCCAAGTCCATCTCTAAAAGTCACTGGCCATCTGAGCTCCATAAAAACCTCCCAAACACCAAGATTCAGCCATGGAAAAGCCTCCCAGGAGTTCCCCATCCCTGGTCCCTCCCCTTTGGTGTTCGGGGGTTCCCCCCGTCCCAGCTGCTGGGGTCACGCTTGGATTCGGGGTCCCCCTGGTGCTCGGTGCCCGCCCTGCCCAGGCTGCTGGCAGTCCCAGCAATGCCAAAAGCTCCCCCCTCTTCGCTCTCCCCATTCCGGGATGCCGCGGCTGTTTGGGCTCCCGGGCTCCCTTCTCCCCTCGTTCTCTGCTCTGGGCTGCAGTGGCTCCAAGGAGTCCCCCCTGTCCCTCTCCAGGCTCTTGAGGCTCCCACCCATGGCGGCGCTCCCCCCTCTCTGGGCTCCCCACTTTGGGCTCCTGGGGCACACAGGGCTCTGCTCCTCCAGGCTGCCTCTGCCGGCAGCCGCCACCGCCACCCCCCGATGTCCCCCAAGGGGCCTTTTCTGCTCAGCCTTGGACTGCTTCATTCACCAAACATCCCCCCAAAAACCCAACTGGGAGCAACTGGGAGTGACTGTGAACGTGCTGGAGGGAACTGGGATACACTGGGAGATAATGGGAGTGACTGGAACAAAAGTGAAGGTGAAAGAGAACAACTGGAACCATGTGGAGAACAACTGGTTCATAGTGGCAGGGACTGGGAGCACACTGGGCTCACCTTTGGATCATACTGGGAGGGACTGGACTAATACTGGGAGGATCTGAGAGCGACTGGGAACACAGCCTGCACATCATCCCCCATACTGGGCCTGACCGGGAGCAACTGGGAGCAAATGGCATCATACTGGGACTGACTGGGCTGATCTAGGAAGCAACTGGAACCATGCTGGAAACAGCTGGGACCATACTGGGAGAAACTGGAAGCAACTGGGAATATACTGGGACCACACTGGGAGGGCTGGCATGTGACAGGGATCAAACTGGAGCTTACTGGGATCCTATTGGGGTTGAAAGGGAGCAACTGGGATCACACTTTGGGCTACTGGGAGCAACTGAGAGAAACTGGGACAATGCTGCAAGCAAACTGGAGGAACTGGGAAGGACTGGATGCATGCTGGAGGCAACTGGGATACAATGGGCATGACTGGGGAATCATACTGGGATAACTGAACCCTTACTGGAGCCACTGGCAGTGCCTGGAAATGGCTACAGACATGCTGGGGGCAATTGGGATATACTGGGAGTGTCTGGAACAATACTGGAATGACTGGAACCACACTGGGAACAACTGGGACCATGCTGGGGAGAACTGGGACCACACTGGGAGCAACTGGGAGTGAGTGGGACCATACTGGGGGGACTGGGATCATATGGGGTATTGGAAAAAGGCTCCCAATATTACCAGTTAGATTGTGCCTGGGCCAGTCTGACCCTCGCTGCTGGGCCAAAGGCAGCAACTGCGGTGTATCACCCCAGAGATACCTTGGCTTGCTGGTGGTTGCAGCTGGGCACTGAACAAGTCCAGGCTTGTTAGGAACCCCGTTAGGAACCCTCAGGAGGAATAGTTTCAGGCGATGGTGAAGAGAAAAAGGAGAGGATTCTGCTGGAGGGTTTAATGTCCAGAGGTTTATTCCATGGTTACAGAGGTCTGAACGTGAGCAACTGCCCCAACAGAACCTCGGCCGCATGGTCTGATCACCTTTTTAAGCTCAGGGACAGGGGGAGGGGAGGTATAGGTGAGCCACCAACCAGGTGAGAGGGGCAGGGTCTCAGGGGAAGATGACACCCAGACAGGCCAATGACCCCTGGGCATAGGGGCATCCTTTGAACTTGACCAACCACACAACACCTTGCTGGAATGTTCAGCCTGATTGACAGGACTCAGTCAGCATGGGGGTAAGGGGGAAGGGAGAGAGGTATAGGCACACCTGGGGGGATGACCTGGAAGGCCAAAATGGGACATTACAGCACACCACATTACCCGGTAGTACAAAACCCGTACACATCGTTTTAAGCCAAGTACCTGAGGAGCATGCATGGTTGTCAGTCATGGATTTAAAGGATGTCTTCTGGGTGTGTCCCCTGGCTGAAGAATGCCAGAACTGGTTTGCCTTTGAATGGGAGGACATTGAAAAGAAAAGAAAACAGCAACTAAGGTGGACAGGTCTTCCCCAGGGGTTTAGAGAATCCCCGAAACTCTTTGGCAAGCTCTAGAAGAACTCCTAGAACAGTTTAAACCTGAGAAGGGGGTACATATTTTACTATATGTTTATGATTTACTTGCATCAGAGGGAGAACAAGACAAAGTTAAAAGTTCTAGCATAGAGTTCCTAAATTTCTTAGGGGAAAAAGGCCTAAAAGTATCACAAAAGAAACTGCAATTTGTGAAACAAGAAGTAACATATCTAGGACATATAATCACCCAAGGGTATAAAAGGTGAAGCCCCAAGAGAATTTTGGGAATTCTGTCCATCCCTGCCCCAAAGACCAAAAGAGACGTTAGACAATTACTAGGCTTGTTTGGGCATTGCAGATTATGGCTTGATCAGTATAATAAGAGAATTTAATTTCCATATGGCAAATTGAACGAATCAGAGCCTGTAACCTGGACCTCAAATGACAAGAACACCTTCGGAATCTGAAAATTAAATTGTCCCCTGCCCCTGTACTGAGCCTATCAGACCTTAAAAAGAACTTTGACCTATTGGTAAACGTGGAAGAGGGGACAGCTTGCGGAGTCCTTACACGGGATTGGGGAGGATGCAGGAAGCCGGTCGCATCTCTCTCCAAGTTACCAGATCCAGTAGCCAGAGGGTGGCCAGCCTGTGTGCAATTGATAGCAGCAACAGCCACCCCAATAGAAGACACACAGAAACTAACCTGAAAGGGGAAGATCCGGGTTCATACCCCACACAATAACAAAGATGTTTTAAGTCACAAGGCCCCTCAGGGGCTAACCGATGCCCAAATACTAAACCATGAAGTCATCCTAATAAGTACCAAGGGCCTCGAATTAGTCACTTCAAAATGTTTAAATCCAGCCCAGTTCCTCACAGGAGAGCTGTTAACAGACCTGCAGCATGAATGTTTAGAAATTATTGAAATGCAGACTAAAGTGAGAGAAGATTTAGAAAAAGGGCTGCTCCCATATGGGAGAATTTTATTTACAGATGGATCATCACAAATGGGAGCCAGTAAACGGGTCTCAGGGTATGCAATCATAGATGGGCAGAACATGCAAGTTGAGGAAATGGGAAAGCTACCCTCAAATTGATCTGCCCAGTGCTGTGAAATCTATGCCCTGAAGAGACAGCTAGATTTACTAGAAAAAGATAAAGGAGCAATCTATACCGACTCCTGGTATGTATTCGGAATTGTCCATACATTTGGAAAAATATGGGAAGAATGGAGATACCTAAATTCTAAAGGCAAAACTTAAATACATGAAGAGCTAATAAAATTAGTACTAGAGTCCCTAAGGAAACCAATAGAGATAGCCAAATGTCACATAAAAGGACATCAAAAAGGAGATATCCTTAAAATGAAAGGAAATTGATTAGCTGATTATGTAGCAAAAGAAGTAGCCTTGGACCAAGATAGACCAGTTAAAATTCTTAAGATAGAAGGAACACCTAGTAGAGAAAGAAAAGAGGAAAGACCCATCTTTGACGAGAAAGAATTAAGTGAGTTAGAAAAGATGAGAGGACAGCAAAAAGAAAATGGAGAATGATGGACCCCTGATGGACGGCAAATTTTAAATAAAGCTCTAGCCCGAAAGGTGATGACGGAGTTACACGAGTTGACCCATTGGGGAATACAAGGATTATGTGACCCCTTTCCAAGGGATCAAATGTGCATGGGAGTACGTACCATAGCAAAGGCAGTTACCAAGGGATGTTTAACTTGCCAACAAATTAATCAGAAATTAATGAGAAGAGTACTGTCTGATCTGGGGGAAGAGAGTTGTCCTTGCGGCCGTTCCAAAGCGTGCAGGTAGACATCACAGAAATGGCCCCTGTTCAGGGACACAGACACTTATTAGTGACTGTGGATCACCTCACCCATTGGGTAGAGGCGTTCCTGACCAAAACAGAGACAGCCCAAGCAGCCACAAAAGCAATCCTTGCAAACATCATTCCCCAATATGGGTTGATAAATAATATTGGTTCTGATCAATCTCCACATTTTGCTGCCAAAGTCTTACAACAAGTTGTTGAAGCCCTGGGAATGAAATGGAGGTTGCACAACCCATTGGCATCCCCAGAGCTCCAGAAGAGTAGAAAGGATGAATAAAACCATCAAAAACACGTTAACTACATTAGTTACAGAAAGCCAGATGAATTGGCTTAAATGTCTACCCTTAGCACTGTTACAAATAAGAACAAGGCCTCAAACAGGTATAAGAGTCTCACCTTATGAAATGATGTTAGGACTCCCCTTCTTGACAACCCTGTATGGCACGGGAATTTATCCAGAAGGAGAGACAGCCACACAAAAATAGGTAAAGGCCATAGGAAGGAGATTCAAAGATCTTAGGAAAAAGGGCTATGTCCTTCAAACCTCTCCGTTAGACACTAAGGGACATAACATCAATCCAGGGGACTGGGTGTTAGTTAAATCATGGAACTCTGCACCTTTAACCTCTGAGTTTGAAGGCCCTTTTCAGGTCCTACTCACCACCAATACAGCCATACAACCCAAGAGAAGGGGTGGACACATATAACCCAGACTAAAGGACCTGCACCACCTCCCACTGAAGAGTCAAAACCAACCACATCCCCTACTAAGCTTTCTAATGAATGGATTGTGACTAATCACTCAGACAATCTAAAGCTAACCCTCCAGAGGAGACCTAAAGACTATTGGAGACTGTCTATAGTCAAAAACTTGTTAAGAACTGTTTAAATAATAAAAACTTGTTAAGAACTGTTAAAAATTGCAGTTAATGTTATTTATATTTTACTTCTGAGTTTGAAAAGTAGATACTTTCCTGTTGCATGTATTATTAGTTAGTGTTTATTAAAGAATGAAGAATTTTTTGTTTGCGTTGGAGCCTTTGTTTGTTTCGGCGTATGTTATGATTTTGTAGGATTAGGCATAAGGTGTATTATGATTTTGTAGGATTAGCATAAAATCATACTATTATTTTGTAGGGTTAGGCATAAGAGTAAATACCTTGTTATTTGTTTGGTGTGAGTATTTTATCTATAATTTTGGATACCGAAAATTCTTAAAGTCATCTGACCATTGAGTTCAAGGTTTTTAGATGAATGTTTTTGTGTTAAAAAGTTAAAATACCCCAGATTACTCCAATCTTAGTGTATAAAGTAATCTCCTACAGAACATCCCTCAGGGCAAAAATAAATTAGTTAAGAAAAGTCAAATGTGTTGACACTGAGAGAATAAAAACTCTGTGCTAAAACCAACGAGCTCTTCTGTAGGAGAAAAGCATAACCAGGAGGCAAGGCTGGGTGAGTCTACAGTCTGCCTAAAAACAGCCACTCCAATCACTGGGTGCAGTTCAGTAATTGTAGAGTTTAGGGGAATGCCTCATACCAGACTCCTGGGAATGCTCTTACTAATCTTACTTGTTTAACATGACACTGGGAAGTCAGAAGAGCCCATGTGCTAAATATTACCACCCCCTTTACAGAGGGGAAGAAACCATATCTTTAATACGAGTACATACAAATTTAAACCTAAACTGTGTCAACCTCTCTCTGTTAGCAACCTGTCAAGGGCACGGGAAGACTTATTGGATTTCACAAAATATAGAATGACTGCAATGACTGCTTGGGAAGCATCCTATAGGAGATGCTTGGCTTTGCTTTGAACGTAAGTCCAATCAAAAAGGCACAGCAGACTTAATAAAAGAGAAAGAAGTAACAACATCAGTAAATGAGAAAGAAGACGTAGAAACATCTCGTGGGAAAAACTTGTTCATAGATTTAGTGGAAAAGATCAGTAAAGAGTTAAATGTTACTAATTGCTGGATCTGTGGAAATACACAAATGGCCAAAGTCCGGCCTTGGGAAGGGATCAGCTAAAGACCAATAGAAATCTTAAAATGGACACAAAAAAGAAAAAAAGTACCAGCTATTGGACAAATAGGAAAAGAATGGTGGGAATTAAAGTCTAAAATAATTGGAGAAGAGCAGTGTATATCAAGGAAAGGGATAATGTATAAATTTATAAAACCCCATAGGAGAAATGGCCTGTAAGAGATATTTAGAAATAAAATATCCAGTACCTGGGTAGGTCCCTAGAGAACCCAATAAATACTGGAAGTATTATTAATTATTTATATACTGGAAGTATTATTTACTATTTATATACTGGAAGTAGTATTTACTAAATTAGAAATAATAAAATTATTCGTTTATTAAAATATTATTGATAAAATAATAATACGTAATATTACCTTATTAAAACAATAATTATTTTAATAGTAAAAAATAATAATATATATTACACAACATATTAATAAAATATATTATTAATAATTAATATAATATATTATATATTTTGTAGTATATATATATTAATTAATATTATATTACCATACATTATTATAATATTATAATATATATTATTATAATATTGAAATAATAATTAATAGTATAAAACTAAAATATATAATTATTAATAATAAATACAATATATATTATATGCTTTATAATATTATATAGTGTAGTATAACATAATAAATAATAAATAATAAATAATAAATAATAAATAATAAATAATTTAAACTATAATATATATATAGTTTATATATATAATATATAATATATAATATATAATATATAATATATAATATATAATATATAATATATAATATATAATATATAATATATAATATATAATATATAATATATAATATATAATATATTATTTATTATATATTATATATTATATATTGTATATTATACATAATGTATTATATATTATGTATTATATATTATATGTTATATATTATTTATTATAAATTATTTATTATGTTAATATAATATATTATATATTATATAATATATAGAAATATAATAGTATATATTATATTGTAATTTATTATATATATTATTTTATTATTTTCTTTATTATTATTATTATTATTATTATTATTATTATTATTATTATTATTATTATTATTATTATTATTATTATTATTATTATTATTATTATTATTACTATTTTAAAAATAATAGATACTGAAAATCCATTGGGAAGAATGAAACGGTGTGTCCCTACCAAGAAGGAAAAGGAATAAATCAAGGAATAAATCAAGGAATAAACCCATTCTGGGGAGTGAGAGAAATAGCCAAATACTGGGAATTTCCAATGACTCTCAGTGATGCTTCTTGGAAAGCTCCAGAAAACCTGGTTTGGATATGTGGGAATGTGGCTTACACTGAATTACCCGGGGAGTGGAGCAGCACTTGCACTATCGGAATTATTAAACCGTCATTTTTCTTACTCCCAAAAGAGCTTGGATTGAACCTAGGGGTCCCAGTATGTGATGATTTGAACAAATCTAGCTGACCAAAAAGAAACTTAATTGAAATTGGAGGAACACAGACATGGAACACCCAGGAAATAATTTGCACTTATGGACCGGCAACCTGGGCTCAAGATGGGTCCTGGGGACACCGGACCCCAATTTATACGGGGTTAAATCGGATTCTGAGATTACAGGCAGTGCTTGAGATGGTATTGAAACGAACCTCTCTAGCTTTAGACCACATAAATGACCAACTATCCCAGACTAGAACTGCGGTGTATCAAATCAGACTAGCAGTAGATTATTTATTATTTGTGGAAAATTTAACTCCCCCAGTGCTGCTTAGAAATGGATGACTGCAGTGAAGTCATTAGAAATATCTCAAAGGAAATCCGGAAGTTATGTTGGAACACAAGAGTGGACCCCTACATTCGATACCAGCTGGTGGGACAATTTCTGGTCATTAAAAGGAAACTGGTGGGAAAAACCAGCCTTTTTCATCCTATGTGAAATTGCTGGTTTGATCCTCCTACCTTGCATGCTCCACTGTATAATCCGAGTTGTAACATCTGCTGTACAAGCAAGTGTAATGATACCAAGAGAGCTTAATAAGAAAGAAGTAAAAGTAATCATGATAATGAATGATCAAGAACATCAAGATGCCAAGCAAATTCACAACCAATTTTAAAAATTTTACTTTCAAGAAGTATTTGCTAATTGATGCATGCTTGAGCCCCAATTGAACAATTAGAGGGGGAAATTGTAGAGAATACATTGTTAAGGGAGTTGATATAAAGTTCATTGTTAAAGGAGTTAATATAAAGTTCCAATGTTAATTATAGATTGTTTGTTGAGTGTTTAATAGTTATGTCAAGTTCCAATATTAGGTAAAGGATTTATAATTATGTAAATCCCCTCACTGTCAGGTGTTCCCCCCACTGCTCCTGTTAGCGTTCAGAAGCACATAATCACGAGAATGATTCTATGCAGGTGCTTTTATTGAAGAGCTCTGGGTGTCAGGGGTACAAACACAAATCTGTCTCCGACATGCATTCAGGATGAACATGTTTTTATATTCAATCCTCATATAACTTTCATGTTCATTATTAAACTTATATTGTTCTATTGTATACATAGATTTCATCCAAGCATGGGCTCCTCGTGGCTCCCCTTTAAATTTCTGAAATAGTTTCTCATGATTCTTTGTATGATTATACAATAATTATATTTAATTACTAAACAATCATCACATCTAACAATTACATCTTTTATCATATACTGCTTACCCAGGTGCAATTTCACATGATCTGGCAAACACAAATTCTAACGTTTTCAGAGTCTATTTTAAACATTTTCCAGGGCCCCACTAAGTCTATAGCTTCTTTCTAATTCTCCAAATTTCATTATTTTAAAACCTTTTACTGTCACTCCCACTCATCTAAGATGGTGAACCACCTGACACCATAAAGAAGAGGATTATGTCATAATAACCAAATATGAAAATGCCATAAGACCTTGCAGAAAAGAATGACCTAATGAAAACCCCTAGAACAACAAGCCACCATGCAAATGAAGAATTAAAATAACACCTCTAACCAAAGAAAACATAACCATGGTCAGAGCTTTTTGCCCTTGTCACCCTAACCAGAACAGGCCAAGAGCAGCACAGGGACCATGGACCTGAAACCAGCAGTGCCTACCCAGAGACTCTTGAAAGGAGAGAAAACCCAGCCAAGCCAGGCCTTGCTCAGCACTGCAGTTCCCTGCTCAGAGCCTTGGGCTCCCTGCAATCCTGCCCTCAAGGATCTGCTCTCACCAGGCCCTGGGCAGCCCTTGGCACTCCCTGCCCTCACTGGGGCCCAGCCATGCTCCAAGGCACTTGGAGTTTTGCTGCTGACTCCTTGAGCAGCTTCTCCATCCTTCTCTGCGTGCCTGAGGCTCCTGGAGCCAGCCCCAAATCCAGCGTGGGGCTGATTAAAATACAGAAAGCCCTCAGGAGCTCTTTGTCTCCCTTCCATTGTCTTCCAGTCTCCGGGACTTGTGCAGGGATTGAGTCAGTTTGGAGTTCTCTTCAGGAGGGAGATTCCAAAGTGCACATCAGGATTTTTGGTTTTAGTCAAGGAAATATTTTTTTATTTTTATTTCAGAGAAGAGGGGGACAGAAGGATTCCTCAGGTGATCTTGATGCTGAATGTCTCCTTAGGAGGTCTGGGCAGGGAGAAGAATGAGCCCCTTGCAGGCTGAGCCTGTTTGGACAAGCTGTTCCTCACCCCAAACCTCACCATATCTCACATCACAAAACATGAAAAAAATTTAAGCATTTTTCCTTCTAAATAAAATTTAATTAAGTAACAAAATTATATTTATATTATTCTAGTTATGATAGTATTATTCAATATTTTACTACCTAATTTTTATATTTATATTTAAAAATCAATACTATTTTAGCAACCAAAAAAATTATTTCTCATTAGTTCAAAGTAAACACAATACGGTTCATTAATTAATTAAGCTTTATTGGCTATTTATTTCTTCTTCTTTACGGTAACTAATAATATTTGTAGTGCTTTTGGCACCATTTTTATAAACTTTTTCTCCAATAGGGTCAAGGGGCGGCACTTTGGGGTCCATGGAGACATTTCTGGGGCCCTTTTGGGGGAGTTTTGGTTCTGGAGAGGGAATTCAGGGAGAACTTGAGGGTCTGGAGGAAACTCTAGGGAGCCGGGTGGGCACTTGGAGGGGCACTCAGGGATTCTGAGGGACAGTTCGGGGCGCGGGGCAGCACTTGGGGGTCCAGGGGGGCCCTTGGAGGTCAGGGAGGGGAATGTGGCGCCCTTCGGGGTCCGGGCGGGCCCTTGGGGGACTCCAACGGGGCGCTCAGGGGAGCAGGGGGTGATGGGAATTGTAAGCGCGGGTATCGAAGGGTTAAACGGGGTCGCGGAGCATCACGGGAGTTCTAGGCGCAGCTGCAATGGCTTAGGTGAGGCGCGGAGCATGATGGGAGCTGTAGTTACGGAAGTGGTTCAAACACGATGTTTGGGGGTCCAGGAAGGCTCTTGGGGGACACTTTAGTGTCCAAGCCGCGACTTGACGACCTCGGGGGAACTTAAATGGTTTGGGAGCACTTGCAAGGATCTCTGGGTGTTCCAACCGGGCTCCTTAGAGCTCGGGACACGGCAGTATTTTTTGGCGCGGGACTGTTCTGAGGGGCTCTGGGGCCGCGGGAGATGAGAGGAGATGAATTCCCAGAAGTGGCTGTACCGGGAATCTGTGGGGTTGGGAGCACTCAGGGGATCCGGGGACGCTTTTGTCCGGAATGGGCGCTGAGGGGGCACTGAAGGATACTGGAAGGTCTGGCGGACACTTAGGGAACAGATGGGGGCGGATCCCGGGGTTCTGTGGAGCGCGGGGCCTGACGGGCTTGTAGTCCCGGCTGCAATCGTGCTATACCCGGCCGCGGTGCATGATGGGAGTTGTAGTCAAAAATAAAAGAAGGCGTCCATCGAGGTACCGCCCCCAGGCCCAGATCTCTGGCGCTGATAGGCTGCTGGAAGTGATGGGCAGGAGCCTCGGCAAATGATATGGGGAGGAGGCGGGAACAGCCCATGCACCAGCCTCCACTCCATCCCAGTACAGCCCATTTCAACCCAAGTAGAACCCAGTACAAACCCAGTACCCCTCCAATCCCTCCCAGTACAGCCCAGTCCCTCCCAATACACCTGAGTTTTTTCCCTGTCCCTTTCAGTTTCCCCCCAATGTCATGCACAGGATGCACCAGTGTCCCCAGCCTTCCCCGCAATGTCCCCAGTGTCCGCAGCATCCCTAAGTATCACTCCCAGTATATCCTGGTACCTTCCAGTATGTCCCAGTGTACCCTCAGTGTCCATCCCAATCCACCCAGATTCCCCCTCAGCATTCCTTGAGTCCCCAGTTTGCCCCAGTCCTCCCCAGTGTCACTCCCAGTACATCCCAGTGTCCCCCACAGCGTTCCCAGTGTCCCCAGTATGTCCCAGTCCTCCCTAGTGTTTCCAAGGACAGTTTCATTTCTCTCGGTGGCTGTGGCAGCCAAACCCAGCAGTGGGGTCAGTGCAGTGCCCATGGCCACAGCCCCTTGGAGGGGCCCAGTGCAGCTTGGGCTGATGATCCACCCTCACAGCTGGCCCAGGGCAGCTCTGCATTGCCTTTGGTGGCACCTGGGGCTGGCACACACCTGAGCAGTGTGTCTGTTTGCAGTGGGGAAACTCAGCAGTTTGAGATTGCTTCAAAAAACCCTAAAAATGTGAAAAGCCCTCTTAGGCTGGGTGCAGCCAGCTCTGCAAGCACATCAGGGCCCAGGGCAGTGAGAACAGACAGGATGGGGCTGGGCAATGGGGAGCAAGGTTGTCCACACTGGGTCAGAGCTCCAGGCACAGCTTCTGTGAGCAAGCCAGAGCTGCTGAGGAGAGATCCTGGGTCAATATCAATCACAGAATTCTGCAACCAGATCTGCTCTAAAGATAAATAAAATAAAATACCTCCTTTAAAATAGGAATGTGTATTTTTTTACAAGGTGTTTGAAATCCTTCTCCATAACAGGACTTGGAAAATTTTAATGACCCTCTCAGGGCTTTGCTGTTGTTTACCTCAGACTCAGCCCCTGAGAGTGTCTTCAAAAAACTTCTCAAGAACTCAAACTTAAATTTAAACTCCAAAGTTTCTTGAAGTTTTAATGGGTCCCACTGAGGGACACGACTGAAAAAGTGTCCCCAGGTTCCAGGTAGAGCAGAACACTGGAGGCAGTGATGACAGCTGGGGACAAACAAGGCCAAGGTGTCTCTGGTGCTGAGCAAAGCTCGATGTGTGTCAGGAATGCAAAGGGCCAAGGCCTGAGCCCCAGCCCCTGGCCAGGCAGATCCTGTCCCTCCCTCCTTGCTCAGGGCTCTTGCCGGGATGGGCACTGGCATGTGGGGATGTGCAATGGCAAGGGCAGGAGCATGGGGCGGCCCCTGCCAGGCTGCTGAGCAGGGACAAGGAGGCAATGAGGCCCCAGGCCTGCAAGGGTCACTTGTCTCCTGCTCCTGCCTCAGGCCCAGGCCCAGCAGCCATGGCCAAAGTGCTGCCCAAGTTGGCTCTGGCAGGGCCAACTGGTAGAATTACATGTCCATGTGAGATTGAGGGTTATGCCTCCTAGACCTCAGGCCTGAATAAACGATACCCTCTGAAATAGCAAATGACTGTTAAGGAGCCTTATTCTGATATTTAAGAGATTTGCTGACAGCGGGGCCTCATAGAACCAAGGAGTCAGCTGTGACACTGAGCAAACTCATGGAACAAAGGGTCCATGGTGACACAGCAGAACCCCATGGAACCAAAATCCATTTGAGCACATTGGGGCCACATTGAACCAATGGCCTGTTGTGATACTGCAGATCCAAGGAGACCATTGTGACCCTGAGAAATCTCTTGGAACCAAGGGTCCATTGTGACACTGCCGAACCTTACGGAACCAAGGTGACCGTGTTCTACTGCACAACTTCATGGAACAAAGGGTCCGTGGTGACACTGCAGAACCAAGGAGACTGCTGCTGGCAGTATGAGAGCTCATGGAACCACAAGTCCATTGTGACACAGCTAGGCCTCGTGGAACCACGGGTCCCTTGTTAAACTGTGTGGCCTCATGGAACCATGAGCCATTGTGACACAGCCTGGCCACATGGAGGCAAGGCGCGACTGTGACACTGCGGATCCAAGGAGACCATTGGGACTGAGGAACCTGATTGAACTAAGAGTCCATTGTTCCACTGTGGGGACCTGTGGGACCAAGGGGAGCGCAGTGACATTGTGGGGCCTCATGGAACAATGGAGACTGTTCTGACACTTTGGGACCCACTGGAACCAAGGGGCCATTAGAGCATGGCAGGGCCTGGTGGAATCAAGGGGACAACAGTGAACACTGTTTGTGGCCATGGGATGAAGTGTCCATTCTAAAACCGTGGAAGCAACAACTCCATTGTGACACTCTGGGGCATCATGGAACCAAAGGTCCATTGTGACACAGCAGGGCCTCATGGAACCATGGAGGCCATTTTTACACTTGGAGGCCTTGTGGAACCAAAGGGCCATTGTGGCACTTCAGGGCCTTGTGAAGCCAAGGGGACCACAGTGACACCGTGGGGCTCCATGAAACCAATGGTCTGTTGTGACACTGCAAGGCCTCGTGGGATCATGGAGACCATTGTGACACTCTAGGTCTCATGGAAGCATGGAACCATTGTGACACTGTGGAGTCTTGGCAAGCCAAGGGGCAGTTGTCACACTGTGTGGCACCATGGAACCAAGGAGTCCATTGTAACGCTCCAGGGTGCCATGGAACTAAGGATTCATGGAACAATGCAGGACCCCATGGAACCAAAGGTCCATTGTGAGGCCTCATGGAATCCTGGAGGCCATGATGACACTTGGAGGCCTCGTTGAATCAAGGGGCTCTGCAGGGCCTCATGGAACCAAGGAGACCCTTCTGACATTGTGAGTCCCCATGGAACCAAGGGGCCATTGTGACACTGCAGCACCAAGGAGACCCCTATGACACTGCAAAGCCTCATTGAAGCAAGGGACCATTGTGACACTCTGGATCCCCATGGACACAAGAGGCCAGTGTGACACATCTGGGCCTGATGGAACCAAGGATCCAATATGACACCACCTCTGTGACACTGCAGGGCCCCATGGATCCCAGGGAACAGGTCTGTTTGGCTTGGCCTGACTGGTCCAACTGCCCTTGGCATGTCGAGGGTCTCTTCTCACATACCCCTGAAACCCTGGAGCTCTGGGCTTTCCTTCAAATGGAAAAGAACTGCCCTTCTCATTCAAGCATTCATGGCCAGAATGGGCTTCCCCCTCCAAAATTCCCAATATCCAGGGTTGCTCCCAGACAAAAGCTGCCTTTCCCAACAAGCCTGCCTGCCCTTGACTTCCTGAGAGCTTCCTCACATGCCTAATGGAACAATGCAGACCATTGTGACTCTTCTGGGCCTTCAGAAATGAAGTATCCGTTGTGACACTGCAAGGTACCATGGGTCCAAGAGACCATTGTGACACTGAGGGGCCTCATGGCACCAAGGCCATCAGTGTGGCTCTGCTGGGCCGCTTGGTCCCAAGGGCCCAGTGTGAAGCAGCAGGGCTTTTTGGAACCAAGAGGCCATTGCTGCATTTCAGGGTCTCGTGGAACCAAAGGGCCGTTGTGATCCTGCGGGGCATTGTGGATCCATGGAGAGCATTATGGAATTGCAAGGCCCCATGAAATCATGGAGACCATTGGGATACTGTGGGGCCCCATGGAATCAAAAGGCCACTGCAGGGCCTCATGGAAGCACTGGGCCATTGTGACACTGCAGAAGCAAGGAGAACATTGTGATACTGCAGGGCCTCCTGGAACCAAGGGTAGATGAAACAGGTTTGGCTGGTTTGGCCTCCCAGGGTCCGCCTGACAGGTCCAGCCGATCTTGAATGTTGAGGGCTGCCTCTCATCAGCCCCTGGAGCACTGGAGCTCTGTGCTTTCCTTCCTATGGAAAAGAACCATCCCTCTTTCCAGGTGTCCATGGACAAAACTGATACTCCCCCTGAAAAATTCCCTATGTGCAAGGGTTCTCCTAGACAAAACCTGCCAGGACAGAGAGCTCTGGCTGGCCTTGTCCTCTGCTGGTCACCCCTCATCTCAAGGAAGCCCTGAGCAAAGTATTTGAACAGGTTTGACCTCTGAAATAGCAATGAGTCTCTCCTCCTCTGAAAAACTCAGATGCTCTTCTGATCATATATGTCTTTTATTACTTATTGTGTATTATGCATGAAATATCATTTTCAGGTAAATAACATTAATCTTCTAGTTCTACCAGTGTTATCTGACACAAAACACTTCCTCTACATATGGATCCAGGTAATCTGTTTAAGCAGACACAAGAAGGAATCCAGCAGGAATGATTTGTCTCTGCTCCCATCTGTCCCATCTCCTCTGGAGCTGGAGATGCAGCCCCAGCACTTGGCAGGGCTCAAGGGCTCCCAAGCTCAGCTCCCACCCAGAGAACTTGCAGACCCTGGGCTGCTCTTCTTGGCCCCTGCACACTCAGCCAGGCTGGGATGGACACTGATGGTTTCTGGGCCAGGCTCTCTGAGCCCAGCCCAGCTCCCTGCAAGCTCTGCCAGCTGCCCTGAGCTCTGGGCAGCACCAAGGGCCTCTCCCCAGCCCAGCCCTGCCGGCTCTGGCCCCACAGCTCTGCTCAGGCCAGGCTGCTCTGGGCACTGCCCCACGGCCTCAGCCCCTGGCAAGGGCACAGCAGCAGCTGCAGCTGCCACAGGCCTCAGCCCCAGCCATGGGTGAAGGTGCTTGGCCAAGGCCAAAGGAGGCTCCCTGGCTGCCCTGCTCCCCTCGGGCTGAGGTGCTGAGAGCTCTGCAGCCCCTGCTGCCATCCCATCTGCCCAGGGCAGCACAAGAGCCCCGGCCTTGGGGCCCTCAGGAGCTGCTCCTGCTCCAGGCCCAGGGCCCATGCCAAAGCTGGGGCAGCCACAAAGCTGTGCCCATTTCTGTTCATTGCTGCTCTAATGGGAATGGATCCTCAGCACCTTGGAGGTTGCTGATGAACTTTAGTTTTCAGAGGCCTCTTCTTTGTTGAGCTCTTCACTTCAGGAATTCAGTGACAAAGGCTCATTCACATTTGTTCAAAACATCCAAACAAGACAAGCCAATGGGAATAATTCAAATCTTCAGTTCTTCTGTGGTTAATTAGACAGATTTCAGAAGTGTTTTCAAAGTGAATCTACTATATCGAAAACAATGAAGAGAGAATTGTTTTGTTCTGTTTAGTTTTCCTGTTTTTAGATTGATATCAGCAATCTCCAACTGATAATTCATCCCCAGCACCTCCTCATGCAGTCTGAACAGCTATGAAAATCAAGACCCTTCATGGCTGACAATCAATCACTTTGTCCCCACCCCTCCCCACCATTTCCCTAATCCAATCCCTGGCACTCAGAGCAGCTGAGGAAAGGAGTCACATCCAGGGGTGTCCCCAGGGCTCAGGATTGGGGCCAAGTCAGTGAAATCTCTTTATTGCTGATGTGGACGAGGCCTTTGAGGGCACCCTCAGTCAGTTCCCAGGTGAGCCCAAGCTGGGTGGGACTGTGGCTGTACTGAAGGGCAGGAAGCTCTGCAGAGGGATCTGGCCAGGCTGGAGCCATCCATGGGCCCAGGACAATGAGATGAGGTTCACCAAGGCCAATGGCTGGGTCCTGCCCTGGGCTCACAACCAGGCTCCAAATCCCTGGCTGTGCCCTGCCCCAATTCCCACAGCCTGTCCTGTTTCCTTCATCCCTGCATTGCCAGGGACTCTCTGGGACAAGGGAGCTCTGCTCTGGGCATGGAGGGAGGTGCAGGTGCCACCACTGGAGTGGGAACCACATCTCATCAGGTTTGTGTCCTTTGGGGACTAGGAACTGGTGAGACTCAGAGGCACAGAAAGTTTCTCTTCATGGCAAACAGACCACAGTTGAACAGGACGCAATTTAATATCAATCACAGCTCTTCCCTGAGCTATGTGCAATGTCCCAGCATTGTCTGATGAGTGCACCATTCACGAGTGATTTCCATACTAAAATTATTTAGACAAACATAGTTCTATGATCAATGTAAACACAATTAAGTTCCTGTATCAGGATGCTCATCCTGGAGTGGGTGTAAAACAGCTCGAATGATTCCTGATTTGCAAAGCTGTCAGTGGTGGGTGGAGAAGGGAGGTCAGGCTGCTTTTCATGTTGAGGAAATGCTGAAACCAGCCTGACTCATTTCATGTCCTCATGCCCAGGCTGATCTCTCCTCTTTCTCCTTCCACCCACTGGCTTTTGTCTCCCACCAGCCCCCCTGTGTAGAGCCTGACTCTGTGTTCTCCATCCCCTCCTCGCTGGCACTGCCAGGCTGGGATGAGGAGCCCCTCAGCCTTCCCTGCTCCAGGCTGGACCAGCCCAGCTCCCTCAGCCTCTGCTCACAGCCCAAGGGCTCCAGCCCCACCTTGGAGTCCCTTCCCAGACCCTACTCCAGCTGCCAGACATCTTTCCTGCCCTGGGGAGCCCAATCCAGGCCACAGTGACCTGGATAATCCCCGTCCTTGATGTCCTGGTCACACAGCCCTGGCCCCTTGTCCCCTGTCAGGCTCTGGGGTGGATCCTGTGGAACATCCTTTGGTGGAGGCTGTGGCTCCAGGTGGGCTGGGGGGGATCCTGGGGGACAGGGACCCTGCTGGGCATGGACAGCATTGGAGACTTGTTGGGAGAAACTGTGAGGGGGAGCTGGGGCAGAGTGACCAACCCAGTGACCTGACACAGCCCTGCTGGGATGTCCCACAGCCCCTTTGTGATGTCACAGCCTGCTCTGTGATGTCACAGCCCATTGTCTAATACCACACAGCTGGTCTCTGATGTCACAGACAACTCTGTGATGTCATAGTCTGCTCTGTGATGTCAGAACACTGCCCTGGGATGTCACAGATATGGCCTATGATGTCACAGCTCATCCATGACCTCACATCCTCCCCTTTGGGATGTCATAGCCCACGCTGTGACCTCATGTTACCAGATGATAAATTGTCTTCACCAGCTGAGCTGACACCTGGAGCTTGTTCTCCACAACCCCAGGCCTGTGGAAACCACACAATGCCCATTGTGTGAGAAGGGGAACTGGAAGTTCAGCAACCACAGTGTCCTGCCAGCTCAGCCAGGCCCACTGGAACATTGGGGTCCGAGACCACTAGGGACCACCAGAGAGACCCCCGGGTCTGGAAGAATGCATGGGTAAAGAGAAGGGGAAATATGTTAATGATTTTGGGGACATGATCATCATATGTGTGTTTAGTCAGGGACAATCAATTAATATGTGTGCAAAATAAAGAATATAAAAAGAAACTTTTATGTACTCAGTCTGCATAGCTATGGGAGGAGCTGTCCCCCGTGCATCCAGCTGAATAATGAGTGCTTCTTCTTTATGCTACATTGGGGTTCAGGAGTTTTCTTTTTTACCAAATTTTTGGTAACACTCCCACTGCCAAGGAAAGCTCTGTCTCCTGCTGTTCACAAACAGAGAAGGGCTGGTGGCAGATGTGGGGCTCAGAGGTTGCCTGGAGCACAGTGACCATGAAATGATCAAGTTTTCAATGTTCTGGAAAAGAAGGAGGGGCAGCAACAAAACTTCTACGCTGGAATTAGGAAGGGCAGACTTTGGCCTATTTAGGATGCAGATTTGGGGAGTACTGAATCAGGCACTGATTTTTATTAAGGAAAACATCCCTTAAAAACAAAGGGGTCCAGGAAGGATGGACACATTTCAAGGAAGTAATCTTAAGGGGGAAGGAGCAGCCTGTCTCAATGTGGCAAAAAAAGAGCTAGTGAGGAAAATGACTGGCCTGGCTGACCGTGGAGATTTTGTGGGAACTCAAGGGTAACAAGAGGTGCATCAACTTTGGACAGAAGGTCAAGCAGCTTAGGAAATGTTTAAGGATGTTGTGAAGTCGTGCAGAAAAAAAGTCAGGAGGTGAAAGCTCAATTAGAGTTTAACCTGACCACTTCTGTGAAAAAAAAATAGACAATGTTTCCACAATTAAATCAATAGCAAAACATGGGATAGGGAGAACCTCTACTCTTTATTGGATGTAGTGGGGAATATAGTAACTAAAGATAAGGAGAAGGCAGAGCTATTTAACATCTTGTTTCTCTCAATTTTCAATATTAGGATAGGCTGTCATCAGGACAAGTGCTCTGCTGAGCTGGTAGATGGGCACAGGGAGCAGAACAGCCCCTGGAATCCAGGAGGAAGCAGCTGGTGACCTGCTGAGCCACTCAGATGCTCACAGGTGTGTGGGATCAGATGGGATCCTTCCCAGGGGGATGAGGGAGCTGTGGATGAGCTCCCCAAGCTGCTCTCCATCATTTACCATCAGTCCTGGCTCAGCAGGGAGGTCCCAGAGCACTGGAGGTGCCAATGTGAGCCCATCCCCAAGAAGGGCTGGAAGGAGTATCTGGGGAACTCCAGGACTGTCAGCCTGACCTGGGTGCCCAGCAAGGTTATGGAACAGATCACCCTGAGTGCCATCACAGGGCACCCACAGGATGGCCGAGGGATCAGAGCCAGCCAGTGTGGATTTCAATGCCTGCATGGAATGGTCTGGATGAGGGGATTGTGTCCAACATCAGCAAATCTGCAGATGACACCAAACTGGGTGTGAGTGTGGATCTGATGGAGGATGGAGGTAGGAGGGCTGTGCACAGGGCCCTGGAAAGGCTGGATCCAGGTGTGGTTTAACAAGGATGTGTGATCCAACAAGGTGAGGTTTAAGAAGTCCAAGTGCCGAGTCCTGCACTTTGGCCACAACAACCCCTGCAGCACGACAGGCTGGGGACAGAGTGGCTGGAGAGCAGCCAGGCAGAAAGGGACCTGCAGGGACTGATGGACAGCAGGCTGGGCATGAGGCAGCAGTGTGCCCAGGTGGCCAAGAAGGCCAATGGCCCCTGGCCTGGATCAGGAATGGTGTGGCCAGCAGGAGCACGGCAGGGATTCTTCCGCTGTTCTGGGCACTGGTTGGGCAGCACCTGGAGTGCTGTGTCTAATTCTGGGTCGCCTGGGGTGGGGAATTTGAAGAAATTTGTATCAGGAAGAGTAAAGAAAGCCAAGGTGAAGCAGAGGAAATGCTCAGGGCAGTTTGGGGGTGGCTGCCAGGCAGCGCTGGCTCTGAACAACAGCGTCTGCAGTGGGACAGGAAACTCCCAGCTGATGGGAACAAACTTTCTGGCTGACTGCAGAGGCCAGGACAAAGCTCAGTGGTTTCCCTGGTGTCCCCCAGCCCTTGCTGGCCCCAGGGGCTGATGGCATTTTTGCTCCCTCAGGTTCATGTCCCCACACCAACAGCACGGGTGTGCTCCCGCTGCTGTGTGCATTGCAAACAGGGGCTGCTGAGCCAGTGCTGCCGTGTCTGTGCCTGCAAGGATGGGGCACCTGTGTGAGCTGGGGGAGAGGCCAGGGCTGCAGAGGGGGGATGTTGTTGGCAGCTCCATCAGGACGCTCTGGGACGCTGCCCTGGGCTGTGCAGCGCACTGGGGATGGATCAGCCCCTGCTCTGCTGCTCCTTCCCGTCTACCCCAGGGCCCTTGCAGAGCACCAGCTGTGTCTGTCCTCCGCTGCCATGGCAACCCTCAGGACAAAGCGGTGCCAGGGCTGTTCCAGGTACAATTGCAGTGACACTCCTTGGTGCCACCAGGTGCCATGGCAACAGCCATGGGGGACCCATTCCTTGGCTTGGTGCTATGGCAACCAATTCCCGGCCCCATTGTGATGGTTGGTGGCCATGGAAAGCTGCCCTGGGCCCTTGCTCAGGGCTGGTGTCAGTGCCCAGAGCCAGAGGGGATTCCTTGCTGGGGGCTGTGCCATGGCCACCTGCCCTGTGCCGCGCTGGCCGCTCAGGCACCAGGAACCAGCAGCCACCGGCACTGCCAGGGCCAAAGGCCAGGTCAGCCAGACAGAAAGGGGCAGGGCTGGGCACTGTTTCCATGGCAACCGGCACTGGGGGGACACCTGGGTCACCTGGCCTGGCAGTTGCCATGGAAACCCCTGGCAGGGACTGAGGGCAAAGCCCCTGGCACTGAGACACTGCTGGGCCGGGTGCTGAGCACAGGGCTGAGCACGCAGAGATGGTTTTGTTCTTGCTGAGCTGCAGCACAGCCAAGGCCTGTCCTGCCCCTCGTCAGCCACGCTGGGGAGGGGCTGGGGCTGCAGGGGAGCTGGGCAGGGGACACAGCCAGGACAGGGGACCCCAACTGAGCCCGGGCACACCCCAGACCAGAGCACATCATGCTCAGGGTGTGAAGGGGGGAACAGGGAGGAAGGGGGGAATTTTGGAGTGAGGGCTTTTGCCTTCCCAGGGAACACTTAGGCAGGAGGGCCCCTGTGTCCCCAGTGGGCAGGGTCACTACCAAAGACACAGACACCAACTGAAGGAATTGTGTCATTTATATCATGCACAGCTGCAAAGAATTACAAAAGGATAAGCTCAGAAAAGCACATTATCATTAGCAAAGATTTACAAATAATAAGTCAGCAATCCATCATAACTCATCATTACATTTTGATGACCAATCCCTTGATGAAACACTAGAGGTGTTTGTGGCAGACAAAGATTCTGGCTGACTATCAAGGTACACCTTACAGACATCAGAAGTACTTTAGTGACACTGTTCTTCATTCTTTTTTCTCAATCCCATTGGAATTAGGAACAAGAATTCTGTTGTGCCTGGAGCTGGCACCTTTTTAATTCCAGAATAATGCCCCGAGGCCCTTTGCTGTTCAGCTTTACCATGCTGTCGGTGGCTAACAAGGCTTGGGGGGCCCTTTCCCCTCTGGCTGGAAGGGGCCGGGTCCCAGTCCCTGAGGGACACCCAGGCTCCTGGATGGAATTCCTGTGCAAGTCCCTCAGTGTCACAGCAGCCTTCACATGGAGCCCCATGGATAAGAGCATGTTACAAAGGGGCCCTTGGGGCAAACAGGGAGATTTGGTCTGGCAGGATGTGTAAAAATCCTGTCAAATCTCCTTGTTCTCACACAGAATCCCTGGCTGCAGGGACACATTCCCATTGTTCCTGCCCAGGGTTCAGGACTCAGAGTTGTCTTTCCTAGGAGCTGTTCCTTCAGCTGCCTCGGAAGGGCCATTTGGCCTCTGGACCCACACTCTGGCTCCATTATTAGGGCTGCTGGATTCAAACCCTTTATCTCCACAAATGGTGGTGATTGGAGCTGGATCTCCTTTTTTCACAATCGTTCTTAAAATTGCAAGATCAGTAATTGTGCTACCCTGTCATGGGGTTGAATAATCCAATCCTGGTCACTATAGTTTAACAGAATTACTGTAATTTCTCCTTGATATTCTGCATCAATTCCTCCTGCCATGACAGGAACACTTTGCAAGGCCAAGCTCCAAGGGAGCAGTTACCAAAGCAAAGTGTCCTGGAGGAATCTGAATTCCTGTTTCAGAATTGATAGCTCTCATTTGCTTTGACATTCTCCACATTATTTCCAATGCATGAAGGCCCAGCCCTGCAGCCTCTGGGCTGGCCCTGCCAGGGGCCATCACAGCCAGAACAATTTCCCAGGCAGCCCAAGTCTCACTGCCCATGGCTGGATTTGCAAACTGGGGGCAGCCGTGCACAGCCAGGGGGTTCCATTTCCCCAGTGGGCCATTGTAAGGGCATGGAGCACATCTGGGAGATGAGTTCTCCATGGACAAAGGTTCTCATCTCCTCATTTTTCCAACTGCTCTTTTAACAACCCCTTCACCCTTTCAACCAATCCTGCAGCTTGTGCATAGTCTGGTACATGAAAAACCCTGCAGGCCTAATCACTGTATTTTTCACAGGAACTGACAAAGCACTCTGCATCACAGTATCAGCAACCCCTGCAAAAATAGCCAATTTCCTCCCTTTCTCCTTTTTTCATTGTATACAATCTCAAAAAGTTGACCACTGACATGAGGGTCCTGGCCAATTCTGTTCTGTAGGGTATTTAGTGTTACATCTCTGAGCATCCAAAGCTACCAAATTAGTATTGTCAGCACTATTTGACATTATTATTATTTTAAATATAGATACACATATTGAAATACATATAGACAGATAGATACGAACATATATATATAAATATATATATAAAGACATATATATTAATGCCTTCTTATTCTATAAATACATATATTGTTATTTATTATATTGATATTTCACTTGTACAAATGCATCTGAGCTCAAGATTAAAACCTTTTTCTGTTGCTCCATGTGGGAGCATTCCAACAATCATTGTTCCTTCTGAAGGTGCTGTTTCCAATGGACTCTTAACAAATTCAGCTTTGTCTGCCCAAACCCACAAGGTCTTTTCCTTTTCCATTTGCAATTTTCGGATGCATTTGAAGCCATTCAGGGGTGCAGCTTCTTTTACCCGACTGCCCCACTGCAGATACAGGGATCCAAACTCAGCCCACTCCAGAGCCAGGGAACTCCAGGGAAGGGCTTCCCAGCTGGGAATTTCTGATGGGACTGATTCCTCACATTGACACTGAACAAGTGACATTTTGTTGGCATCTGGCCAGACTGGGCCAGTTTTGTTTTGCCAGTGGGCAGGGTCATCACCAAAGACACAGACTCCAACTGAAGGAATCAGTGTCATTTCCTGCAGCTCAGAGCAGCAAAGAATCACAAAAGGAGCAGCTCAGCAATGCACCCAACCATCCCCACCAAAGACTGCCTGCAGTGATTAAGAAAGATCCAGCAGCATTTACCCTCAGCCTTTACCATCCCCCAGACCCACACAGCAGCTGGGGAAACTGTCACAGCCAAGGGCTGCAGAGCCACTCCTGGGCACTGGCAATTCCTGCAGGTGCCTCCAGCCCCAGGTGAGGCTCCAACCCCGCTGGGAGAGGGCCCAGCTCTGACAGTGCTGAATGAACAAACTGACAGCACTGCTAGTGTGGCAACATCTGCTTTCTTCCTCCTCTTGGGTCCCTCCCAAAGCCTGGCCAGGGCTCAAGGAGAAACCAAGGGAGCTGACTTTGACCATACAGCCCCAAACAAGGCCAGATGTCAGATTTCATGGCCTTGTCTGGCTTCTAAATACACAAAGGTCAATACATGTTTCACTAATGAGTGGCTACATCTATCTCAGTGCTAAAAACCATGCACATTTCATTAGGGAGCAGATACAAAGATAACCTTTGCTTGGAAGGTTCATCCAGAGGCCACCTTTGGCTCAGGGCCTGCTGTCCAGGCCTCACTCAGGGCTGGTGTCCAGGCCTTGGCACTTCAGGGACGTGGTTTAGTGCTGGGCTTGGCACTGCTGAGTGACCGGCTGCACTGGGCAAGCTCAGAGGGCTTTTCCAACAGAAAGGATTCTGTGATTCCATGATTTTATCCACTGCATTCAGCTGGGGCTATTTTAGCAGCATTCCTATGCTCCAAAAGTTCCCTCTTGCCCAGATCTTGTGGCCTGAGGCTTCAGCTCCTTCAGCTCCTGGTGCTGAGCTGCTCATGCTGAACGAGATGGCTCGGAGAGAAGAACACAGTCCATGCAATTCCTTCTGGGACACGGAGAGGGGAGGCTGTGCAAACAGGAGCATTGTTTGCTGTGGCCTCCTCTCTGCCCTTCACGCCTTTCACTGCTTTGAACCAGCCAAGAGCTTTCTCCAAGAGTGCAATGGAGCAGCTGTTCCTGCTCCCAGGCCAGGCTCTCTCCAGTCTCTGCCCTTGCCTGGTTCTGTCCCTCTTGCTGTGCCCCCTGTTCCCCCAGGGCTCGCTGGCTGCTGCCCAGGACTGTGGCGCTGGCACAGATCCAGTGCTCCAGAGCCTCCTTTCTGTGCCCTTGCAGCTGCCTGGGCACAGCAGCCTTTTCCATCTGGAAGCTCCCCATGCACAGGGAGTGCCCAGCTCTGTTCCTTGCACAGCCTCCAGGAGCCCAGGGCTGCCATCTCCAGTCCCTGCTGGCACTGGGGGCTCCCAGGTGCCTCAGGCTGCTGTGACACCGCTGCACATGGGAGGCAAGAGGGGCAGGGGCTGTGCTCAAAGTCAGCTCCATCTGCTGCTGCTGCTGCTGCTGCCGTGGGGTCATTTGTGCAGTCCTGTCTGCCCAGAGTCAGGGATCAGATCCTGCCAGTCTCTTCCAGCCCTGGCTGCTCAGAGTTTGGGCCTTGGAGCCTCAGGTGGCCAAAGGCAGCTGCTGCTGGTCCCTCTGTGTGCCCGAGTTCAGCAGTGCTGCTCCATCAGTCTGTGCCCAGCAACGGGGAAAAGCCTCAGCCCTGCAGGGCCAGGAGCTGCCGGGCTCTGCCTGAGCAGCTCAGCCAGCAGGAAGGGAGCTGCTCCACACACGAACCAGGAGCAAAGAAAATTCCTTTTGTAGGACATGTTTTCTATTGAAAGGAAAAAAAATAAAAAGCAATAAAAAACTTTATAAAATGTGAAAGATAACAACAAAACCCAAGTCTGCAGTCGAAAATCTTCTCTAACTTTGATTTAAGAGGTAACTGATCTTTTGAAACAGTACTCAGTTATTTATTTTGTAAATGTGCTGATGGCATGGATCCATCTTACTTACCTCAGCAATCATTATAAAAAGTTTTTGGGGATTGTTTCCAATATTGTTATTTTAAATTGTGGTCGAAGAAAGAGGAAATTGCTTTGTGCCATTCCAGCTCCAAGCAGGACTGGGAATGGAAACTGTGTCGAAGCACAAATCCTTTCCAAGATGATCTTCCTTCTCAGCCTCGGAATGAGCTACACATTCCTTTTGAAACTGTCATGGATTTCTTAGAGTCACAAAGTCCCACTGACAGCTTTTTGCTCTGGTTTGGCAGTGCAGAAGGGCAATTCTCCATCCACCAGCTCCAGACTGCACTGCCTCAGGAGCATGGCCCACTCGCCAGCTTTGGCCCACTCGTGGCAGTTCTAGAGGAGGAACAAAGTGCAATTGCACAATTCCAGCCAGTCAAGAAGGAAGAATGGGACAGAGAAAACACCCTGTGCAGATCCAGGCATTCAGCTGGGACTGTGGAGAGTTTGGGTCCTTGCCAATTGGATGTGTGTCCCCAGCTGCAATCTCTGGGCCTGCAGCAGAGTCTCACTCACCTGCCAAAGCAGAAAGCTCAGGCGCTGTGCTTGCAAGGGGCTCGTCTGATGCAGAGCTGTCAGAGCAATGTGAGGGCAGAGCCAGCCCAGCTGGGCCCAGGGCTGAGCCCAGCAGAGCCCTGGCAGAGCCCAGAGCAGCCTCAGCACCCACAGAGCCCAGCTGCAAGGAGAGAAAGCAGAAACTGCCCATCAGCTGAGGGCTCCTGTGCCCTTGTGCCAAGGCCTGCGGTGCCCAGGCCATGCTGGCTGTGCCCAGAGCTGTGCCCAGAGCTGCCCATCCCTGCTGCCTTTGGCACAGAGCAGGAGGGCAGCACATGTGCCCAGCCTGCAGCCAGCCACGGCACATCCAGCCCTCAGCAGCTGCCCAGAGCAGGATGCTCCTGTGCTCGCTGCCAGCTCCCAAAAGCTCTGATCCCACCCTGCCAAGCACACAGGGACCCACCACACACCACCCACGGCTGCAAGAAAAGCTGCTCCCAAACCATGGCCTCAGCCTTCTCCAAGGGCATGGCCCATCCACGCCACAGCTGCTCCCCAGCACTTCCCCATTCACACTGGACCACCTGGAACATTTCCTCTGGAAAAATAAACAACACATTCTTGAAAAGAGATTAGAGACAAAAAGGGAAAACAAGAAAAATAGTAAAAAGTCTTATCTCTGTCAGAGCCTTGAGGAAGGCTCCCTCTTGGGTGAGGGAAGCCCACACTTTCTCTCTTCCCCCCTGCACTGCCCCCCAAAATCACGGTGATCCCAAAGCAAACAAGGGCAGTGGAGCAGCCCAGCCCTTCCTTGCCTGCACAGCAAAGCAGCTGTGCACAGGTTCTGGAGCCCCACCTCTGCTCCCACCATGGGGCTTTGTTTGTGTCAGGCTGGCTGCCCCAGCCCCAGCCCCAGCCCAGGGCACGGTGGGTGCTGGGGGCTGTTGGCAGAACCAGGAGCCCAATCCCATTTCGTACCCACCCCAGCCCATCCTCCCAGCCCTGCCAAAAGCAGCTTGGCAGCGACTGAAGAATGAGCTGCATCTGCCCCAGCAAAGGGGGAGCCTTTGGTTCCCAGCCAGGCTGGGCCATGCCCAAATCTGGCAGAATTTCCCCAGGTGGGGACTCATCTGCAAATTCCCTGTGGAGTTTAGCTTTGAAGAAGGTGCCAGAATCAAAGTCCATCACCTTCAGCCTCCAGTGGCCAGGCTGAGGAAGAGCTTCTCATCCTTGGTGTCATCCTCACTCTCTCCAGCAGCAGCAGCAGCAGCAGCAGCAGCAGCAGCAGCAGCAGCAGCAGCAGCATCCCCACCCGGTAAAGCTTCTCCAGGGGCTCCTTCTCCTTCCCTGGGGGGACACCAGGCTCTCAGGGCTCTGCCCAGGGCCCCAGCTGTCAGGGAACAGCAAACCAGCTGGGATGGCGGCCACCAGTGCTGGGCAGAGCAGCTCAGCTCCAGCACAAGGGCTGCGTGTTCCCATCCCATGACCCCGGTGCAGTGACACAGGCAGCACAAAAAGCTCTGGGTTCCTTTGCTTCTCATTGCCAAGGCATGTGTGGAGCTGGAACTTACCAGGGCCCTGGATACTCCAGGGACCTGGAGAACCATTCCCAGCAATTGGGAAAATCCTAGGTGCTCCATCCACTCATAGATGAGGTCTCCGAAATTGCCCCAAAATTGGGTCCAGCTTTTAGAGGCCAAAAAGAGCAAGTCCAAGTGTCTTGATGATATTTTTAGCCCAGAAAGCCCTGCAGCTGATGGCACACTTCACAATCAGCAGGGGACACAGCTAGGCCAAAGCCCAGACCTCTGCTGGGAGCCTTTCTCCTCAAATACCCTTCAGACAAACCTCCATGCAAGTCAGTTGGGAAAGTTTCTTCAAATGATCCATTTCTGGCACATAACTGCACAGGGTTATGGGAAAGATTCTAAAGCAGCTGCTCTGGAGTCAAAGAGCCAGCACTAAGAGTAGTCCTTGTCATCTCTTTGTAGCTAAATCCTACTTTGGGGGAGTCGAAGGACTTTGGAATGAGCTAGAAAGCGGACCTCTGAGTTTTTTAGATGATGCCATTGCTTTTTCTTCTCTTCTACATAGACAGGAAGGGTGAGTTTGGTTCACATCTCCACCGCATGGCTCACAAGGCCACAAGACTTGTAGTTAAAAGAGCTTTGAAGGATTTCTTGGCCAAGAAGACACGGCCAACAAGGATACTTGTGTTTTGGAGCCTACCCTTCAATATTTCATCTTATGGACTCATGCTACAGTGTAAGCTTCCTTAGCCAATCATGTTATGACACACAAACTCACACCACTGCATCCTAAACTTCTTGTTTACAATTGTAACTACTTTTAGTTTTTCTAGATCTTGGACTCTAAAACTCTAAACTTTCTTCCCCGTGTCTCTGCTATAATAAACTAGAAATCCTCGTTCTCGCTTCTAGCACCTAAGTTTGGAAGCCCTTTCCAAGGTCTCAGATCAAATCCTGTGTTTAATTCTAAGCTTTGCTGACAAGACCAAAGGTCTGAGATTTCCCTGCATTTGCGTTTCCAACAACACTGATGCTGTTAGTTCCAGAGTGCCCAGGATCCCTCTTGCAAGTCAACTCTGGCAGGAACAAGGCGGCTGCCAGGGGGCTGCTTGTGGCCTCTGACAGCCCATTGCTCAGGGCTTGCCAGCGCCCCAGCCCCTCAGGGGCTGCCCCAGCCCGGCCAAGCTGCCCGGCAGCAGCGCCGCAGCCCCACAGCAGCTCCAGAGCAGCCCCATCCAGAGGCACCTGGGAGCCCTCAGCAAGGCAGCCAGCAGCACACGGGCAGGAGGATACAGAGGGTGGTTCCTGCCTGGCACAGGGCTTGTGGCCATCTCCAGGCACCGCTCTGGCAGGGATCCCCGCAGCCCCGGGCCCTGCCCAGCCGCTCTGTGGGCAGCACAAAGGCTTCAGCAGAACCACCAAAGGCCAAGGGGCTTCTGGCCATTTTCCCTTGCCCGCTGCACGCCTGGGCAGCTGGCTGAGCACAAGCACCTTTTCCCCTCCTCCCCCATGCCCTGCGGACCCTAGGCAGTAAAGAAATCTCCTTAGAGTCTGTATATTATAAGACATTTTTCTTATTTATCTCTATTATAACACATTCTATATTTATCTATACAAAGGATAAAAAATGCAAGGGAAGGAAAAAAAAAAATCTTAAAGAAAAGGAAAATCCCTGCTGGCTCAGGTTGCCCCAGCAAAGAGAGCTTCCCGGATCAGCCCTCTACAGAGTTCCAGCAGTGCAGCCAGCTGAGCCGCGACAGACAAGGCCGAGTCATTGTTACGAATAGGAAGCTTGACTCGGCCAATATTCAAGCAGCAATCAATTTATTATTTAATATGGTAAAGTGTGAGTAATACAGCGTTGGGTACAGTGGGAGATGTTTTCCCTCCAACTGCACACTGATAATTGAGGGTTACAGGTATTTATAGGGGTACTCATCAGTTTTTTTCAGCAGTTTCTATTTCCAATCTTTTACTCAGCAGCAATTCTTATTCCAAATTATTACATCACAATTATTCTATACACTACTGTGATTTAAATTTCTCAGGATGTATCTCAAAGGAGTATCCCCAGATGGTGACGGTCCAGTTTCTGAAAGAAGAAAGACGAATCCCATCTGGTGGGGTCCAGCTCCCCAGATGTGGGTCCACTTTTTAATTGCAGAGACCATAAATCTCATTACAGTGATGTCCAGCTTCCCTTTGGTCGAAACCATAAACCCTTGAGGTGATGTTCACCTTCCTTTCTCAAGCTGTTTTTCTCTGCTTCAATTAGGCGTGAGATAAGCATATTTCCTTTATATATATTCCAAAGCTACAGTTTCAAGGATACAAGTAATATTCTAAAATTATACTTCAAAAGGTTATTATTGCAGAGCTTTTTATGGAATAAATGCAAGCAAAAAGCAACATCTTTAACACTTTAATTCCAAAACACCTAAATCAACTAGGGTTAATTGCAAACAAAAGATAGGTTCAAAGGCCTTTTTCCATGCTTTATTTTCCTCAGTTATTATTAGAATTCACAGCTCTCCCATTGTCGAGGTCCACACATTTTGCATTCACAAATACACACATCGCCTGTTTGTATCTGACACGAAACACAGCTTTGCATCTCACAAACAAGAAAATGCACTCCTTGCTCTTCTGACACAGCTCTCTCTGTTCATGATGTGGGACAGTGAGTGCCAATGTGCAGGAGCTGATGGAAGGGACAGGGACAAGGATGTAGCAGGCACAGTGCCAAGCTGAGAGAGGGATGATCTCTGGCAGTGGCACTGAAGGAGAAGAGTTTGCAGGCAGGACAGAAAATGGCTCTTTGTTTCACCTCTTCTTTCAGTGCTGCTAAGAATGTAGCCTGGAGCAAGCTGGGAACACCAGAGCCTGGAGCCCTTTCCAGGCAGGGCTGCATCAGACACAAACCATCAGGGGACTGAGGAGCCCCTGGGGTGGCAGTGAGAAACCTGGGGCTCTGCTCACTGCTGCTGGCCTTTTCTATTGAACCATCTCCAAGGACTTCTGTTGTGCTCTGTATTTCTAAGGGTTTTTCCCCTTGGTTTTTTTTTTTGTTGCCTCCTGCACATTTTTTTTCTCCAAATTCTCCTACCCTGTCAGCAGCAGCCCCTGTCCAGAACTGGCTCTAAAATATCAGCACAGTAGCTAGGAACAACAATGGGTGGAATCCTGTGGCTTAGGAATTCGTATGCCAGAGCCCTGCCTGTGCTGTGCCTTATGTCAGGACCTCCTTCTCTGTGCAAAAACTAGGGATTAGTGGAAGTTTTTTTTGCCAAAGAGCTCCTGAGAAGCAAATGTTGTGCTAGGTTTCTCAGGAGTGTATCTGTTAAGTTCATTGCTGGCAAAGAGAAAGTAAGGCCAGGGTAGCAGGGCAGCTGGGAGCTGGTCACTCCCTGCAAAGGGCTGGTGTAGGATGTGGGAACACCATGTTCCAGGAGGGGCGAGCAGGGTCAATGTGCTCAAGGTGCTGCCAATGAGGTTTGGGTTCACTTAGAGAGTAGTCAGGGCTGGTGAGCACTGAAGATCCATCTGCAGTCCCCATCCATGTCCCTTTCAGTGCTGGCTTTAGGGTGTCTGCAGCCTGGATCCAGAGGGCCCTGGGGGGCTCCTGAGGCTGCCTTTGCACTCAGGGTGAGGATGCCCAGGAGCCCCTGAGGCCGCAGTGGGGACCAGGGCTGGGGCTTGTGGCCTGGCAGGTGTGGCTCTGGGGGCTGTGACATGCCAGGGCATGGGTCACTGTCACTGCCCTCCGCAGCCCTGGCTAGCTCTGTGATGCTCCAGGGACAATGGCAAGAGTGGGGAACTGGCTAGGTTACAGTTTTGCCTGAGCCAGAACCTCTAGGCCAAATGCCCAGCAGTAGAGACCCCTGGAGGACCGGGTGAAGGAAGCAGAGGAGGCTCTTCTGCGGTGTAAAGTGCAGCAAATTCCTCAGGAGAGGAGGGGGGAAGGCTCTGCAGGTGAGAATTCCCAAAGGGAACAGATGTTGAAAGAACCCCCAACAGCCCTGTGCATGGGTTTCTAAAATCTTTCAAAACACGGGGTGGACACCATATAGTAACCAATAAGCGACTCTCGGGGTGTGGTTTTGAGGGCTACAACAAATCAGAACAAGGGGAAGAGAGAGCGTTGGGATAGGGATTTGATCTTGGGGTGAGGGACAGGGAACTTTCTGGAACAAAGGGTAGGGTTTGGGCTGATGGATGGGGCAAAGGGGCCGGGTTGTCTTGACAGACAGGAAAAAATCTGGTGAGGAGGGAGGGGATTTCTTGAGGGACACTTGGGTAGGAGAGCATAACATAGGGGAGAGACTAACTGTAATAACTCAGGGAACACTTGAACATACCACTATATAACAGAACATTTGGCTCAATAAACTAACTCACTGCAACACAGAAATTCAGGCTTTCGGCAGCTGAGAGGTGGCAGTGTTAGTACCCACAGCAGCTGGTGAAAGCCATCTCTGTCCTTCAGGTTCTTGCTGTGTGGGAAGGTGCTGCGAGTTGTGGTGGCTGCACTGTCCCTTTGCTGGGAGGATGATCTGTACCAGGGGAGAGCAGAAAGCTGCCATGGTGAGCAGAACATGCTCGGAGCATTACAGTTCAGAGAATGGCACTGCCCTTGAAGGGCAAAAAGCCTGAAAGCATTGAATTCTGTGCAGAACTGTTGCACAAATTTTCTCTTCAAAACATGCCCATTTTTGTATACTGTGGATGAATACTCTGGGTTTTATAGAATACATGGGTTTTTTTCTTAAGGTTTTTGGGAGAACTCTCAAGTTTATTTCTCTTTGTATTTTACATTCAGCATGCATACAGGTTTTTTTATTATTATTTTTCTTTAATAAATACTTAGGGAAAAAATACTTAAGCATTTTTAATCCCTTGGGATATTGTGATTAATATTCTTAGAAAGAAAACCTTGTTGAACAAGTGTGAAAACACAGAGAGAGGGAAAACAGTATAAAAGTCTTTTAGAACAGGGCGTGTAATAAGCACTGCAGAACTGAGTAATTCCTCCAAGGGCAGAATTAGCAAGATATATCACCAAGAATACCTGCCAAGATACTTCCTTAAATCAAGGGAAATGTGACCTGCAGCCATACGAAGTACAGCCAAAGCAAATGAAAACCTTTGGAAAAGAGGGAATTTTGCCAGTGACATCAGTCTGTCTGGATAACTGAGGGATGCCCATCATTATTGCACTACACTCCTCAATATTTGCAATGTCTTTTCTCCCAATTTCTGTGAAATGAATAAGCTGCAGTTGTTTACCATTACCTTAAGCTCTTAAGGGAATTACCAAGCACTATGTATGTTTTTCTGTAGCTGAGCAGGACTTGAGTTTCCCAAATCTTCTACAAAGCAGAAGGGAGTCACAGAGTTACTTGTGCTAATGTTAATGAAGGGTTTCATGAAAGCAGGTGAATGAGAGCATTGCGTTGTAAAACTTCCACATGCAGGAAAACAGGAGTCCACTTAGAATAAAACATATAAGGCTAGCATGACATCAGAACAGGATAAAATGAAATTGCTAGACAGGAACTGATGCATCAGAAATTATGTGTATCATTTCTGATACATCTGCATGCATTTGCAAGCTAAAACAGAAAAAGAAGGGCAGAGATAATAAGGAACGAAGATTTGAAAATTGCACTGTGCAGAAGAGACACACAAACCACCAGTGTGAACACAGCCGGGAGATTCAGCTTGGAGATGGATTAAAGTGAAATCCATTCACTGAAGGTCTCTGGTGCACATGAGTGCAAAGACTGAGGAAAAAAAGGAAAAAAAGTTCAATTTCTGAATGCTATTTAGATTCCTGGAAGCATTGTCTAGAGATCTAAAAATCTAAAGCCTCAGAGAATCTGAACCTAAACCATCCCCAAATGGATTGATCAGGTATGATGTGCACATCTCTGCTGTTTTCAGAGTCAATGAAATTGACAATGAGTGGCTGGAAATTAGGAATGCCCACCCAGATTTTATCTCCCTTACTTTAAGAACGCCTTAATAAGGCACTTCAGGAACTGAACACTGACATTCTCACCCTGCTCTATTTACTTTACATTTGAATACAGGCTGGTAGAAGCAGAAATCCGGCTTAAATTTCACCCCAAATTACCTGTTGCACTTTCAGGATAGGAGTAGATGTAAAATTCAGCTAATGACTCTCTCCATCCCTGAATATTCCACTAGTGAACTGACATACAGAACATCCTTTTTCTCTTTTGCACCTTCCTAAATGGTGCCCAATGAACAGGACACTTGCAAAAATCTCACAGAAAATCACCAAAATTGTTGAAATTAACACTAAATTCCATGGTAAAAGCTTCTGAGAAAAGGCTGGACAGGATCACTGAACAAACTGAAACTTGGTAGAGAAACACTCATTTCAGCACTGATCAAGGGGAAAGGAAAAGAAATGCTGTAAGAATTCCACGTTGAAGGTAAAGAGAAACACAAGAAGCACAGAAAGAACAAGGCCCTGTCAGGTGACCTGTGCAAGGTAACTTTGTGCCCCAGCACTGTTAGAGGATATTCCCTGTCATTGGTGCAAGCAGCTGGAGACATAAATGCTGATTGATTTGGGGGCCACAGTCTTGATAGGTGCAGAGGTGGTTCAATAACCTGAGGGAGGGAGTTCCCTCAGAGCAACTGGGATGCCAGAAAGAAGTGAACAGCTCACCACAGCCTGGCCCGCTCGGCTGCTTTTCCTTCTGACCCTCCTGGGGAGGCTCTGGCATTTCCTCTGCCCTGATGGAAGCGCAGCTGCTGCCAAGGGAAACGTCCCCACACTCACTCAGTGTTCCCTTTGCTTGCCAGATGTCCCATCTGCTGTCCCTGTCCAGGAGAGCTGCTCTGCTCGGGAGGAGGAGACCGAGCAAGAGCCTGGGAACATCGGCGGCTGCAATCCCTCCTGATTTAGCGCTGTTTATGGATGTGTAGTTGGATTTGGATGGTTACAAGTATAGGGATATTTACATACACTGACTGATACTTGTATAGGGATAGTATGTGTGTATATTGTTATATTGATGCGTGTATATTCATCTGTTTACATACTTGTACAGCTCTGTAACTATGCATTTCTATTGCTGGGGATGTATGGATTTTTTGATTGGTCCATTGATATTTGTGTATTTATAGACAGGTTTGTTATGTTGGTATTATATTGTCATGTTATATGTCATGAAATATGTAATGTGTGTTTACATCTATATTGTTATATCTATATATGTATTTACTTCTATTTATTATGTATGGAGTTGTATAGTTCTAAAATTCTATTTATTTAGTTCTGGATCTGAGATTCTTTAGAGAGGGATATTGATGTTTCTGTATTTGTATATGGGCTGTACGGTTGTAGTAATATGTAATAAATTTTTTAAACTTCAATTCAGTAACTTCAATATTTGTGTACAATGAGTTGTTGCAGAGGGTTGCAATGAAGTAATTTTTTTCACTGAAGTTGATATCTGTATATCTGCCAAAGACAGGCAGACATGGTGAGATAAAACCAGCTAGTCTGCTGAAAAGGAGTCCCAATTAATGTTTTCTAACTCCCCCTTTTCATCCTTTCCCCAGCCAAGACAGAGCAATGTCCTTCCACTCTGTCCTCGATGGTGACCCAGGCATGGGATGCAGCGTGGGAACAGAGCCTGTCACTGCTCCCAGTGCCCTGCCTTGCCCTTCCCTGTCCTGCTGGATCCTGATGCGCTGTGCCGTGCCGAGCCGAGCCCGGCCAGCGGTCACGCATTTCGGGAATGACCCACCCCTGTGCCGGCTGCCGGCGTAATGAACATACCACTTTGTAACTTTGACTAGTTATAGAGTCTTTGTCCCTGATTTTCAGTTTTAACAATTCAGGGAGCTTTTGTTTTCCCTGACAGAAGTAGAGTTCCTGCCAAGGGAAACACACCCAAAAACCAATAGTGACCCAGCCTTCCCTTTGCTTCCCTTTTCCTTCCCTCACTGCTACACCGCGCTCTCATACCAGGACCTCAGTGCTGCCTCACCTGAGGATTTAGAGCTGCCCCCAGGCCCTTCCAGAGTAAGTGCAGGTGCTCAGAATTCTGAGGTTTTCCTAGCTTCTTGGGAGAAGGTGTTTGCTTCATCTGGACTTCTTGGGGTTTCATCGGAGGAGCCAGGCACAGGCAAATTTCATCTTCACTGTGAGCTTTTCATTCTGCTTGTTCCCATGAAACTTAAATGCCAGCTTGAGCTCATTGTTCCTCTGGTTCCCGTAGACCATCACAACCCTTCCATGACCTCTCCAGAGAGGAGCAGCTGCACATCTTCAGAGCAGCAGTTGCCAGCCCGCATCCCATCAGGTAGGGAAAGAGCTTCTACCCTTGCTTTTTAGAGAGTTATTTTAGACAAGAGTTAATACACAGATCAGTGTTCTATTTGTCCTTGATTTTGTACAGTTTAAATAATTTTTCTGCTGACCTATCTCATGACTTCTGCTTAGCTCTAATCACAGTTCTGCTGCCTCTGGGGCCTTCCTTTTGCAGCTTTCCCCAAAACCCTCTAATTTTGTGGATTCCCCCAATTACCCCTCCTGTTCACCTAAAAAGAAACCTTCACAATTATGTAGTTTATTACTTGTGTTTCGTAGCCTTACTATAATATTTCTGCTTATTACCCATTTAAAGCATTTTCTCGCTTGCACTAAGCATTGCTATATTACAACACAGCAATTTTAATGCTGTGGAAGTCCAGTCAGTTCAAAGGGCATAAATTATGCCTGACAATAGTTAGAAGTCATTGTTCAAAAAAGTCTTGTCGATTCACAGGTCTTAATTCGAAACCTTCCTCCATGTCCATACCTTCATCGACCATCTCTGTGAGATTTTGAGAACTCTCTGTGAATCCATTTCCTACCTCTCTCTCTCTTGTGTGATAAAAACTTCTTTGATAGTTTTGTCCATCATTTGTCACACACACCAAAGTATGCAAGGTGTGACTACTAGTATCCCTACCAAAACCCCCGATACATATAGAGACTCATTCTACAAAGTTCTGTTAGCCAAGGTGCAAAGCTCCATTCTTGGAACAGATCATCTAACCATGACCCACCATCTTCTTTAATTGGAGCTGTCAAATCTTTCAGCTTTTGTATGCTTTTGTGGATAGATTCAGAATGACCTGACAAGTTCGTACAACATAGTCCTTCAAATTCCTCACAACCATGCCCATGTTCCAGTAAAAGAAAATCAATTGCTGCTCTTTTGAAGGGTAGCAGGTCTAACACTATTAACATCAGTCAACATATCACTGATTGCAGTGGATGTGGCATTCGTTTGTTTACTCAGCCAACATCCAATCCAATCTTATTGTTTCAATGCCACTGCTGAAGCCAGTTGGGGTAAAAACAAACCTGCTGAAACTCTTTTTGCAGCCCACCAAGGCATGAAATCACTCTTATGGTTTTCATTATAATGACGAGCAGATCTTGTTCCCCTTAGTTTCTTCTTAATGACTGCCTTGGCACTAGGTGCTATCACAGTGAGCATTCCAATGCTACATGGGCCACCCTCAAGGTGTGATGATGGATTGCCTTGCCAAGCCCAATCTCCACAAATGAACAATATCCCTTGGGCAATTGTGGTGGATATTGGTCAGCCTCAGAAAGCACATCCCAACTTTTTGAAAAATTACACCAAAAACCTAAGTTTCTGTGTGCAAAATTATGGGGAGTAACATTGTACTTTGGAGGATCACGTTCTCGCTAATCATTAGCTGTAAATGTAAGGCAAAAATCTATTGTTAAAGAACCAAGGATTTCTAATTCTTGGGGTTCAGGAACTGCTTTGGAAAGTTCTTTGGCCCAAACGTTCCAATTCAATACAGGACTGGTCCCATTGTCAATTTCACCAGGCTCACCGTTGGATTGCTTTTAGATCAATGGCAAATTTTTACAGGCACACCAACCAGACAGGTTGAGAAAGGCTTTTCTGGTTCCGAATGAGACAAACATATGGTATCCGAGCCTGCTGCCTTAGCTAAGGTCAACCAGACATTTGGTTTTGGTGGTTCAACAGGCAAATCTGCACGACAAGAAGCAATTAAAACCCACCAACACCAGCATATAATTTGATTTTGCTCTATCTTTTTCATGACATAATTTTTGGCAAAATCCTCACATATATATATCAATTTTAAAACTTTGCTTTTAAACTAAAGATAAGATTTCACCTTTCAGATACAATAGATGGGATCTAAGCTGTAACAAAAGAAAAACAGCCCTGCAGGGCTCCGTCCCATCCCATCGTGTCCCATCCATCCTGACAGTCTCACAGGGCTGCTGTCCCATCAACATCTGCTCTGATCCAGTGTAAAACAGGACCCAGCATGGTGCTGGGATAATCAGAGAGCTGAGGTGTGTGCTGGAATTCAATGCCCTCCCCATCCCACAGCAACCCTGCATTTCCCTCCTGCAGCCTTGGTCTCCAGCACAGCCATGGAGGCTCTTTGGGCTCTGGACTGTTGCTGCAGCCCCCAAGGGCAGCTGAGCTCTGCCTTTGGCACAGTCAGGCCTGGCCAGCACAGGCCATGCTCAGCAATTCCCTGTCTGTGCCTGGCCTTGCTGTCACCCCGGCAGCGGCTGCGTGGCCCCTTTGTTGCCCTGTGCTGGCCCAGCCATGGTGGCCCAGCCCCTGTGCAGGCCCAGCCCAGGCCAGGAGCATTGCGGCTGGGAACGGCCCCTGTGCCGTGGTGCCCACAGCAGCCTTGGGGCTCTGTGCCCCATGGCCTCCCTGCTGGGCAGCCTCTGCCAGCTCCTGCAGAACCCCTGGCCCCTCTGGGGCTGAACAGACAGCCCTGCCCCGGGTTCTGCCAGCCTCTGGGCCAGCTGAGAGGCAGCCAGGGCCAGCCATGGCCAAGAAGAGGCCCTGAACCCGGCAGGAGGATGGAGCTGGGCCACAGCCAAACTCAGCCCAGGCCAAAGCTGGCTCAGCAGCCAGGGCTGCCAATGCATGGGCACAGAGGCTGGCACTGACAAATGTCCTGGGGCCCCTCCCTGCTCTGTCCATGCCACCAAGGGCACAGAGCAGCCTCCTCTCTGGGCCACTTGCCTGTTTGCAATGCCTTGCACAGGCGCTGGCCCTACCCCACAAAGCCTGGCCTGAGTCCTGCCCCTGCACGCTCAGCCAGGCTGAGATGGACACTGATGGTTTCTGGGCCAGGCTCTCTGAGCCCAGCCCAGCTCCCTGTAAGCTCTGCCAGCTGCCCTGAGCTCTGGGCAGCACCAAGGGCCTCTCCCCAGCCCAGCCCTGCCGGCTCTGGTCCCACAGCTCTGCTCAGGCCAGGCTGCTCTGAGCACTGGCCCCACGGCCTCAGCCCCTGGCAAGGGCACAGCAGCAGCTGCAGCTGCCACAGGACTCAGCCCCAGCCATGGGTGAAGGTGCTTGGCCAAGGCCAAAGGAGGCTCCCTGGCTGCCCTGCTCCCCTCGGGCTGAGGTGCTGAGAGCTCTGCAGCCCCTGCTGCCATCCCATCTGCCCAGGGCAGCACAAGAGCCCTGGCCCTGGGGCCCTCAAGAGCTGCTCCTGCCGCAGACCCAGGGCCCATGCCAAAGCTGGGGCAGCCACAAAGCTGTGCCAATTTCTGTTCATTGCTGCTCTGATGGGGATGGATTCTCAGCCACTTGGAGGTTGCTGATGAATTTTAATCCTCCAGAGGTCTCTTCTTTCTTGAGTTCTTCAGTTCATGAATTCAGAGAGAAAAGCTCATAAACATTTGTTCAAAGCACTCAAACAAGAAAAGGCTCTGGCAATTATGTAAATTTTCAATTCTTCTGTGGTTAATTGATTATTTTAGAAATGTATTCAAAATTAATGCACTGTACTGAAAACAAAGAAAACCAGAGAGAACTGTTTGATCCAGTTTTTTTTTCCTGTTTATAGTTTGATATCAACAATGTCCAATATATATTAACACCCAGCACCTTCTAATTCAGTCTCAATAGATATGAAAATCAAGTCTCTTTAAGGCTGACAATCAATAGTACTTTGTCCCCACCACCTCCTGACCATTTTCCTCATCCAACCCCTTGGACTCCTATGCATCAGGAACAAGGGAGTTGCTGTCCCTGGAAGTGTTTAAGCAAAGGCTGGATGTGGCACGCTGTGCCATGGTCTGGGTGAAAAAGTGGTGTTGGGTCCTAGGTTGGATTTGATGCTCTCCAAGGTCTTTTCCAGCCTGGTTGATTCTCTGATGATTGTGACACGGCAGGACCCTGGGGATGCAAGGGGCCATTGTGACACTGCGGGGCCTGGTGGCACTAAGGGAACAATGGTGACACTGTGTATGGCATGGCAGCACAGAGCCATGGGGCCATTGTGACACTGTGGGGCTGAATGGAAGCAAGGAGTCCATGGTGACAGTCTGGGTCCTCCTGGAACCACAGAGGCGACTGTGACACTGCGGGGCCTTGTGGAACCAAGGGGCCATTGTGCCACTGTGGAACCAAGGAGACCCTTGGGAGAGCATGGGGACAATGGAATCAAGTGGGCATTGCAGCATTGCAAGGACTCTGGGAACTGAGGGAACAATTGTGACACTGTGGTGCCCCGTGGAACGAAAGCGTCCTTGGTGATACTGCAGGATCTTGTGTCGCCAGGGCTCCATTGTGACACGGCAGCATCAAGGAATTCATTGTGGAAATCTGAGGCCTCATGGAACCAAGAGGCCACCGTGACCCTGCAGGGCCTTGTGGAACCATGCAGAGCTTTGTGACAGAGCAGGACCTGGTGTCATGATGGGGCCATTGTGACACTACAGGGCCCCATGGAACCAAGGGGCCAGTGCTGCTCCTCAGGGACTCCTGGAATGAAGGAAACATGTTTGACACCGTGGTGACCCTTGGGACCAAGAGGCCATTGTGACACTATGGAACCAAGGAGAGAATTGCTGCACTGCCAGACCTCATGGAACCAAGGATCCATTGTGACACTACAGGGCCTTGGGGGACATGGTGAGATTGTGACACCAAGGGGTCCCATGGAACCAAAGGGACATTGTGACACTGGGAGGCCTCATGGAATCATGGACACCATTGGGACACTCTCGGGCCTCATGGAACTGTGGTGACACCAAGTTGTCTGGGAGTGCTGATCTGCTGGAGGGTAGGAAGGCTCTGCACAGGGCCCTGGACAGGCTGGATCCAGGGCCCAAATCCAACAAGGTGAGGTTTAAGAAGTCCAAGTCCTGCACTTTGGCCACAACAACCCCTGCAGTGCTGCAGGCTGGGGACCGAGTGGCTGGAGAGCAGACAGGCAGAAAAGGGACCTGCAGGGAGTGATGGACAGAAGGCTGGACAGGAGCCAGCAGTGTGCCCAGGTGGGCAAGAAGGCCAATGGCTCCTGGCCTTGCTCAGGAATGGTGTGGACAGCAGGAGCAGGGAAGGGACTCTTCCCCTGTGCTCAGCGCTGGTTGAGCAGCTCCTTAAATGCTGTGTCCAGTTCTGGGCTCCCCAATTTGGGATAGACATGGAGGGGCTGGAGCATTTCCAGAGAAGGCCAACAAGGTTGGGGAGGGGTCTGGAACACAAGAGCTTTGAGGAGTGACTAAGGGAGCTGGGGTTGTCATGGAGAAGAGGAGGTTCAGGAGAGACAAAGCAGTGTCAAGGCATGGGTTGGACTTGATGATCTCCAAGGTCTTTTCCCACCTTGCTGACTCTGGGATTCTCTGAAACCACCCTTGGAGCAGTTTCAGGATGAGCCCTGGGCCTCCCCTTGAGAAGCTCCAGCAGCCCAGGTCCCTCAGCTTCTCCTGCCAGCCCCAAAGCCCATCCTGTCTGTCCTGCAGAGCCTCTGCAGCTCCACCTCACTGCCCAGAACAGGGAGCCCCAGAGCCAGGCACAGCAGCCCAGATGTGCCCTCCTGGCCTGGGGTGCCTCTGGCAAGGGAGCAGCACCAGGCACTGCAGGAGCCTGCAGACAATTCCTTCAGCACTTGTAGGATGATCCTGCTGCCCAAGGGACGTTCCCACGGTGCCAAGTCAGGAACTGCAATGGGGAGTGGGGCCAGAGAGGAAAGGGCAAATGGAGATGGGATGTTTGCAGGGCGGTGAACAGGGCTGGGCAACAAGAAGAAATTTGTGCCAGACAGAGTAAAGAAAGCCAAGATGAAGCCAAGGAAATGCTCAGGGCAGTTTGGGGATGGCTGCTAGGCAGTCCTGGCTCTGAGCAACAGCGTCTGCAGTGGGACAGCAAACTTCCAGTTGATGGGAACAAACTTACTGGCTGACTGCAGAGGCCTGGACAAAGCTGAGTGGTTTCCTTGGTGTCCCCCCAGCCCTTGCTGGCCCCAGGGGCTTATTTGTGCTTCTCGAGCATGTCCCCACCCCAACAGCCTGGGGCTGCTCATGGGACTTTTCTGTGCTCAGCATTGGCCTGGGTGTGTTCTTGAGAGAGCCTGGGCAAGGAGCCTGGAGCCCCCAGGGCCTGGCCTGAGGCGTCAGCGCTGCCCCAGCAGTGCCCATGGCCTGTCCCTGCTGCAGCCCTGGCACTGCCACCCCCAGGGCTGTGCCCGGCCCCGAGAGCACTCAGGCCCTGCAGCAACACCAGGGCCACCAGGGCAGCGGGGCAGGGCCACGGCAGCAGCACTGGCAACACCAAGTGCTGCTGCTGCTTGGCACAGCTGCTGGGCCAGCACTGATCTGCCCCAGCTCTGCACACAGACATTGCTGCTGCAGCTCCAGAGAAGGCAACAAGAGGGGGAACTCTGGTTAAAACTTTGCTTGGAGATCCTTTACTTCCTTTAGAGCCACTGAGAGCACAGCTCCTCATTGACACAGTCTGGGGCCACAGCAAAGGTGGAGAGAAATGAAATGAGAAATGGCAAAACCAGTAGCACTTCATTTGGACAATACTAAAAAAAATAAAAAGAATGAGAATAATAAACCAACCACCATACGCAAGAAGAACAATGAAAGATTACATTGATTTCAAGTGATTTGCAGAAATTGGCAAGCAGTTTAATGTTTCTGATATAGTCCAGTCACCAATCTCCACACTGCAGCCTTGAGCTCCTGGTTTCTCAGGCTGTAGATGAGGGGATTCAGGGCTGGAGGCACCACCGAATACAGAACTGACAGGGCCAGATCAAGGGATGGGGAGGAGATGGAGGGGGGCTTCAGGTAGGCAAAAAAGCCAGTGCTGAGAAACAGGGAGACAACAGCCAGGTGAGGGAGGCAGGTGGAAAAGGCTTTGTGCCGTCCCTGCTCAGAGGGGATCCTCAGCACAGCCCTGAAGATCTGCACATAGGAGAAAACAATGAACACAAAGCAGCTTGAGGCTACACAGACACTTAGAGCAAGAAGCCCAAGTTCCCTGAGGTAGGATTTGGAGCAGGAGAGCTTGAGGATCTGGGGGATTTCACAGAAGAACTGGTCCAGGGCATTGCCATGGCACAGGGGCAGGGAAAATGTATTGGCCGTGTGTAGCAGTGAGTAGAGAAAGGCACTGGCCCAGGCAGCTGCTGCCATGTGGGCTCAAGCTCTGCTGCCCAGGAGGGTCCCGTAGTGCAGGGGTTTGCTGATGGACACGTAGCGGTCGTAGCACATGATGGTCAGGAGGGAAAGCTCTGCTGAGATAAAGAACATAAAGAAGAAGAGCTGAGCAGCACATCCTGAGTAGGAGATGTTCCTGGTGTCCCAGAGGGAATTGTGCATGGCTTTGGGGACAGTGGTGCAGATGGAGCCCAGGTCACTGAGGGCCAGGTTGAGCAGGAAGAAGAACATGGGCGTGTGCAGGTGGTGGCCACAGGCTACGGCGCTGATGATGAGGCCGTTGCCCAGGAGGGCAGCCAGGGAGATGCCCAGCAAGAGGCAGAAGTGCAGGAGCTGCAGCTGCCGCGTGTCTGCCAATGCCAGCAGGAGGAAGTGGCTGATGGAGCTGCTGTTGGACATTTGATTTCTCTGGCCATTGGGAGCTGTTCATGGAGAAAAGTCAGTGACCGGTTGGGAGAAACTTCTTCCAGCAAAATCAAAGCCTATTTCCATAGGCCCTTCTCCTGTAACACTCTCACACCCTTTTCAATTTCCAGCAGATTTTCCTTCAGCTCCAAGTGTGGAGCCCTGGCTGGTGCTGCCTGACTGGGACTTCAGGTTCAGGGCAGCTACACACAGAGGTTTTTATAGTTCAGCCTTGATGTGCAGACATAGCAGGGGCACAGAGATCTGTCCTCGTGTTCCACTTTGAATCTCTGTTAACACAGACAGCCCTGTCAGCATCTGCCCTCCCACTGCCAGAGAACAGGAATGGTATAGTCTGTTTAAATGTACTAGTGTTATTTACAACTTTTCTTCATCTCCCCTGCTGATTATTTTTGGATGTCAGAAACTCTCTGCATTTCTGCTGCCCTCAGGGAGAACAGTGAGTTCTCTGAGGCAAGGTGGTGAGTGGAGTGGGAGGGAAGGAGGTCTGTCGCCCTGTCCTGTTCCAGGATTCTCTAGGCTATCACTTTTCCCAGACAGAGGATGATCACCCTCCCATGTTTCCTTTAAAAACCATCCTGACATTGCTGAGAGCAGATGGATCCCCACAGTCCACCAAATGTCCATCCCCTTCTCAAGGTCTCAGCCCCACATTTGTACCCAGGACGGGGCTCATTTCACCAACCCAACAGCATTTTCTCATCATAGACATTCTGTGTCGCACCATGGGGCTTTTAGATAACACAGAGATGCTACAGGACAGGTTTGAACCTGGAGGGAACCTCAAAGCTTGGACTGAAAGGGAGATTCCAGGTGTCCCTATGATGGCATTGGATTGAGGGAGTGCAGCTCCTTCCCTGGCTGCACTGACAGCATTGCCCAGAGCCAGGCACTGGGGACAGCGTCACCCTGAGCCAGCTATGCCCCCTCCAGAGCCCCCAGGGCCGGGCAGCTGCTCCCAGCCCTGTGCTCTGCAGAGGGAACTGGGCCCGGGGCTGCAGAGCTGCCCCACGGCTCTGCTGCAGCTCTGCCTGCACAGGAGGGGCTGCACGCCTTGGAGCCCCAGCCCTGAGGGCAGAGGCTTGGCTGGAACACAGGAGGGAGGGGACTTGTTTAGAGGGAGGGGCTGCACTGGAGGGGGTCCTGTGGGCATCTCTAAACTCTCCCTGCCACAGCATCTCTGGGTATTGTTTTCTCTCCTTGCCTGATTTTCTCTCTGCTTCCTGCAGATTTTCTTCCTGCAGGTGTTTCCCTGTGCCTGATCTCTCCCTGCCAGCACTCACAGACCCCAAATCTCTGTGCCCTCTCCTTGGCCTGACAGAACCCTGCCTGTTTGCAGGGCACTGCCTGGGGGCAGGTTCTGTTTGCACGTGGGACAAAGGACAGCTCAGACTGAGCCTGATGGGTCCAGCAGAGGGGATTCTGGTGCTGTCCATGGGCAGAATGGCTGAAAGTACATTAGGGATCTCCTGTGAATCTACAGAACACAAAAATAACAGTTCCAATGTCTTGTGAACTTTTAAAATTTCATAATTAATAATTCATAATCCATTTTTATTATTAATCCCCCCGGTCCCTGCCATTCTCCAATATTAGGAAACTGAATACAAAGTCTTTGGAAATGTCCTAATTTTTAATGAAATCCTTGTATTGGAAATATTTTATGACTGACCAGCATTCCTCAGCATGTCAAAGCTTCATGGGCATTTCACCTCCCCTGCACCAGGAATATTCAGAGTTGTACTCACAGAGTCTGTAGGCATTGAGATGTTCCAGCTTTAGGAGATCACTGGAGGAGCTGCAGCTGCATTGTCCTTCAGCCAGAGGTTCCTGTGCCAAGGGCCGGCAGTGATTCTGCCCCAGACACTTCTCAGCCCCTTCCCAGTCCTGCCTGATTGAAGCTCTCTGTGCCTCTGTGCTGTGCCTGGGGTGGCTGCAGGCAGTGCCCCAGCCCTGCTGGGCTGGGAGAGGAGCTGCTCCTCAGCAGAAATATCTTTTTGAAGCTCTTCTTCGTTTTCAAGGAGCTGCCTCTGTGCCAGGAGCCCAGCCCAGCTCAGCAGCACAGACACAGCACAAGGATTTTAATGACACTCTCGGGGCTTTGCTGTTGTTTACATCAGACTCAGTCCCTGAGAGAGTGTTCAGAAAACTTCTCAATAAATCAAAGTTTAATTTAAACTCCAAAGTTTCTTGAAGTTGTTATGGGTCCCACTGAGGAACACAAGTCACAAAGTGTCCCTAGGTTCCAGTTAGAGCAGAACACTGGAGGCAGTGATGACAGCTGGGCAAAGGTGTCTCTGGTGCTGAGCAAAGCTGGATGTGTTTGAGGAATGCCAAGGGCCAAGGCCTGAGCCCCAGCCCCTGGCCAGGCAGATCCTGTCCCTCCCTCCTTGCTCAGGGCTCTTGCCGGGATGGGCACTGGCATGTGGGGATGTGCAATGGCAAGGGCAGGAGCATGGGGCGGCCCCTGCCAGGCTGCTGAGCAGGGACAAGGAGGCAATGAGGCCCCAGGCCTGCAAGGGTCACTTGTCTCCTGCTCCTGCCTCAGGCCCAGGCCCAGCAGCCATGGCCAAAGTGCTGCCCAAGTTGGCTCTGCCAGGGCTGTCTTGCAGCTGCTGCCCACCCCTGTGCCCTGTGCAGCCCAGGCTGTCCCATGGTGTCCCTGCCCTGCGCCTCTGTCCCTGCAGGCTGTCGGCATCCCCCGGCTGCCCCACCTGGCTGGGCCCTTCCTTTGCTGCCAGCTCTGCCTCCTGCCTGCCTCTGCCTGCCCACACAGAGCCTGGGGCTGACACACAGAATTTGGGAGGTAGAATACAAGTTTTGGCCACTGGTCCCTTGATGAAAAGGCCCTTTCTTTTCCATCTGAAGGAAAGCAGAGAGCCCCAGGGTTTGATGGTAGATGAGAAGCAGCCCCTGGGAGGCCAAGCCGCCAGACTCGTCTCTCCTGGCAGCTTTTGATTGGGAGCTATCCTTGGATATATGAAATTTAGGGGCCAGATCTCAAATTTGGCCGCGGCCCCTGGACGAGGAGACTGTTCTATTTCCATGGGAAGGAAGGCAGAGAGCCCCAGTGTTTCAGGGGTAGATGACAGGTGGCCATCAGAGCCCACTACACCAGGGAGAGCTGGCAGGTTTTGTCGGGGAGAAACCCTTCATGTAGTGAATATTTTGGGAGGAGTAGCAATTTTGGCCATTGAGGAATAAGAAGATGCTTTTCCATAGGAAGGAAAGCACAGAACACCAGTGCTTCAGGGGCTGATGAACTGCAGGCACCAGAGACCAAGGCCAGCCAGACCTGTCTGTAATGGCAGCTTTTGTGTAGGAGCAATAATTGGATATCGGACTTTTGAAGGTGGAATCCCAGTTTCAGCCATGGGCACCTGGAGAAGAAGGATGGTTCTTTTCCCTTAGGATGGAAAGGGCAGAGCCCCAGTGTTTCAGGGCAGAATTCAGGCAACCACCAGAGGCCAAGGCCAGCCAGAGCTGTCTGTCCTGGGAGCTTTTGTCTGGGAGGAAAACCCCGTGAACATAGGAATTTTGGAGGAAAAATACCAAATTCAGATATGGCCACCTGGGCAGGAGAGACGGTTCTTTTCTATAGGAAGGAAAGCACTGAGCCCCAGTGTTTGAAGGCAGGTGAGAGTCAGCTCTAAAGAAGACAAGGGCAGCCAGACCTGTCTGTAATGGCAGCTTTGGTCTGGAAGCAATCCTTGGATGTTGGGAATTTTGGAGGGGGAATCCCATTTTGGCCATTGATGCTTGAATGCGAAAGGCAGTTCTTTTCCATTTGAAGGAAAGCCCAGACCCCAGGGTTTCAGGGGTACATGAGAAGAGACCCTCGACATGCCAAGGGCAGTTGGACCAGTCAGGCCAAGCCAACCAGACCAGTTCCCTGTTCCCTTGTTTCCATGGGGCCCTGCAGTGTCACAGTGGTAGTGTCATATTGGATCCTTGGTTCCATCAGGTCCAGATGTGATCCACTGGCCTCTTGTTTCCATGGGTCTTCACAGTGTCACAATGGTCCCTGGCTTCCATGAGGCCTGGCAGTGTCACAGGGGTCTCCTTGGTGCTGCAGTGTCACAATGAACCCTTGGTTCCATAGGGACTCACAATGTCAGAAGGGTCTCCTTGGTTCCATGAGGCCCTGCAGAGCCCCTTGATTCAACGAGGCCTCCAAGTGTCATCATGGCCTCCAGGGTTCCATGAGGCCCCGCAATGTCCCAATGGACCTTTGGTTCCATGGGGTCCTGCACTGTTCCATGGATCCTTAGTTCCAAGGGGCCCTGGACTGTCACAATGGCCTCCTTGGTTCCATGGTGCCACACAGTGTGACAACTGCCCCTTGGCCTGCCAAGCCCACACAATGTCGAAAGGTTCCTAGCTTCCATGAGGCCTTATAGTGTCACAATGGTCTGCATGATCCCATAAGGCCTTGCAGTGTCACAACAGACCATTGGTTACATGAAGCCCCACAATGTCACTGTGGTCCCCTTGGCTCCACAAGGTTCTGAAGTGCTACAATGGCCTTTTGGTTTCTCAAGGCCTCCAAGCGTAAAAATGGCATCCATGGTTCCATGAGGCCCTGCTGGGTCAAAATGGCTCATGGTTCCATGAGGCCACAAAGTTTAACAAGGGACCCTTGGTTCCATCAGGCCTTGCTGTGTCACAATGGACTTCTGGTTCCATGAGCTCTCACACTGCCAGCAGCAGTCTCCTTGGTTCTGCAGTGTCACCATGGACCCTTGGTTCCATGAGGTTCCGCAGTAGAACACGGTCACCTTGGTTCCGTGAGGTTCTGCAGTGTCACAATGGACCCATGGTTCCACCAGGCCTTGCTATGGAAAGGAACTTCCCTCCCAGGGCAGGGCTGTGGTACAGCACATACCCCAGAAGGAGCCTGGCTCAGCCCCAGGCTTTGTGTGGGCAGGCAGAGGCCGGCAGGAGGCAGAGCTGTCAGCAAAGGAAGGGCCCAGCCAGGTGGGGCAGCCGGGGGATGCCGACAGCCTGCAGGGACAGAGGCACAGGGCAGGGACACCGTGGGACAGCCTAGGCTGCACAGGGCACAGGGATGGGCAGCAGCTGCAAGACAGCCCTGCCAGAGCCAACTTGGGCAGCACTTTGGCCATGGCTGCTGGGCCTGGGCCTGAGGCCACGAGGGGACAAGTGACCCTTGCAGGGCTGGGGCCTCATTGCCTCCTTGTCCCTGCTCAGCAGCCTGGCCGGGGCCGCCCCATGCTCCTGCCCTTGCCATTGCACAGCCCCACATGCCAGTGCCCATCCCGGGAAGAGCCCTGAGCAAGGAGGGACAGGATCTGCCTGGCCAGGGACTGGGGCTCAGGCCTGGGCCCTTTGCATTCCTCAAACACATCCAGCTTTGCTCAGCACCAGAGACACCTTTGCCTTGTTTGTCCCCAGCTGCCATCACTGCCTCCAGTGTTCTGGTCTCCCTGGAACCTGGGGACACTTTCCCAGTGGTGTCCCTCAGTGGGACCCATTAAAACTCCAAGAAAATTTGGAGTTTAAATTTAACTCTATGTTATTGAGAAGTTATTTGAAGACACTCTCAAGGACTGAGTCTGATGTAAACAACAGCAAAGCCCTGAGAGGGTCATTAAAGTTTTCCTAGTCCAGTTATGAAGAAAGATTTCAAAGAGCAGTAATAAAATATACATTCCTATTTTAAAGGGTGTTTTGATTAAATTTCTCTTTAGAGCAGAGTTGATTGCAGCATTCTGTGATTGATATTGACCCAGGGTCTCTCCTCAGCAGCTCTGGCCTGCCCACAGAAGCTATGCCTGGAGCTCTGACCCAGTGTGGACAACCTTGCTCCACATTGCCCAGCCCCATCCTGTCTGTCCTCACTGCCCTGGGCCCTGATGTGCTTGCAGAGCTGGCTGCACCCAGCCTAAGAGGGCTTTTCACATTTTTAGGGTTTTTTGAAGCAATCTCAAACTGCTGAGTTTCCCCACTGCAAACAGACACACTGCTCAGGTGTGTGCCAGCCCCAGGTGCCACCAAAGGCACTGCAGAGCTGCCCTGGGCCAGCTGTGAGGGTGGATCATCAGCCCAAGCTGCACTGGGCCCTGCAAGGGGCTGTGGCCATGGGCACTGCACTGACCCCACTGCTGGGTTTGGCTGCCACGGCCACCGAGAGAAATGAAACTGTCCTTGGAAACACTGGGGAGGACTGGGACATACTGGGAACACTGGGAACACAGTGGGAGACACTGGGATGTACTGGGAGTGACACTGGGGAGGACTGGGGAAAACTGGGGACTCAAGGAATGCTGAGGGGGAATCTGGGTGGATTGGGATGGACACTGAGGGTACACTGGGACATACTGGAAGGTACCAGGATATACTGGGAGTGATACTTAGCGATACTGGGGACACTGGGGACATTGCGGCGAAGGCTGGGTACACTGGTGCATCCTGTGCATGACACTGGGGGGAAACTGAAAGGGACAGGGAAGAAACTCAGGTGTATTGGGAGGGACTGGGCTGTACTGGGAGGGATTGGAGGGGTACTGGGTTTGTACTGGGTTCTACTTGGGTTGAAATGGGCTGTACTGGGATGGAGTGGAGGCTGGTGCATGGGCTCTTCCCGCCTCCTCCCCATACCATTTGCCGAGGCTCCTGCCCATCACTTCCAGCAGCCTATCAGCGCCAGAGATCTGGGCCTGGGGGCGGTACCTCGATGGACGCCATCTTTTATTTTTGACTACAACTCCCATCATGCTCCGTGGCTGGGTATAGCACCATTGCAGCCGGGACTACAAGCCCGTCAGGCCCCGCGCTCCACAGAACCCCGGGATCCGCCCCCATCTGTTCCCTAAGTGTCCGCCAGACCCTCCAGTATCCTTCAGTGCCCCCTCAGCGCCCATTCCGGACAAAAGCGTCCCCGGATCCCCTGAGTGCTCCCAACCCCACAGATGCCTGGTACAGCCACTTCTGGGAATTCATCTCCTCTCATCTCCCGCGGCCCCAGAGCCCCTCAGAACAGTCCCGCGCCAAAAAATACTGCCGTGTCCCGAGCTCTAAGGAGCCCGGTTGGAACACCCAGAGATCCTTGCAAGTGCTCCCAAACCATTTAAGTTCCCCCGAGGTCGTCAAGTCGAGGCTTGGACACAAAAGTGTGCCCCAGGAGCCTTCCCGGACCTCCAAACATCGTGTTTGAACCACTTCCGGGACTACAGCTCCCATCATGCTCCGCGCCCCACCGAGAGCCATTGCAGCTGCGCCTAGAACTCCCGTGATGCTCCGCGACCCCGTTTAACCCTTCGATACCCGCGCTTACAATTCCCATCACCCCCTGCTCCCCTGAGCGCCCCGTTGGAGTCCCCCAAGGGCCCGCCCGGACCCCGAAGGGCCCCAAATTCCCCTCCCTGACCTCCAAGGGCCCCCCTGGACCCCCAAGTGCTGCCCCGCGCCCCGAACTGTCCCTCAGAATCCCTGAGTGCCCCTCCAAGTGCCCACCCGGCTCCCTAGAGTTTCCTCCAGACCCTCAAGTTCTCCCTGAATTCCCTCTCTAGAACCAAAACTCCCCCAAAAGGGCCCCAGAAATGTCTGCAGGGACTCCAAAGTGCCGCCCCTTGACCCTATTGGAGAAAAAGTTTATAAAAATGGTGCCAAAAGGACTACAAATATTAGTTACCGTAAAGAGGAAGAAATAAATGGCCAATAAAGCTTAATTAATTAATGAACCGTATTGTGTTTACTTTGAACTAATGAGAAATAATTTTTTTGGTTGCTAAAATAGTATTGATTTTTAAATATAAATATAAAAATTAGGTAGTAAAATATTGAATAATACTATCATAACTAGAATAATATAAATATAATTTTGTTACTTAATTAAATTTTATTTAGAAGGAAAAATGCTTAAATTTTTTTCATGTTTTGTGATGTGAGATATGGTGAGGTTTGGGGTGAGGAACAGCTTGTCCAAACAGGCTCAGCCTGCAAGGGGCTCATTCTTCTCCCTGCCCAGACCTCCTAAGGAGACATTCAGCATCAAGATCACCTGAGGAATGCTTCTGTCCCCTCTTCTCTGAAATAAAAATAAAAAAATATTTCCTTGACTAAAACCAAAAATCCTGATGTGCACTTTGGAATCTCCCTCCTGAAGAGAACTCCAAACCGACTCCAATCCCTGCACAAGCCCTGGAGACTGGATGACAATGGAAGGGAGACAAAGAGCTCCTGAGGGCTTTCTGTATTTTAATCAGCCCCACGCTGGATTTGGGGCTGGCTCCAGGAGCCTCAGGCACGCAGGGAAGGCTGAAGGAGCTGCTCAAGGAGTCAGCAGCAAAACTCCAAGTGCCTTGGAGCATGGCTGGGCCCCAGTGAGGGCAGGGAGTGCCAAAGGCTGCCCAGGGCCTGGTGAGAGCAGATCCTTGAGGGCAGGATTGCAGGGAGCCCAAGGCTCTGGGCAGGGAACTGCAGTGCTGAGCAAGGCCTGGCTTGGCTGGGTTTTCTCTCCTTTCAAGAGTCTCTGGGTAGGCACTGTTGGTTTCAGGTCCATGGTCCCTCCACTGCTCTTGGCCCGTTCTGGTTAGGGTGACAAAGGCAAAAAGCTCTGGCCACGGTCCTGATGTTGTCTTATGTTTTCTCTGGTTAGAGGCGTTAATTTAATTCTTCATTTACATGGTGGCTTGTTGTTCTAGGGGTTTTCGTTAGGTCATTCTTTTCTGTTATGTCTTCTGGGATTTTCATATTTGGTTATTATCTGACACAGTCCTCTTCTTTATGGTGTTGGACGGTTCAACAACTTAGATGGGAGTGGGAATGATAGTAAAAGATTCTAAAATCATGAAATTTGGGGAATTAGAAAGAAGCTAGACTTAGTGGGGCCGTAGAAAAATGTTAAAAATAGACTCTGGAAATGTTAGGCTTTGTGTTTGCCAGATCATGTGAATTTGCACCTGTGTAAGCAGTATATGATAAAAGATATAATTGTTAGATGTGATGATTGTTTAGTAATTAGATACAATTATTCTATAATCATAAGAAGAATTCTGAGAAACTATGTTAGATGTTTGAGGGGGAGGTCATGATGAGCCCATGCTTGGCTGAAATCTATGTATACAATAGAACAATATAAGTTTAATAATTAACATTTAAGTTATATAAGGATTGACTATAAAAACATGTTTGTCCTGAATGCATGTCGGAGACAGATTTGTGTTTGTACCCCTGACACCCAGAGCTCTTCAATAAAAGCACCTGCATAGAATCATTCTCGTGATTA